>NW_008825409.1:4522376-4534406 GCF_000699105.1 Pygoscelis adeliae | reverse complement strand
GGGGGGAAGCAGAAGAGTAAAATTTCACATGTGGGTTCTAATAAGATTGTGAGTTCCAGTTCATTTTCCCCCTCTTCCAGTCTCAGTGTAAGTGAGTATGCATTTACCGTATGTCCTTGCAATGCATTCTGTCTTTGTAACCCTATTCTCTCCCTGTACTAAAGCCCTCATGAGGCTATGAAGAACATTATGCAGAAAAATAAATGCAGATTGGATATCAATATGTGAAATAAAATGCTGCCAGTTCCTTTTATCCTTTCTGATATTTGATCCAAATGCTGTGACTAGGTTACTGTGGTTAAGATTAATGGGTAAATTATTTTCCCACAAGAAACCACCGCTTTTCTCCACTTAATTACCAGATGTTAAAACAAGAACAAGTAGTTATTCTTCTGTGTACTCATCTGTGCCCTTTAGCTAATTACAGGCAAATTCAAAGTGATTTCATGTAGCTTTTGCTATGATGTTGCCGGATTCCTAACGTTAACAATGATCTGTATCTATAACATAGCCTGGCATGATGTCATACACTGATAGTCATTATGTTAGCTATGTGTGCCCCTTCAAACAGGTGCTTTGTCAAACAGGTAGAATCTGTAATGTTTTACAGTGTCTCGCTCCCTGCTTCTTTTACATGCATGGCTGGGAACAGAAGAGAGAGCCAAAGTAGCAGACAGTGTAATAGACTGTATAACTCAGACCCCCTTCATGCTATGAGGGCAAGTCCATAATTTTTAAGGTTTTACAAAGGTAAACATTCTACAAGGAAGAACTGGAAAGGTTCAAATGCATGCATTGAGGAACACCAAAACTTCTAAACTATACTGGAAAAAGGGGAATACTTTATGGCATTTCTGCACTGCTATAGCAGCACAAATGAGTCATGACAGGCTTAAGTGTCCTGTTCACTTTGTGGAGATATAAAGGATTCACAAAACTGAAGACAGGGGAAAGTTTGACTATTTACCTGTTAAAGGGAGATTAGTTTCATCCATTGAGATATGGAAAGAGGAGCCTCAGGACACTCAGCTGATTCATTTCTTGGGGTTTTGAGTAAACTTTCGCTTTCAGTTTCAGGTTGTCACCTATCCTACAGTCTCTACTATTTGAGCAATGTATTTGAAGCTAGTATTTTGTGTTTGATAGGTTTCCACCTCAACTGGCAGAGTCGGTATCAGTAGGTTAAAGTCTCTGAATTGAATTAGCAAGCCAAGCATTCCTACTAATGTGTAGTAGAACACACTCTTACATTTTTATTCATACTTCCTGTTGTGAATCCAAACCCAAAATTACGATTTCACAAAGGACTGTGAATAACTAGAGCTGCAATTCTTGCATAAACTGCTGTTTTCAGGTTTAGCAGATAGAAAAGAACTGTGGTAGACACTCCATGTAAGTCACTACAGTCTTCATTTTAATCTGTATTTATGAAAATATCACAAAAAGGGTTAAAATCCACACAGGTATTAGTAATTTTAATTTTTATTTTACTTCATTATTTAGTATTATGATTGCAAATATTTTACTGAAGTTCATACTGTAAGTAGGCTATTGCAGTTGTACCATTATTGCAGCTGTGATTAGCACTATATATGGTAGTAGGTCCTCGTATTTCATAGTTTTCTCCAGCAGCCTTCCTACAGTTATTCATAACTGTGTCAGCGATATTAAAATCTTATGATTTAGGGTTATTTATTTGTAATGATCATCTACACTTATGTTTACAGTGACAAGTCATGTTACCTACTAGGATCAGGTAACAGTCGGTGCTGAGAGCACAACATCCATACCATGGTGCTTTGCCGCTTAGCTTTGGACTAGCTCTAGTCTGATTCCATGGATGGGATTGCTAGCAGAAGTGAGCGTGCTTCAGAGGCACATCTTTAAGTACAATTTCATCCAAAAATATTCCTGTTGCATGCTCCAATGTCTCTCCATGATATGAACCAAGTGGAATAAGTTGGGATGATCAAGGGAAAACTTTAAACACAGTCCTTTTTAAAACAGAAAGTGAAGTCAATAAAAATTGTCACTGGCACTATTTTACAAAGTTATACAAAAATGCAAAATACAGTATGATTTCCCTGAAAAGAGCAGAAATCACCCAACTGCAAGTCTTTCACCTGCAATTAAAATTGATCACAGATTCAAAGATTCTTTCTGTCAATATTTTTATTTTTGCATGTGTTTGAAAAAATTGGGAAAAATTTTGTTCTTGGGCATTTCCTAGTTTCGCTGTTGAAAAATAACAACAACAACAATAAACAAATAAAAATTGATAGCTTGTCACTTTGAAAATCAACAAATTTTGAATGATACATTAATAGGCAACACAAATTTTTTTTCAAGAAAACAACTTTTCATTTTATTTTTGTCCTTTTTAAATAAGAGCACATATTCATAAGCATGGTCCGTAACTACTTTAAGGAGCGTCCTGTTACTTCATGCAAGACTAGGGTTTGTGGTTCAAGTTGCTGTAAATTCACTCTGGAAATGTACATATTGGAACTGTGGCCTCCCACATCCATTGTGAATTCATAAGCTATTGAAAAGGATGAATTCCCCCTTGACTTGTGAATGATACACGAATTTCCCTGACAGTTTTCCCAGTAAATGAATTGTTCCCAATACTTGAAAATTTCAGTATAGTTTCTTCTTTTTCAATAATCGGCTGGTACTATCTGTTAAATTTCATCCAAATTTGCCAACCGGTTTACCTGATGTAAAGTGGCTTTTTTGCAAATAAACTATTCAAGAATCTGTTCACAGTCATGTCAGATAAGTTTTTTCTTTTGCTTCTTCAACTGTTTTTTATTGAATTATTGTAATTTGTATTCCAGTAGGATATATTGCCTCCCACTGAGACAGGGCCCCTCATAGAAGGCACACAGAGTGATTGATGGTCCTTGGCCTGTATGGTTTATTAATTGGCCAGATAAACGATGGGAGGTGGGAACTCGCTTAAGGTGACAATGGAGGTTATTCATGGGGACAGCACTGGAAACCTTTACTCATTACACTGAACTCCAATACCACGGTGATGGACCTCCTAACGGTGTTTAAAATGCACAGTTGTTTGAGCTGGGGAAACAGAAATTAAACACATTACTTGAACACATTTTCCCCTGCTAGTCATTCTCAGTCTTTTTTTTCTTTTTAATCAGAAAAAATATCCTTTAAAACTTCCATAGCAGACATTTCTTTCTGTTCCTTCAGGTAATTCCTTTATGTTTTTCCTGTTCTGGCAAAATATATAGAAATAAGCTAGATCGTTCTTCCAGCCTGTTATATACATGCACTTTAAAATGGCAGATAAAGTCAAAGGGTTAAGAAACAATTCCAGCATCTTCTTAGATGGAACAGGACTAGAATTACTGGCAGGCAATAAGGCTCTATTATTTGTATTTAACAGGAATTAACCCATTCTTGTTTGTAGTGTGCCACTACTACACAGACCTCCTAAGTTTTGTCATACCTCCTCCTCTAATATTTAATGAAGTGTTCTCTTTTCTTTTCACTATTTTTTCCTCACTCTGAAGAAATACTGTAATAATTACTAACTCTGTAAACTGACATGCCTGTCAGCAAATGCGTTCTTGATATCTCACATGCACACTTACTGAAGCTTTAAATGCTGACTTTATCTGACTGGCTTTCTCAGACTACGCATAAAAAATGTAGACACATCTTCCCTCTTGCTTAATTATTATTTTGTAAAAAAATCATCAAATATGCTTCTTTCTGTCAGTCTACATGGCTACAGTAGAAGGAGATTAAAAAAATTAAGACTTTCTATTCATACTGTTCCTTGTGAAAAAGAAACCTTTCATTGACTGCATTCTGTAGCAAAATGGATTATCATAAAAAATGGCATCATGCTTTGCTGGGAAAACGTGTCATCTGTTTTGCTTTAACCTCATTGTGGAGCAATTGTTACAAGCGTCTTCTATGTGGAATTTTTCCTTATCCCATTTGACTGACTAAGATTAAATGTCAATGCAAGGGCACCTAAATAAAGCAGAAGAACAGATATTTCTGTAGCTATTCCTATTGCTGTCAATGGAGTTTAACATCAGATCGATACAGAGAGGAAAGTGATATGCATATTTCTTTCCAGGGACTGTAAGATGGCTTTAAAGCAAAGCCACATATGCTAAACTCCTAAACATCTTGCCTGCTGGGTAGATGCTGATCCCTGTGAACTTTTCCTAAGATACCAAAAAGATGGATAAAATAAATCAATTTAGAAATTTTAGGGCAACATTCTCAGTACTGTGAAGAATCCTGTCCTTCACCTAGCAAAGTAATACTTCTGCTTAATATAGCAGCATCTCTACAGTGAGGGTTATGTTCTGCTGCCCTTTGTCTTAAGAGAGCAGAAAGATATGTTGGGATTACAAATAATAAAATTAATAAAAACATATTTTTTAGTTTGTAAAATGGGCTTGAACTGAAAATTCCCAGGTAAAAGGAAAATACTTTACTCTTGACCAAAGCAATAGTTATGCCCTGAGATTTATCATATTTCTATTTACCTTCTACTTACCATGCACATCGGGATTCTTGTAAAACACTACACTGTATAAACATATTGCTGTCAGGTTATTGAAGTAAAATTGTTTGGTTTGGAGAAAAATGATTTCTTAGTTTACAGGTCACCTCGTTCTGTCTGTCTAAAGGAGACAGAGATCCAGATATACAGTCTAACACAGAGAGTGACATTTACTCTATAGCTAAACTTGTTAAATGAGTTCATAAAAGCATGAACTATGTAATTTGTGGGAAACAGCATGTGCTTCCATCTTCTGCTGACTTGACATTCCTGAATTCTGGATTTCCTGTTTAGTTTTGGGGGTCAGTCTGCAGATTTCCAAGTAAAGGGTGAATAGTATCTGCTGCGTGGATGAATAAAGTCTGCTGCTTTGCTTTGCTTTTCTTTTCCTTTCTTTTTTTTTTTTTTTCCTTGACAGTTATAAACTGAGGTAATTATAGTTCACTATTCAGACATAAAACATGGTTTCATTTTGAGTCTTAAATAGTATTTGGACTGCAAGATTCCCTTATGTGTAGGCAATGAGTGACTCATTCAAAACTGAATAGATTTTAAAATAAAACTAGAAATTCATTTTGTGAGAGTGTCTTAATAGAAAATCAGTCCAAAAAATGATTTGTGCCATAGAAAGGATTCTACCCATCCAAAAAATGAATTCATTTCCTTAGTGCTTTCAAATGTCAGTAAAGGTTGGATTTAGTTTAAAAAGTCATTAAATGACTCAGAGATTTTTTTAAAAATCCCATTTTTTTATTTCTACACTGATTTTCCCAAAGAATTCACCATAATTTTGAAAGAATTGTCTTGTTTTTATGGGCACTGTTGTTCTGCTTGATTTTCAATTGCTCTGGCGTGGGGCCCCAGTCCTTGTGACATCAGAACCCACAGCCAGGTGAACTATTTAGCTCTAAAGTCACTTATGATGGCAGAGGGTGACTAATCAGCAGAAATGGATTATCTCCCTAGCAACAGCAGTTCAACTTTCATGGAAATATCCAGGGAGCTAGTGATAGAGAAACAGGCAAAATGGAATTATCTCTGAATTAACGGCATTTGAGCAGGTAGCAGTGGAGAACAGAATGACTCCAGCATACCCAGGCAGGAAGCCCAGAGCATAGGAAACATGTAGCTCTTCTCAGAAACTCAGACATGGAGGTTTTGTCTTCTGCCTCCCAGGACAGCAATCTGCAGAGCACCAGGTTACGCCCAGCCCTTCACTCCTCATTCAAAACACTCAAACCCTTATGTTCAGATTGCCTAACTGAAGAACTAAGGCACCAAAATAGTTAACCAGGATAGTCAACACAGTGACAAATTTCTTTCCCCTAGAAGAAAGAAACTGTCTACAGTAGGGATTTTTCCTTTGTGGGGGACTGCAAAGGCCCTCTGCAAGAAATAAGGACTTTTGCAGCTTATCTTCTGCTTCAAGTGCAAGGCACATTTCCTTGATTTTATCCTCTCTGATATCATACATGTGGGTGGATGTAGGTGTGTGTACACATTATGTTCAAAGAAAAATCCAGCATGCTTTATACACTGGATAGGAGTAAAAACAAAAAAGTTCATATCTCTTCATACAGTACTGGGAGGTGTTCAGCTACTGCAATGAAAAACATGGTGAAAGAATCAGAATAGGACATAAAGGGTTCTCAGACAACTTTACCACCTGACAAGTTTCCTTGCTCTGAATGACCCCAAAGTACAATGCACTCTGAAGCATGTGGGAAAAAAACAGCAGATTGTATTGGCACTTCGGTGGGAGAAGGCTGCGTCACGCAAAGTGTTACATAGCCTGCGTTTTCTTTCTTTTTATAGAGCAAGAACAAAGAACAATGGCTCTGGCTCCTATGTCTTAATAGACAGCAGCTCATGGGCTTCCTGCCAAAGGGTTAAGTGCTGTTGTTTGGCCATCAGTTTCAAAGACAGAAATGGCCACCTTTCAATTGTAGATTTTTCTACATTAAAGAAGGGGCAGTCAGCTGAAGGGAGAAAAGCAACGGTGAATAAAACAGGGAAATAACAGCTGCAATACAATCTTCCTCTTAGCTGAGCATTTAGTTTGCGGTGGGTTTTCTTTTTTTTTTCTTTCAGTTTTAATTCTGAGAGGGATTTCTATGGAAGATTGTTTTCAAAAGAAGGTATTACTTCACTACCATACACATTTGCCACTGAGCTTTTGAAGGATTCTAGCAGCATATTATGAAAAAAAATGTTGGCAATTGTTCATAGAAAATACCTGACAGTAAGGTCAAGTGAGCCACGAAGGAGGTGACATTCGTCGATTAAGCTCTTGCTACAGCATGAAGCAAGTTGACCAAGAAAAGCATACTGCATTTAAGGATTTAGTCATATTTTCTATGGCAATAGTGTACTTTTATGTGTGCTAAAGAATGGAAATGAATTTTAATGCTTATCAGGCACTTAGGCTATCTTATATGAAACCAGATTTGGCAACTCCTCCTGCAGCTGTTGCAAACAAGTCCAGCCAATCATCAGTACTTGTGTGCTTCATTCATCGCTCTGTAAGAGAAATAGAGAAGCAATAGACTCGGAACATTTGGAGATTCAGTTTTAACAAAGTGGATGATTTTCTTTGCAGAGCCAAGTCTTTTAGTTTGTTGTTGTTGGGTTTTTATAATAATCTCACCAGCAGAATTGGATTGAGATTGCTGCCTTCACAACTACGGAAAGCAAAACAAAACTGTTTTCCAAACTTCTAACAACCTCTGAGCTTCACCAATGTCTTCTAACGGAGAAAAAGTGTGTGCACAGCCCATCTTGAGTTCTGCAACCAAAGCTATCAAAACCACACCTGTATGTTTTTGTCCCATGCTATCTGGTGGCATGTTGTTAACTCCAAGTGCCACATCAGGTAACAGTAGTATTATCTGGTATATAACTACTTCTTTCCACCAGTATGCCAGCACTCGATGGGGTACTCTAAAATATTGTAATAATAGCTAACAATATTAGTAATAGTTAAAGTAATGATGATAGTGGATTCTTTAGCAATTTTTTCTAAATGGGATTCAATTTACTATACATGTGGTAAAATCCAACATTTTGGGTCTGCTTCTTGAATGCGTTTATTGAATTGTTAGCTGCATATATATGAAGCATGTTCAGGAAACTTCCATTCTGATAGGCAACTTTTGACATGTTCTTTAGTTGCCACTGCTGGCGATACAAGTTTCAAGAGATGTTAATTTTGTATACTCATTGACCCTTACTACTCAGGAGAAGTGACAAGTGCCTATGTCAAAGTCTATGGTCTGATTCAACTAGTAGCAATTAACTCATCATCTGCATGATAGGCCTGTCTAGTCATCTGCACAGTACTTTCAAGTGTGTGGTCTCTTGATAATTCCTCTTCTTTGTAGTTATTCAGGTAGATGTGTTCAGGTGCTTAAATATTTCGAAAGCTAACCTATAATCTATTGCCAAAACACATTTAGCGTAAACTGAAATCTGAAAGAAATTCTTTAAAACTACCAGAATATCAATATAATCTATTGTCATTTTTGACACACTGATTATTTTGCTAAGAATCTGTCTTGCTTTTTGATGTTGTTTTTGGGGAAAGGAGGAAGCTGTTTGATTTTTTTCTTGGTTTGGTTTGGTTTGCTTTGCTTTTCTGGGAAATTGGGCCAAAGGCCATACACATGTTAATCAGGTCCTGGGTATTTGACTGGACAAATCTAGGTAATGATACAGACATCCCAAAAGTTTGTGCAAAATGCTGAAGTTTCTTCTCCTCATGGAAAACACTGTCCAGGCTTAAACAATCAGATGTCCTTTAAGCATTCTGCTTCCTTGGTAGAAACCCTGGTCAAGTTTTCAAAACAAGATGAACTAGAATATGTTGCAACTTATTTGCAATAAGTTTGTAGTAGCCTTTAGTTCATTTTCCCTTTTAGTCATCCAGTTTCTATTCTCTATCATAGCTCCAAGCATCACAGTTCATGCATTTCACCAATAAGAGGTTCTAAATTCCATATAACAATGTCATAGAATGCCTTCTCATACCTTTTTGAAGATGTGCAGATGACTTACAGGGGATGGGGAGGGATTTTTTAGTAAGGGAACATAATTTATAACTACATGGGAGTAGAAGTGCTGCACCAGGCACCACTGATTACTTGATTTTGGAGTGAAGATGATGTCTTACAGAATATAGATAGCCATGAGCTTAAAGTAAATTCTTCCAGCCTCAGTGGTTTTGTATTTCTGAATGTTTTTTTATCTGAAACAGTGATTTTGCCATTTTTCTAATTTATCATTTTTTACCATTGAAAGATTGCATGCTGCAGTGATACTTTAATGCTTCCTCTTCACTTTAGATCACAAAATAAACCATACAGATAAGGAAATCTAAGCATTTTGAAGTACATGGGCTATTTGCTATGGTACACAAAGGAAAACATGAAGGAATACTGAGGTGCAGAAGAAAAGCTGCAAAACAAAGAAATAGTGCATAAGCAATAAAACATAACTAAATTTTACCTTTTTTCATCCGAGTCCTTGTTGCCCTAGTGGTATTTGCTCAAGCTAGACAAAAGACATCTGCCACCTCTGGAGAATCCAGAGGACATCAGCATATGCTGTGCTCAGATTACACTATACTGACTGACCTACCTGGTCTCGCCTTCAAGTTTTGGCTGAGGTCTGCGTTTCTGCTCTGTCAGTTGTGTGAGTGATATACATTTGTTCTCCCTCCTTTCCCCAATCATCAGTCTGCAACCTCCAGTGAAATCTCTGCTCCTGTGCTGCCATGATACCATGATATGTATCGCTGTCTTGCTTGTTTCCTGTAATATGCCAAAGATATAAGATGAATAAGTACATCAAAATAAAGCTCTAATATACCATATCCATGCTGTCTTAGTGTCCCATTTGCCCATCATTATGTTTCCACTTACTCCCAAAATATCAAAGATCTTGGACATTTGCTACCTGACAAATGTAATGGATAATATAAAGGTACAATTCTGAGCTGTCTGCCCAAGGCTTTACACATGGACTGACAATTGTTTTTTTACTGTAAGTTAATGTAAAATGTTAATGCCATGATGCCACAAGTGCCATCTCGCTGCTTTCCATCGCACTGGCTCTGCTGCCCTCCCTGCAATATCCTTGCTTCAGAAAGCTCCCAGGACTTGCATTTCCTTCACTGGAGGAGGGAAGGACCATGTCTCTAAATGATTATTATATCTCTTTAAATGCATTATTATATTTCTGATAAGGTTATCATTTGCACTGAGTTGGTAAGCCAGCCTGCAGGGCTGACTCTGCAGCTGTCATAACCTAGCATAACTCTGCTGAAATCAACTGTATTATATTGAGTTACCTTGTGGAGTAATTAATGTGTGGAGTGTGTTAATAACTTTTCTCATATTCCCATATTCATATCTCCTGTAAAGATTCTACATAATGACCAACCTTCTCCACTTGATTTTCAGCAATTTTTTTATTTGTTTTTTTTTTTTCTGTGTGAGAAAGACTTGCTAGCCTGGGCCTCCATATTTGCACTTAAGCTCACAAACTCTCATCAACTGCTTTGAAATGTACATGCTTGGTACAGGTCTAGACATAAATCATCCATATTTGTGGGAAATTATAGGTCCTGTCTTTGAAGTTTTGGTCTAGCTCTCCCTGGTTTTTCTTTTGACTTAAGAAAAAGTAAAATGCTTACTGTAAGAGGAAAGAGAGCAGACAGAGGTGTATTGCAGCCCTTTTGTTAAAAAAAAAAAAAAAGAAAAAAAGAAAAGCCTTAATTATCAGGAAATCCAAGTGTGTTTATATTCTTAGCAGAGGATCTTAAAGAGACAGTTTCTGCAAAGGGAGGAGCAGTATTCTTTTTACTTTTCGCCTAACTTTTAGGTCTAATTAGGATACTTCAGAGCTGGAGACTAATGGAAGAGTTCTGTCTGAAGCCACTAAGGGCCAAGAAAGGCTGCCTGCCTTAGTAAGACATTAAAAAGCTTTTAACATTAGAATGTTATTTAACCTTGGAGTCAAATTTCTGATGGGAAGAGTTAGCTCTTTAAGAAGCCTCTCTGAAAATGGGGTTCTACGCAATCTAGTAGACACAGATGGCCGTTTTCCCCTTTTTTTCCTTTTGGCTAAAATTGAGGTGTCTTGAAATGTGAAAAGCTTCTCTTGCATCACTTCCCAGCAAAAGGTTGAATCCTTTCTCTGTCTCCAGCCTGGGAATCACCATGCAGAGAAAATCCCTTGACTGTGAAGAAAATCCCATACACTAAGAACTGGAAAATTGCTCAGCACTCCCGAGATTTCCTGTTGGCATCAGCGGCCAGCAGCAGCCGTGCTGAAATGACCCATCTTCCCATTATGCTGTTCCTGAAAGGCTCCTGGCCTCTCTGGGAGCCCAAAGCCCTGGCAAGGGAGGGAAGCTTACAGCAAGGGCTACGGGCAGAGCAGGTTACTGGTTTAGTGTGGGGAAAGTGTCAGAATATACCGGGTTTATAAATGAGTTTAAATGTGAAATAGAAACTGGGGTAATAAAAGGCTTAATTCGAGGCTAGTGATGAGTCCATTACAGACAACGATGATTTGAATTTATTTTTACTAGATTTGTCAGCATCTGCAGCTGTGAAGACTTTTTCTTTCTTCATCTTCAGATAGTCTTTAGTTCTTGCCGTATATTTCATTACGCATTCATGTACTTCACATTTATTTTTTTCCTGTAGGCAACTTGTTTTGGTTTCAGTTGGTTTGGTTGTTTCACTGACAGGAACAGCAGCAATGCTTTCAGGGGTTTCTAGGAATCCCTTGAACAAAACCTGTCACTATACAAAACAGAGAATTAGGATCATTTCTATGTCTCACATCTAGTTCCCATCCCTTTTGGACACTGCTAAACAGTCTCTTCCAGTGATGAAGTATCTTTGCAATTCATTAAAATGCTTCTGTAACGTAAATTTCTTTTTATCTGGGAAAGCTAAAGACTGTATCAAATGAAAAAGTCTTTGAAAAGCCTTCTCAGGAAATCTCTTCTACAACGTATTCATACCACTTTTCTTATTGTGAAATACCTTACTCTGAGTTCATGGCTACAGTGTTAGTACTGGGAGACAGGACACAAGGGTTTCTGACAATTTTGATCAGTTTTCCTTTTTATTTTTCTTTTTATTAGAGAAGGCACAGGGTCAGATTTTCAGAATTTAGTTTTGTCTTCTATGCCTTCCAGCTTGAGTGGAAGAGAAATTAAGATAACAGAAAAGATGCTTCAGAATCTTCCTTTAAGATATTTAGGATAAGAACTGTGTTTTACAGTGAATTTATACACTGCATAACACAATAGAGACAATTAATTGAGAACTCCAGGTGCTATTGTATTATAAACACTCATTTACTTGGTAAGCTAATTTAGTTTTTTCCATGGACTGTGGATGTCTCCTGTACAGGCATGTGGAGCATAATGAGAATATTGATCCATCACTGCCTAAATGTTACTG
>NW_008825409.1:4513126-4522322 GCF_000699105.1 Pygoscelis adeliae | reverse complement strand
CAGAAGGAAATTTCCTTCCGCAGCAGGGTCTGTCTCTCTCCTACAGTATTGACTAGGAAACATCATTTAAGCTGTATTACAGATTCCCTAGTATCTCCATTTCCTAACCTCCAATGCATATGCCTGGTGGACACAGGTGTGATGATGACATGTAGTATAAACAAACAAGAAGGAAGCGTCCTGTTTAAATTTCCTGCAGCGTGACTCATAGAGGCTGTTCTGTTTATATAGGTAAGAGAGGGAAATAACGGTCTGAAAATACTGTGATAATGGAAAAGCTAAAGCCAAAAGATTAGTTAGAAATAAATTAAAAAAAAATATATGTATTACACGTAGCACACAACGTAGGCTATACCTACATTGTCAGGTAGTGTAGGCCAGTAAGAGCAGATGTGGAGGGCAAGAGAGTTAGGGCAGGGAATCCGATTCCTGCACTATAGACCTTTCAGGACATTTTTCCTTCAGACCAGCTCTGGACTGTTTGCATGGACTGAATGCCCACTTGCAGCTGGAGTATATTTGTTTTGCTGCTAAAGACCATATTCCAGTTCAGTCGCATCCAAAAGGAATCCAGTTCATGTGCTCTGAGACCAGTCTGTGATGCAAACCAAAAGATAGCATGGGGACCAGATGGAGAGTTTTTTAGATCACCAGATGATCCAAATTAAAACCCTGAGGTAGGTGCATCTAGGTAGGTATATCAGACCTGAATGCATTCAACTTAATATGCTGTGCTGGTTTCAGCTGGGATAGAGTTAATTTTCTTCATAGTAGCTAGTATGGGGCTATGTTTTGGATTTGTGCTGGAAACAGTGTTGATAACACAGGGATGTTTTTGTTACTGCTGAGCAGTGCTTACACAGAGTCAAGGCCTTTTCTGCTTCTCACCCCACCCCACCAGCGAGTAGGCTGGGGGTGCGCAAGAACACAGGGGGACACAGCTGGGACAGCTGACCCCAACTTGACCAAAGGGATATTCCACACCATATGACGTCATGCTCAGCGTATAAAGCTGGGGGAAGAAGAAGGAAGGGAGGGACATTCAGAATGATGGTGTTTGTCTTCCCGAGTAGCCGTTGTGTGTAATGGAGCCCTGCTTTCCTGGAGATGGCTGAACACTTGCCTGCCGATGGGAAGTAGTGAATGAATTCCTTCGTTTGCTTTGCTTGCGTGCACAGCTTTTGCTTTACCTATTGAACTCTTTGTATCTCAACCCATAAGTTTTCTCATTTTTACTCTTCCAGTTCTCTCCCCCATCCCACCAAGGGGGAGTAACCGAGCGGCTGTGTGGTGCTTAGTTGCTGGCCAAGGTTAAACCACAACAGTCCTTTTTTGGTGCCCAATGTGGGGCTCAAAGTGTTTTAGCTAACAACAGGTTTGATTGGAATGTGCTAGATCGAATTTATAGCTGTTATTGCTGTTTAGCTATTAATTGGCAGGCTCCTGTGCTTGCCATAGGGCTTGCTTGCCTTACTGTGTATTAGAGTCTAGTGCTCATTAGTGGCTGCTTTTTGCTTTCGCTGCTTGCTGTACTGCCGTACTGCCGTACTGCTTACCATCTTACTCTGCTGTGCCTGGGAACATTTTGATAACAGCAGTGGCGATGCACCTGGGCTGGGAGATGACGCCACATGGGAGCAGGACACCCTGAAGCGTCTGTGGCCCTGGATAAGCCCATGCCAGAGCAGGTACATCTCGAAGCGTCTGTGGCTGTGCTTATGTCTGTGCTGCAGCAGGTATATCTCTGAAGGGATTGAGGCCCAAGGATAAGTCCACACTGGAGAAGGTACACCTCAAAGCACCTGTGGCTCTGGATAAACCCATGCTGCAGCAGGTTCACCTTGAAGCATCAGTGGCTGTGCATGAGGTCATGCTGGAGCACCTCAAAGCGTGTGGCCATGGATAAGCCCACGACAGAGCAGGTACTCCCCTGGAGGGACTGAAGAGTTGCAGTGTTTATTATTATTTTAGTATTATTGTATGGGGTTTATGTGGCAAGGTTTTGGTACCAGAGGGGCTGCAGGGATGAACTTTGTGGGACGAGGTTAAGGGCTGCTCTGTGGCAGACACAGCCAGTTCCAGCTTGTTCCACAATGAACCCAATTTAAATTGGCAATAAATGAAATTATTTTTTCCACAAGTTGAGTCTGTTTTAGCCATGATGGTAATTGATAAGTGATATTCCTGTCCTTATCTTGACCCATGAGCTTTCTTATCCTTTTTTCTCCCCCTACCCCAGTGAGAAGGGGGAGTGAGTGAGCAGCTGGGTGTGCATTTGAATGTTTGCGAAGACTAACCCACCACAATTATCTATATTGCTTCTGTCTCACCTGCAGTGGGAAAAATGCAGTGGGGTGGGAAAAAAAAAAAAAGGAAGAAGAAAAAAAAGGTAGGCAGTTCTCTGCTGTGAAGGGCTTATGTTTTAAGAGAGTGAAAGTAAGCTAAAGATATGACATCCAAAAGAATGATCACCTTAGTCAATAGACAGTCACAGTGGAAGAGTATTTTATTCTGACATTTCAAAACTGAAGTTACAAGCAGGCTTTTTGGGGTGTCAGCCAGGAAGGAAACCTATTGGCATAGCTATGTAATCACATTAGCTTAGATATGAAGTCATGTGTTGTGTTACCCTTTCACTCTGGAGTGAAGAAGCTGGTTCCCGTGGCAGGTACTCTTGATTTAGAGTCTTCTCCTTATCAGTAGTGCAGAGGTGACTGGTACCCTACTAGCTTGTTTCTCCTCCAAAGATACCCCTGCAGCCATGCAGTCCTACTAAATACCACCGTCCTTGCATCTCCTCCTCCACTGCTCAGCTACTTCATCCTCTGACACCTTTAGGGGCCACGCCTTTTGTTTCTCAGGGATCATTCTAGTTTTATAGGAGCTGGACAGCTATGTTGGGCACCAAAGGCACCACAGTTCTCATTAAAAATCTTGAGGGTAAGAAAGAAGCATGTTTTAGGACTGGGTCAAGATCAAGTTGGGGAGAACACAAGTGTTCAAGACTTAGAAACTCAGGATGACCTACCTTAAGAGCCAGACCTATCACACCCCAGATGTGTTCCAGCTGTCTTTATTTGATAGGACAGCAAGGAAGACCTTGATCCCCAAGAGATATCATTAGGGGTGAGAGAAACATAATGGAGCGCTAGAGCCTGAGAGTCCGGTCTTGAAGATAACATCTGCTTTGTGCCCCAAGGATGGTGCAGGAGGGCTGGATAGAAAATCCATGCTGGAATATTGTTCTGAAGATGGTATTAAAAAACCTGTGTCCTTATGAGCCTTCAAGCCAGACTTTTTCCATGGATCAAGAAAAGAGATCAGGAGATTTCAGTGAGTCTGTTAGTGAGAGAAGATTTCTAGCGAAGGCCCACAAAGCTGCCAGATGGTCAGGATCCCTTAGAATCACTTCAGCATGCTCTTCCCTTCTTCAGGAAGCTCTGTCAGAGATGCAGCAACCCTCAGGCCAACCACACTGAACAAATGACAATACATTTGATGTTCTCTGTATAGGAAGAGCATATGATTGCCTCCTTCTGTTACTATGACGTTGACAGTGGCTTTCCTCTCTCCAAGCTTGTGCCTTGCAGTGGTGGAAGCTAGATCAGGCTGCAGAGGCTGGTCCCTTCTCATTGCTAAGAGAAGACTCTGGCTATAATCTGGTCATATGGGGCAATTTCCTAAAGGCTTGTCACTGGTTTAAGGAGGATGTCTCCCACCCAGGGACACTACAGTGGCTCTTGATGGCAAAAACAGAGAAAGAGCCAAGGGACCTCCAACTCCTGGTGTGTCAGACCAGAGCACAGAAGCAACCGAGTGCTCTAAAATGACTGTCACGGACCTGCTCCACATTTCTGCAAATATCAGGCTTCCCGAGCAGCATATTTTGTGTGGATGCTAATAGGCTGAGGCAGGCAAGGCTCCTGGGAGAAGTCAGATTGGAATATATATCTGCTAGGAGAGCCTGTCAGACAGGTAGAGGACATGGATTGTAGGATATCTGGAGAGGTCAAGTTGCTCCAACTGGAGCACAGAGGGGGCACAGCTAATGAGAGCTAGAGACAGGCTAAAGCAATGCAGATGCAACTGTCTCAAGCTGCTTAGCTGGCAAAGCTGGATCTGAACTTGGCACTGCTGCTGAAGTAGCAGTACAGAATTGGCCTACAGTGCTCTAGGGAGCTTCTGCAATTGAACTGAAAGGGAATGGTGGGTGAGATTTGAGCAGATTTTTCTATTTTATGCCTTCTCTAGAGAATGCTCCATCATCCCTGTGTTTATCCCTGTGTTTCATAGCAAAATATGAGCAAAGCAAATGCTGCTGATTGCAGCACTTGGCAAGTAAATTCTAAATACTTCCCAGGAAAGAAAATCCTCAGGTCCTTTTAGGATGTCTTCACTTGCATTTAAAAATGCCTTAAGTTAAACACAGTGCTACAATAGTTACAGGAACAAACTGTAAACAGTTTCAGAGAGTGAATCTAGTCTAAGCTCGTTTACCAAATGAAATGTCCTCACTCCTGGTTACAAGTATAAGAAACGTGTGTTTTAAATCAGTATGCAAGCAAGTAGATTCTACAGTCCCTGAGACCCTTGTCTGGGACATAGATTTTATTTAATGGACCAAGGGAAAATTTTTTGTAGGAATCTCTCTTTCACAGATGGTTTGGCACAGCAAGCTGGCAGC
The DNA here is from genome assembly GCF_000699105.1 of Pygoscelis adeliae. Taxonomy (NCBI): domain Eukaryota; kingdom Metazoa; phylum Chordata; class Aves; order Sphenisciformes; family Spheniscidae; genus Pygoscelis; species Pygoscelis adeliae. Next base: position 4,517,638 of record NW_008825409.1, on the reverse strand, counting down.
ACATGGCTGGGCCCCCAGACACCATCTGTCCCCAGGAATCCCAGGCATCCCTGTAGAGCATCTGACTTCCAGCACAGTCCCTCTCCCCTTGCCCCCTGACAACAGGAATCTCAAGGCAGCCCTCAATTAATCCCTTCGGTTTGTTCCTTCCTTGAGGAAGATAAGACCCAAAGAAAACAGAATTTAGTCTGGGAATTCACTTGGTCCCCTGCAGAAAGTTTTGCTCCAATCCCTTCCCTAGCCTTGCCCTCTTGCTCCTTTTCATGTGTTTGCAGGCAGGTGCATGCTGCTCCTCTGTGTCCTACAGCCCGATGTCTGGTCATCTAGGGTGGGGAGGGGGAGATATTCAAGGATCTTAACTTTAGGCACCTTAATGATCCAGAGAAGTTGACTGGGAAATGACCTGAACTCCTTCTGTAGTCAGAGATGCTCTCGTGGAGAATGATTCAGGTCACCTTGGTTAGGTTCTTGCTCTGAATTACCCTCTGGAGGAGTCCGTCTATCTCCATTAATTACACAGGGAATCTAGGAAGCCTATCACACTAATGTAAGTGCCCAAGTTAGGTGCCTGAAGTTAGGCACTATGAAAACCTCCCTTCAACCTATGAGCTCCTGGAATCTCGTGTTCCACTGCTGTAAATATATAAAGCTTCTCTTATTAGGGGAGAAAAATCGGGAAGAATTTTCAATCTTTTTTATTGCACTTGACTTTAAAACAAAATCACTAATCAGACTCACTTTTTTTAAAGTGCACTGCTGAAAGAAAAAGAATGTATAGCTTTCCCACATGCTCATGCTAATATGCACAATCACTGCTAATAATGAGGGCATCACAGCTTCATTCCTGTCATCGCCTTTCATTTTCCCATGTGTCTGAGCTCTACAGTTACTCTGACTGTCATATCTATTATTTATTAACACAGAAAGGCATTAAAATGCAATTTCCTCATCTATTTGTTTCTTTCCTAATTACACACTATTTAATAATCAGAAATTCAGCAATGGTCAGCTTGATTTTCCTCAGTTGCATAGATGCGTGAGTTCATACTTAATAATTGTTTTTATTTTTATTTGTTGTTTTTATTTATGTGAACTTTGTGCGCTATTTCTTGCCACTTTTAATCCATTAACTGTTTATATCCTCTCTTTCTTTAGCATGCATTTAATCTCATGATTGATTTTTAGCTTCAATGTTTTGAAAAGAGTTTTCTCTGACAGGAGAAACATTATGTGTGACATCTCTTAAACTTTCTACAGACTCTCTGATTTAAGTGTATTTAAAATAATCCTGCTTTCTTCCTGATTTAGGTGTTAGAAAAAATAACTTCCAAAGAAAGGCTTAGATTTATTGTAGAAGTGAATGTAAAATAGACTTTTTGTTCAGTAAAAAAATGTTGAGACCTTGAAATAAACTTCCCTGATTCAGGGTGAAAAGCTTTTTTTTTAAATTAAAAAAAAAAATATTACAATCATTAAATGCGAATCATTTAAGGTTAGACAAACTGTGTTCCTTGTTTTGTCTTTTTCATTATTTTTGGCACATTAATTTTGAAAATGCAAAATTATCTCAAAGCTAACCACAATAACAAAAAATGAAAAACAGAAATCAAGCGAAAATGTTTATTTTCAAAATGTTAGTGTGCAGGACTTTCTCAATATTAAAAAATATTTTCCATTGGTGATTTAATTCTAACTACTAGCATGGAAATTGATTACATTTTCTGCAAGATTTTGGTTTCAGTGAAGCATCTTTAGGGCTTTCCAACAAGCCCTACTTGCTCTTTTTTTCAGACAAGTCTACTTCTCCTTTTTAACAACTGGGAACATATCATGTTTCCATGTGTTAATATGACCAAGTCTAAAATTAGATTTACGTGCTAACACATTCATTAGGTCATTTCTCTAGTGTACTACAGAGAAGCAGGAAGCCTGCTCCAATTTCCAATGTTTGCTAGGAGCTTTTGCACTGTTTTTTCAGTGCAAGGCCAGTGTGCTCAGTATTCATGATTTTGCAATCACCTCCTCCATTAGGTAGGCTTGTTCTCATTTACCACCTAGTTTTCTTCCAAAGGAAACTGAGGAGAATGTGTACTTTGATACAGAACAAAGGTGAGGGAGTGCATCCCATGAACCAGGGCTGTGGAAGGATCTGCCCTAGGTTGAAATGACTGTTTAGTTGTAGATGGGGCCACCAGATGGCACAGAAAAAAAGGTTAGTTTGTGCTCAGGCTGCAAAGGGTATTGCAAAAGAGTAAGTGAAGTATGGTGGTGACTTTAAAGTTGTCATGTATCAATTAGTATCACCAACACAGCAGCCTCTGGGATTCATAGTGGCATCTGGACTTCAGTGTCTTGGTAAAGTGGTTTTCAAAGTTGTAAATAGATAGGAATGTTTAAAAAAAAACAAAAACAACCCAGAATTTTAGACATTAAACCTCTGCATAACATTTGACTGTACAAAGCAGTTGAGATGCTGCACCCCAGTGCCTTAAATAAAGTACTTTGTAACCCATCTACTCCTGACATATTCACTGAAGTAGCTTTTTGGTAAAAGCATTTGTCAGCATTTCAATCAGCTGCATAATTCATTTCAGTAAGTTGAATACAAAGGATAGGAGCATTTACGTTCAAAGTAGTAAGGCTTTCTTTCTCCTTAAAAAACTCTATTTTGTGGTTGGTAAAAGAACCCACCAAAACAAAAAAAAAAATGCATTTCCAAACTTTCTTCTTCTTCCCATTTTAGTTAGATAAATCCTGAGAAAGAGGGAAGGAAAAAATTATTTCAGGATCAGGATGGAACGATGGTATTTGTACTTTCATGTAGTCTTTGCTTCTGACTTTTGTAATAATTTTTGGACTTCTTCCTTTTTTCAGCAGCAGTCCTTTTTCAATGGTCAGACTGGGGAATAACCGTCTCTGTCATCCTGCTCCCATTCTAGAATACCTGGGCAAAAATTTTGGAGTTTAAAATGTTAATTTAAAAAATGCCAATTTCAACAAAAAAAAATAGATTTTACCTATAGAAAAAAAATAAGAGCTTCGTGATTCTTTTAAAGGCAGAATCTTAAAATTTGTTTGCAATTTCATTTCTTTCTTTTTATTGTTAGTTTAGTTTCTGGGGATTTTTATGCTACTTCCTTACTTGTATAACAGGTATTAATGAAAAGTAACATGTGAGAAATACAACTGAAATGATCTTTTTTTCTTGGCAAAAGGAAGTTGACGGATGATAATATTGTTTGACATTGCAAGAAAAATTGCTAGTATTCTGGTAAAGCCCCCAGTGCTAGAACTTTAAACTGGAACTTTGTCTTCAGAGGTCTCTTAATAATACTTAACAGAATTGTACCCAGTATGTAATGCTAATGCATTAGTATATAAATAGAAAAATTAAGCTTGCCATGATTTATAGAATTTTAAAAAATTACAGTTTCATCCCTCTCCCTGGTCTTTCGTCTGAAAGATGAGGGACCCCTTTTGCTTTTCTTTGTCTGAACTGGCTCTTAAGACTGAAAATGGATCATCTAGCAACCAGTCTCATGACTTTACAGGTACATTTATAATAGGGCTGGTGCATCACCTTGATGCCCATCCATCATCACATTTTTCTCCAAAGATGGTAAATGACCCCGTAGCATTTAAAGGGACACAGTCTAGGAAAGCTTTGCACAGTATACCTTGTACTCAGCGAGATTTGTGACCTTGATTTCAATGACCTTTGGGTCAGGATGGATCTCTTAGCTTTGGAGTTAGCAGAATAATGTATTTGGGAAACGCAGCCTCTTCTACCTCATGGACTGTCTGGAATTTTTGGAATGCAAATTTTATACAAGGCATGTCCTAGCTTAATGTCAGAATAATATCATCTTCATCTTGAGGGCGCTCACAAGGCATGTGTGGGGCAACCAGGGCATCAGGCCCAGCCAGCACGGGTTTATGGAAGGCAGGTCCTGCTTGACCAACCTGATCTCCTTCTATGACCAGGTGACCCGCCTAGTGGACGAGGGAAAGGCTGTGGATGTGGTCTACCTGGACTTCAGTAAGGCCTTTGACACCGTCTCCCACAGCATTCTCCTGGAGAAGCTGGCGGCTCACGGCTTAGACAGGTGTACTCTGCGCTGGGTCAAAAACTGGCTGGACGGCCGGGCCCAGAGAGTTGTGGTAAATGGAGTTCAATCCAGTTGGCGGCCGGTCACGAGCGGTGTTCCCCAGGGCTCAGTATTGGGGCCAGTTCTGTTTAATATCTTTATCAATGATCTGGATGAGGGGATCGAGTGCACCCTCAGTAAGTTTGCAGACGACACCAAGTTGGGCGGCAGTGTTGATCTGCTCGAGGGTAGGAAGGCTCTGCAGAGGGACCTGGACAGGCTGGATCGATGGGCCCAGGCCAACTGTATGAGCTTCAACAAGGCCAAGTGCCGGGTCCTGCACTTTGGCCACAACAACCCCATGCAGCGCTACAGGCTTGGGGAAGAGTGGCTGGAAAGCTGCCTGGCGGAAAAGGACCTGGGG
>NW_008825409.1:4506804-4512140 GCF_000699105.1 Pygoscelis adeliae | reverse complement strand
GTCATGCTCAGCATATAAATCTGGGGGAAGAAGGAGGAAGGGAGGGACATTCAGAGTGATGGTGTTTGTCTTCCCAAGTAACCGTTACGCGTGATGGAGCCCTGCTTTCCTGGAGATGGCTGAACACCTGCCTGCCAATGGGAAGTGGTGAATGAATTCCTTGTTTTGTTTTGCTTGTGTGCACGGCTTTTGCTTTACCTGTTGAACTGTCTTTGTCACAACCTGTGAGTTTTCTCATTTTTACTGTTCTGATTCTCTCCCCCATCCCAGCAGGGGGAATCAGCAGGTGGCTGTGTGGTGCTTGGTTTCTGACTGGAGTTAAACCACGACAACACTTAATGTCATACATAGGCCAAAATGTTGAGCATTTTTAAATACTAAAACTGGATTCTAAGATGCTAATACTGAGTGGCCTTGCCAGGACTGGTGTAATCATGCTGGGTCCTCACCCCACAACTGTTGATTTGCATGGTAGTCTTCTTTTTGTATGATTCCATAGGACTGGCTGGATTGGTATGGCGCTGCTATACTAATGCATAGGCATGTTAATAAAAAAACTGTGAATATTGTGATGTTTCACCTGGATTTAAAAAAGATGACTGTTACAATGGTGTGAGAAGTGCAAAAGCAACCAATCTGCTACCACAAATACACAATGAAAACAGTTTCTCTTTAAGTGTAGTGTCTCTTTACAAAAGACTGTAGGTTAAAAATATCAGTGTTATTTTGTGTTCTTATTTATGCCCTCAGAAAGTCCTCTGCCCTCAGTTTTAGGGAACTGGAAACTGGGGGCTTTACATAAGGATCTAAAAATACAGTTTAGACTCCTATCTTTTTAAAATTTTATGTCTTAAAGCAAACCACCTTTTTTTTAAGTACAGCACATAGATAAAATTCCATAAATTACTGGGAAATTACATTTTTTAAAATATTTTACAAAAAATATGGCATAAATGGAAATTTTTAAGAGAATAAAAAAACTTATATTTTGCTATGTAATAGTGTTCATAGCAAATTTAATTGTACTAGATTTGTTTTAAAAGGGGTAAAGAAAACCTATGGATTTTCTGTAATAGAAAAGTCAAAATATCACCAGTGTCTAAATACCTGATCCTTCAGGAATAATCTCAGGAAAATTAATAAAAGGAAATGAGTAGGCAATGAACAGTGTAACTGCGATTGACTTTTATCTGGACATTTTTTAAAGAAAATAAACGTCAACTATCGATCAATGAAAAGATCGGTTTTAACTTTTTCTGTCATATCTGTTGATCTGAGTCTTAGGAAAAGAAAAAGAATGTTCTTCATTACATTAAAAATTCATCCCATTGGAGGATCTGTTGAAGGACATAGGCATAGCAGCCATATGCCCAGATCACCTAAAATGAAGTCAACAAAGCCAAATACATTTAAATGAGCTGAGGATATGGTCTTGGCTTATTCTGTGTTACTATACAACCCACAAAATGAGGAAGTGAGAATACAGTTCATGTAGGATGTCTCAATTATTTTTATAATATAAAGTTTTGGTAACAGCATAAGCAATATTTTAAGGTATCAAGTAGGAAACCATGATCACATTTACATCCAGGAAACGTAATTGAAACAGGTAAGATGCAGGAATGACATAGAGAGAGTAAAGAATATAACACTAAGAATCCTTTACCTATATGGTCGCTTCCTCCAGTCCTTGAAGACAAATTTGCTTTGTTTATAGTGGCTAGAAATAGTCAATGGAGAATAACATTGACAAAAATAAAATTTCCTCTGATGAAAGTGGTAGAACCTCCTCCAACAGCAGCTATCTTCTGTACCCATGATATTGGGGCATGGCTAAGAAAGGGACAAGAATATAAAATCTCTATTCTGAGAATACAGAAATCCCAAGGGATGGCTTGGGATTTACTCCTTACTTAAATTTACTCCCTACTTAAAAGTTCTGCTGGAGTCTAAAAAGCTGCGTTAATGAAGATCACAAAGGAACAGATATGCAGAATACCTCCAAGTGTTGCAGGATTATGCCTTCTGTCTAACTCAAACTTCAGCTGTGTACAAGTTTTCATTAGCTGCGTAACTAACTAATAATGGCAAAATAACTCAATACTGTGAACTTTTCTAAAAGCTGTGGTGGGATTCATTAAAGCCAGGGGAATGTCTCTTATCCATTATGCCTCTGTGATTTGCTGGCTCCATCTATTTCAGATGGCATTGAAAAGTCTAACAATACATATAAACCAGAACTAATATTGTTTTGGCATTAAAGTTACTACACAAAGAGTGATCATGATATTTGATGTGTAATTTAGCTTTGGTTATTCTTCTACAAGGATTTCTTTAGCCCCTGGAGGTTCATAATGCTCCAGGAAATGTGTCTTTTCATTTTGTTAAGAAAATATACTGATGAATGCTCTGATGGAAAAATGTGTGCCTTGTGTCTTGTTAGCCCCGGGATGTCTTGAAGAAGATATCTATCTCAGTGGGCCTGTTCCTGGGAGACAGATATAATTAACAACTGAATATATAAATCAACCAATAAACTCACTACTGTAAGGAATAGCTTAATTTCTTGTGCTGTTTTTTGAGTTTTGTTTTCAAAATGCTAATTTTTATAATCACTTTGAATGATAGCTTCAGGTGTGATATGCACAAAAACGCCTTTTTTTACTTTTTTTAATGAGGTTATGGGCCCAATCCAGCTCCCAATGAATCTCTTCAGAGTGTTGCTTTGGCAACCTTACCCAGAAAGATTATTTAATAAATGTAATACTATTCAGTGAGTAATCTGTCAGGTATATCTACAGCAAACCCAGTCATTGCCACTATCTTCTTACCTTCTTTGTAGCCATATTGTCTCCATTTTTCTAGCTCAATGCTCCTTTGCAGTTGGGTATGAACTTAATCTGCCTGCACTCGGAACTGGATGGACACAAACTTGGTCTGAGATGAAAAGCACCTTTTATAAAGCTCAGATGCCAGTCAGAGGTGGCTCACATCTGATCAGCTTACGTCATGGGCAGCTGCCAGCTCACATCTGTGTGCAGAAGGACACCTGAACCCCAAATTTATATAACATGCCTTTCTTTTTCATTGAAATTGTTCTTGAAAGCCCCTGTCTTCCATTTGAAGGTTTTCTACTTTTCTCTTGCCTTCCAGCTATCCCTGTGTAATGCTGAAAATACTCTAAGAGAAGCTTGGAAGAACGCTAACTGGGAGTAATTCTGCAGAGTCAGGTAAATGGCATCGGTGTACAACTGGTGTGAGGAAAAGGGAATCCTATTTTCAAAGAGTATCATAGTATCTTGCAGTTTACTTGCAGAATTTTGGCCTAGGCAAGTGAATAATTCTGATAAAGATTAAAATCAGATTTTTCCATCTAAAATTGGATATTTTCTCCAACAAATCTATAATTCTCCAACAATCTGACTACTCCTATTATGTAGTCTGGAGGATTTACATCATGACAATATTTACTGAAATTTATTTGGAAATAAGATAGTTTTATTTATTTGTTAAATCGCTGCTGTCGCTGTTAGGCCAAAATGTATATAAAGTATTCATCCAGCAGCATGAGTAAAGAGATAATTTTTTAAAGTATGTTATGTTGTTTTCTTGTGTCCTCATGACCATCTGGAAATTGGGATATTTCCTAACGTAAGAAATAATAATATTAATTATAACAATAAAGAAAATAATTGGTATATCTTTCCAGGATATAAGAATATGTAATCACTGATGTTAATAATGTTTTGTACCACCTAAAATAACAAAATACAACATTGTTAGGTTTTAAAGGTATCTCATCAGTGACAAAATCTGTGGAAGGAAAAAACAAAAGGGCGGGATAGAAAGAAGGCAATGAAAATATCACAGGATACATATACCTGAGTATTATTCTCAAGTCAGTTTAGTCACAATCTTTTAACAAATTTTGACTAGCTAACTTTTCCTGTAAGTGGCTCAATTAGTTGAATCTCAATAACTCAACATAGAGAAAACTCAGAGGAACTGTCACCTTGCTGTGCTAAGAAAAATCATCACGGTCAAATAAATGCTTGACACATAAGAGGAGCCACGTTTAATCTCTCCCTTCCTTTCAGAGAAGATAGGAGCAAATCTTGGGATTTCGCCATGATCTTGTCACACTATAAACATATTTGTTTATTTTTGAAGAAAAAAACTGAGTTTTTTTAACAGCTGAGTCAAATGAAAAATGAACCATGCATTCTCAGTAATAAGCATGTTTCAAATCCTTTTAACAGACTTCATATGTCTCATCATACAAAAGACAATCTGAGATCCTCACATGAGAAAATGAATGGTCTACAGTTTGTCCAGAGAACTAGTATTATTGAGGAAACAATTTGTGTTTAGTAAATATGTATTTATAGGATAATAGATGTCTGGTAAATAATATATGATATGTTAATATAATTAATTTCCACTATTCATTTCTAAATCAGCTAAATATGTATTTAACATACAAAATTCTGAAAAGAGCTTAATCACCCATGGGCAAAAGGAAGACTAAAATTGAAACAACAGGATACATTATGTCTTGTTGTCAAAACAAAACAAAACAAAATCCAATTTATAATCTTCCTTATTAAAGGAACTGTCATTTTATGCCTGCATGGAAAGAATGAAAAAATCCTTAGTCTCATGGAATGACAAAGGCTGAGAATCTGAACCATTATTTTCAAGGAAAATATAAAGAAGATATAAGGAGGAATATGGCTCCTAGGATCAAACCATGAAGTATCTGAGATAAGTACAAAGCAGGGCCACCTGCCATTAGCTCCTTTTTGTCACAGGCTATCGGAGCAACTCTGTGTGTAGAACCATGCAGTATAAAGATGGAAATATTAATTACTTTATTAATGGTTTATCATTAATTCATTAAATTAATTTGTAAACCAAAGCATCAATTGTTATAGAGAAAGTGAGTCAAACTTTTCTTGTAGAGCAACAAACAGATTAATTTTTCTTTTTTGGGGGAGGAAAATCAGTTCACTAAAAGCAAGGATAGATTTCTGTTGGGGGGAGGAATCTTTTCTGGGAATATAAATGAAGAATGTATATTCCGGGAATATAATTGAGGAATACAGAGAAATTGTCCAAGCAGCCAGGGATCAGGTTAGGAAAGCTAAAGCCCTGATAGAATTAAATCTGGCCAGGGACATCAAGGGCAACAAGAAAAGATTCTATAGGTACGTTGGGGATAAAAGGAAGATGAGGGAAAATGTGGGCCCTCTCCAGAACAAAACAGGAGACCTGGTTACCCGGGACACGGGGAAGGCAGAGGTACTCAATGACTTTTTTGCCTCGGTCTTCACCAG
>NW_008825409.1:4504161-4505232 GCF_000699105.1 Pygoscelis adeliae | reverse complement strand
GATTTAGACTAGATAGAAGGAAGAAATTTTTTACGCTGAGGGTGGTGAAGCACTGGCACAGGTTGCCCAGAGAGGTGGCGGATGCCCCATCCCTGGAAACATTCAAGGTCAGGTTGGACGGGGCTCTGAGCAACCTGATCTAGTTGAAGATGTCCCTGCCCATGGCAGGGGGGTTGGACTAGGTGACCTTTAAAGGTCCCTTCCAACCCAAACTATTCTATGATTCTATGATTCTAATTTACATTGGTGAAGCTGGCTAGAAGACATACTAAGTCACCCTACAAAAAGTATACTCCTCCTTAAACGTGATTTTAGGATGGAGCAGTTTGGAATGCAAATTTTATTAAATAAGCAAAATTAAGACTAGGGAAGAGGAAAGTCTATAATTTTAAAACACTGACATTTTATTATAGCATTAAGTATTACCTCTTGGGTTGCTGAAAATATGCCTTTAATCACTAATATGCTTTGGATTACTCATTCCCCTATTTACTGATTACTGTATTTACTTCATGTATATAGACAAAAGTATTACATGACATGACAGAGCCAGGCACCTTGTTGAAGACAATTGGAAATGAAAAACAGCAGGCCAGTTAATACAGTTACTTGAAAAGGTGAAGGACTGGGCTTTCTACAGGCATGTGGATGGAGAAGGAGCAGATGGACACTAGTTGGAAAAGAGTGGGAGTGAAATAGCTGTAGATGAAGAAACATACTGCTTCAGCCCTCCAAGAATTAATAGTAGGTAAGACAGATGTCTAAGATCGGTGAAAGATGAGGGAGTTGGACAACTAGAGATCAGCAAAGCCCAGACAGAGAGAAATGCATTATAAAATCTTTGAAGAAAGAAATTAAAAGCTTTCCTTTGGTTCTCCACCACCTAAAGGTGTTTTAGCCTTTATATTTTTTATTTTTTCCTACTGTCCTTTCACAGAGTTATAAGAAGTTTGAAATGTCTTCTGACACCCCCCCCCCCCAAAAAAAAAAAGCTGCTAACAATATTGTAAGCCAGCAACCAATGTGTCCTGGAGGACCAAAGTAGCAGCTACCCCGTAGTAACTTTCAGCA
>NW_008825409.1:4487662-4504130 GCF_000699105.1 Pygoscelis adeliae | reverse complement strand
ACCCACACACAAACTAGACCTGCATGTCAGCTACTCTTGCTGTCCAATTAATAAAATGGTATTCTTGTTTGTAGAGGCTAGCCATGTTAGCCTATACATTAGTATTCAGGACGCCATTCCCCTCAGGCTGAAATATGCTGTGTGCAGATGGCATCCGAAAGCGGTACGTGCATTTTCAGCCCCAGGGTTGGGGACAGTGGCCGTCACTCCACCAGGGATCAAGTAGATTGTCCGGGTGAAACAGACACCACTGTGGAGCAAAAGGCCCTCACATTTTAAAGCTACTCTGTGGACTTCAGTGATGTTGGAGTAGGATTTCATCTTGTGCTGCCACTCTCTGGGGTGGGGCGCCTTTCTCCCTAATGTGCCGGTCAGACTTAAGACATGGTCAGAGGAAAGCCACAGAGCAAGTGATAAATCAAAGAAAAATCTTGTTACTGACCTGTTTTCTACCAACCTGGATGAAACATGTATGTATGTTCCCAGTTTTAAAGAGAGTCAAGTGGCTGATTTCCACTTCTGCTATTCAGGATCTGTGACCACCTCTGTTAGTGGCAGAGGGCTGGCAAAGCCACAGGAAGATTTGCGAACAGGCCACATCCACGGATTTTTGACATTCCTATGATATATTTAGGGAAAAGAAAAATGCTTCACACTTTTGCTTCAAATTCTTCCCTAAAACTCTTCCTACACAACTTTGGATGACTACAAAACAGGCAGTAGTAGCTGGGTGTGGTTGTCGGCATGCACTGGACCTGCCTGGATACAGCGTTAACACATGAACACCATTGTATGTATCTGTGATTAAAGTGCTCTGGCACCCACATCCACCTTGTCTCTGCACTATCTAGTTGGCGTTAAGCAGCAGCAACGGGCTGTGAGCCTTCTGGCAACATTGCTGCTGGTTGAGGTGACTAAAGTCACCTTATGCTACCCCAGTGCTGCCTCGCCTGCACTGGGTGCACAAGGGGCCCTGGGTTGCAAAGGGGAATGGGTTGTACTGTATGTGTTTCAGAGGTGTCTTGGCCTGTCAATATCCATGCCACGGGGGATAGGCATGTTATGAACAGAGTTTGGGAAATGGATGTGTTTTCAACAGCAGTTGAAATGGGCTGAATTATGCCCATCACAGCTTTGTTGTGTTTACACAGTGTCAAGGGAAACTAAGATCTTGGTCTTCAGCTGCGTCTCGTCAGATTGAGACAAACAACAAAAACTGCATAAGATAATAAAGTTGTAATTTGTAGTCTCTGTGTACAATTCCCTAGAAGTGAGGACTACACTTTCTGTGCTTCATGGCATGCTGCCTAACTTGTTTCATCCTCAAGGGTGAGGGGGTGAAGTTGAAGTTCTTTTTTTAACACATTGGCAGTCCCTCCTAAAGCTCAACATCAATCTCTCAAAGATTTTTCTTTGTTTTAGTTTTGTTGAAATGTCTGTCAAATTATTAGCTATTTTCTGCAACCAAACGTTAAAAAAAAACACCAAAAGCAACTTCACCTTCAGAAAACTAAAAGCTTTCAACATTTTCTTTGCATCACAACCCCCCCACTACCTTTGCTTCAGACAAAATAAAACAAACTCCATTTTTCAGTTGCACCATGTTGCCAGAAGTAACTAGTTCTGCAAACATTTTTGCAGTTGACCAAAGAAATACATGCTGACTAACTGCACTCTTAAGAGATTGCCTAAATATCACAGGAAGGTCTGTGGCAGAGTTGGAACAGAAGTGTAAAGTTCTGGCTGTAATTCCCACTTGTCCCTTTATCAAAAAAAGAAAAAAAAAAACCACAAACCACCAAGCTCTCATTCCCCTGGATATGAATCTTTTGCTTGTTATTTTTGCAGCTCTTCTTATTTCAGCTGTTTTGGAGGCTGCATGACTTTTTGTTGGATGAACTTTGCAGATTCAGGTCTGGGGGTTTTTTCAAAAGTACTTTTCCTAGTTGTTACATATTCTCTAAAGTAATACGTTCAAGGAAGAAACAGCCTCTGAAAGCTCTTTTGCAATGTGATTGAAATACTTTCACTCATTAAAACGTTTTGCCTTGTGAGTGAAGGAAATGTTTGGTACAGTTTTCTGTTATATTTATATATTTTATTTGATTTTAATGCTTGGGATAGATACCATTTTTATGCTTTGTTTCCTAGCTTTTCCAAGAAATTAAAAAAAATAAAATATAAAGTGTAAATTTGCTTCAGCCTACTTTATTACATCCTGAAAGAAAAAAAGCCAGCTATTAATGGACAAAACAGTCAATCAGACTACCTGTGGTGCAAAGTATTACAATGACAGAATACAGTTCTTGGCGATTAGTTTGTGCCCATCTTCTGACTGAACACAATGAAGCTGCTCTTATAATAGAGATAACATTATCAGGTGAGCTTCATGGATATGCATTGTTACATATTTTCTAAAATTATTTATTTCTTTCTATGGGCTTTGTGGCAATCTGGATATTCTGGAGTTTGGTTTGGTTTGATTTTGATTTGTTTTGATTAGTTTGTCATCGCTAGTGGAAAGTATGAAGTTAGAAACAGGTTTCAGGGAGTTACAATCGCATTCGTCTTTTCTCCCTTTCGTTAAGTGTTAATGTGACTCATCCTTATAGTTACAGAGAGAAGACCAGCAAGGCCTGGACATCCCCCAGTGCAGCCAAGGGAGGGAGCATGAGCAGGGACTGGCTGCCTGCTTGCTTCAGTGGAAAAGCACAAGGAATGCAAATTCTTGAGAGTTACAAGCAGGTGCTGGCAGGGCAGATACATGGAAGGTGCAATATTGGGTACCTGGCAGAGGAAAAATCATTGAGGTCATGATAGAAATGTTATACTTAGGAACATCATGGGAAAACACTGGACTCCACTGTTGAGGAATTTTTATTGTACCCCTTGAGGAGAATTAAACAAATGTTTGTGCTTAATTATAAAAAAAATATATTAATGAACAATGCATTGGACAGAATTCTATGACCATAAGCAATTCTACAAGGAGCCTGCAAAGATGTGTCATGAGCCGATTCCTTACACAAACTTGAACCAGTACCAATTCTGAGAGATGTTGCATGGGGCATCTTAGCCCGGCCTTGGGTCCATCCCCCAGCCCAGCTCTGCTGACCAAAGGTATCCCCTGAGCTTGGTCCCCTGAGTGCTCCCTTTCCAGGATGGCTCCAAGGCAATGCTGAGGCTGTTTCTTATCTCATCACCAAGGGAAACTTCACTCCCTTGCAAGGAGTCCTTCTGTCTCTGGCACCCCTGCTTCCAGCCATTTTAACCCCTTCTGCAGTTGGGCTGTCTTGCCCTCCATGCCAGATCATTCCTCAGTCACAAATTAGAACTGCTGAGCAGTTACAATTTGAATTTCCCCTTCACCGTGTAAATGCAACTGTAGGGTTTCCAGGCCACTGACTGAGGGGAATAAAGCAGCTTATACTTTCTCAGGTATTGAATACAAACTCTGGGTGGGCCAGAATCTCGTGAGCTACTGCCCTTGCCAGAGAGCAGTACAGAGGCACATCACCACGGAAGAAGCCCTGAATGTGTTACCTCTGCCTCCACCGTTTTCTGTGTGTGAATGGGTGCAATATGCTGCAAGCAAGGGTGACACCGTGGCTGGCCAAAGGGAGAAGGAAGAAGAGTCCACTCCTCCAGGGGAGTGTGCAGGGAGTGATGGCATTGCTCTGTTCAGCCAGACGTACACGGCCCCATTCATACCGCCATACAGATATACCAGATAAAGTAGCCATCTGATTCTCACTGCCAGTGGCTACAAGTGCACCTCTGTAGCCCTGCTTAGCCTCAAATATAGCACCAAAAGCCCTGTTCACACTCCAGGAAAAGAGCATTTTTGAGCAGAGATTTGAGACATACTTATGTCTCAAAAAAGGGACGTAATTTTGGTAGAAACCATTTTTTCCCTCATAAATGTGACTATGGGGTTCACTCGTGAATGTCTCTGCTCCAGGGAGCATTCTTTCCTACAACTCACCCCAGAAATTCCTCTTACAATCAGTCTGATGGGAAGCGGTGAAGGTGTATGGGTACACCCAACTGACTCCCCTGTCAGACTAAAATGATGACAGGTGCCGCTTGGATTTGATCCCAGGTGCTGAGCAGGTGGATCACAAGTAAATCACTGCATTCGTCTCCTTCACAGCTCAATAGTTCACTATGACTCTGTATGGAGACAAAATATCCCACAATTTCAAAATGCTGTTCTGAAGATGGCACTCGTAATAGAAACTCTGTAGTCATCAGAAAAAAAACCCAAACAACAATACCAATAGTTATCTGGAACAGCGCAAATCCCAGCAACTAGGGATTCAACTACAGTATCTAATGCCTTCCAATGTGACCTGGACTTGCGCTATACTCTTGTGGTATGGGAATAAGGAGCTTAATCCTTAAACTTGCTGAGCATCTACTGAGAAGTGCTGAGTACTCAGTATTTACTGACTTCTGTAGGAATATATGCTAACACGCAAATCTATACAATAGATTTCTGATGATGCAATATAATTTAGCATAAGATGGTTTCTATATCATGCAGCACTTTAATGATGATGATTCTGCCTTGCTTACTCTGTCCCTTGAGTTCTGTCTCATTTTGTACTGAACAAAATAATCTACTAGTAAAAGTTGATTTTTTCTGTGGGACAAAAGTAAATGGAACAACATTGTTAAAAACAATGAACACATGTAATTAACTTCCGTGTGGCTAGGCATTTGACTTTGGATCTCTCAGTCAATAATTTTTGCCAAAAGACAAGATTGAGTAGATATGGAGATAATTTTAAAAATATAACTCCCCTTTGAGTAATGAGAGAATTGATCTTTGATATGAGAGAAAACACAATATTATGAATTATGTGCCTGGATAAAAGAATATTTGGTTTTCATGCTATGCAAATTATAATTCCCTTTCTTTAAGTTTAGCTTTCTGTTTTGTAATTCCTATATTAATGTTTTCTTAATCATTCTTTTAAGGAGTTCTCTTTTGTATATTTGCCTTGCATGTGATGCAACAAGTCTCCCTGATTCCCTGCTTCCTTCTTTCCTTCTCTATGGCTATACTTAAATGCTGGTGTTCTGAAATAGATTTTTATAATTACAAAATGGTGAAGACCATTTTTTTTTTCTGGCCTGAAAGCAGAGAGTTCTTTAGGTTGGTAAGTGAGGCAAGCCATTGAAACTTAGTTAGCTTGAAGCAGGAAGAAAACATGCTTTGGGTTGACCTTTGACTGACATAAGGGAAGAATCAAGCAATCTTTAATATAATCATAAGATTCTTATAGGAGAAGTAATGTGCCAGACTGATTTTTTAAAATATTTGTTGCTTCTTTTTCCCCTGGAGACAGCCATAGACCCACAGCAGAGTTTCTGCTTATCCTAAATAAATGTTAAGTGCTTTACCTTTGAAATCTGAGTGTTACTTTAATCTGAGAGAGTGATTTTTTTTTTTTTTGAGATTTCATTTTATTTTGCCTTTAACTGAAGGAGAGAAAACCCAGAACTTTTCAGCTGACTGTAGTTGTTATATCAGCAACCTGTTAACCAATCTTTAAAGAAAACATGGAACTGTGGCAGAATTCTAGTTTTATGTTATATTGCACGGCAACTATAAACAGGACTGTGTTAATGTTTATTGTCTGGTTTGTGGTGTATTTAATTGCTTGTTAGCATTACAGAATGTGTCGTATATGTGCACATGAACTGCTGACTTAGATAGATATAAAAGTGTAAGATATTGGAGGGATGCTTTTGCTATTTTTGCTCCTTCCTTCACCCTACTAAAAAATTATAAGGTTGCCCCACAGGCTGAAATCTTCATGTAGCTGTCACACGGTCCTTTCTGTGAGCTGAAAGAAGTGGGAGCTGCAGGAATGGTTCACCAGTGGTAATGACCAGGGCTCCCAGGGACTCAGTTTTGGGCTGGCATTCAGACCAGTAAACTGCCAGCTGTGACTTGGTAATGTCAAACTCAAGGAACTCCTCGCTGCACCCTCTGCAGTTAATGGGGCTCTGGCGTGAATCTGCTGCCTTGTCGCTGGCACCATCGGTGTGAGTGACAGCCACATGAGCCATAGGTGAGCCACTACTATGTCACGCACGCAGGACTGCCGCCATTGCTTCTGCAGAGTGAGCAGAGGGGTCACGGGAAATGCCCACGTCTGCCAGGAATGACCTTTTCGGTGAGCGCATGAGGAGGACCTCCTCTACAAGGCAGAATGTGCAGGCCAGGAATATATGAAGGCTGAGACTGGCAGCTTACAGACAGCATGTGTTTGATGCAGAGTGAACAGGTGTTTCACCAGGCTGCAAGAAAGACGCTATAATCCCTGCTTGCTCTCTGTTCCTCACCAGTCTTCACCCTGTTCATAAAATATTAGCCACTTCTTACTCGATGGAAAATGATTATTCACTTCCAAACCTACATCTTGTCTGCTTCCTCCCTTTTCCCCCCTATCTTCATTGTTTTCTTCTTTTCTTTTCCTCTACCTGTTCTCTCCAGCTTCAAAATCCCTTTCCAAACACAGAAAGCTCAGAAGGAGTAATTGCAAAGTATTTCTAGGGAATTCTTCTCTTTCTATATGAAATTCTAAAATTTCATATAAATTTAATTATACTGATGAATAGCCTCTTCTTTCTTGACCAGATTGTCCCAGGCCACTTCTTTTCCATTTTGTATCTGCACAGCTGTCAGCCACTGCTATAGTCCTTCTGGGCAATATAATGAGTCAGTATCAAAACTTCCATTCTGTTTAGAGGGATTCCTCATGAAATAAACCATCCCTTAGAAAGCTCTACTTAGAGCAGTGTGACTTCACTGCCATCTCCAAGTAGAGTGAGCAAGAACCAGTTTAGAGCTCATCAGTGAAAGCTGGTTACCACTTACAGTCATAGAGGGATTTTTGCTAAACGGAGCTGTTTTTCTGCATTTCAGAAAGAGTTCCAATGTTACCAAAAAGTTCCCAGTTTTCCTTCTAGTTATCTGACAGGTAAATTCCAAGGGGGGGGCGGGGGAGGGGAACCTAAACTAGCCTTTTTTTAGGATATGTCATTAAAAATATGATTTTAGATTAAAAGAGTTCTTTGCTATAATATTTTTGTGAAAGAAATGCAGAAGGAGAAGGCTAGGGGCATCTGTTAAGCAAAAATGGAAGGAAGTGAAGCTGTATTTGGGTGCACAAAGATGTGGAATTTTCAGGACAGTAGCAGGGTTTTTCACATTGTTTCAAGAAGCTGTAAGTTTGAAAATAGATGTTCAGTGGAGAAAATAAAGTTATTCATTAATATGCCAAGAACTTCGGTGTACTTCTGTATTCCCTCTGTTTTCTTAGAGCTCTCTCTGATTTATAATAGCAGAATAGATATAACACCTTTTAACTTAAATATGCAGCCCCACTTCCTAAATTAGAAGAAAGAAAGACTATAAGCAGGTGAATAGTTTGAGTGACTTCAGATTTCAAAATTATTTATCTGAATTATTCACTGAAGACTTGATGACTAGAGAGGTCAATTCCTTTCAACTTAGTTTCTGTAGAGAACAGCTGTGGGTTTGTTTGATAAAAAAAGGAACAGTTTACAAATTCTTCTCTATAAAAAAAAAAAATGATAAACTCACAATGGTTTTTAGTCAGGAAGAATAGTTTGGCTGTGCTTTTCATAGCCTTCAAACACAGTTCACAATTATTACTTTATCACTACTCCCTTCTCATAAGGCTATATCCTTCAGTCACTATAATTCAACTAGAAGTAGGACTGAGGCAGGAAAGGGAAGAAGAAAGTAGGAGAAAGGAAAGCAAGGAAACCTAGCACTTATAAGATTCAATAAAATGTTGGCACATAAGTAGTTCCAGATCTTGTGGGGTTGAGTATTAACTGGTATGGTATAATTATTTTTTTTACTTTCCCTAATAGACTGCTCCAATAAGACAAAAAACCAACCAAACAAAATGCAACTTTATAAAATGGAAAAAGTTAAATTAATTAAAAAAAAAGAGTTTCTTTTTTCAGACAAAACACTAGGGAGTTTGCATCTTTCTGGGCAATACAAGAGACACAAACAAGAAATTCTCCTTACAAAACCAATTTATCCATGGCCAAATTCAAGCAACATTTTTACCCCTGTCTTCACATCATCAGGTTCCAAGAGTCACTATTTTCCTAGCTAATAGAGGAAAGCTAAAGATTAGAAAGGACAGACATAGTTGTGACGGTGTGCTCCCCCGCCCAACCTGACCTTTATCTCCTGTAACCCTACTTAAGTGATAACTACCACGGGCAGTTGTTAATGGATGCTGATGGTGATAGCTTTGTCCATTAACGAAGTGGATTCGGGAGCCAGATAACAACACAATAGCCCTTGGTTATTGTGAGAAATACGCCCACCTAACCACAGTTATCAGTATGTAAATATGACTATGAGTCAATCATCTTACCCCTATAAATGGTGAGCAGCCCAAAAGCCCTTTGAGCTCTCCTGCACGGCAGTGGGCTGCATGCCAGGATCTCCCCTTGAGTAGGGATGCCTCTCAAGGGGAGATCTTACTCCTCGAGGTTGAGAGATTCCTTGCCGCAACAGATCCTCGGTAAGTGACTAATAGCATGCTAAACTTTGAAATCTTAGCTAAGTGATATAAAGGATTGATTGCACATATATGATCCTTTAGACATAAACCGTTGACCAAGACTGGACTAAGATTGGATCCAGCCGCACCTAAACTCCTCTCTGAGAAGTTTAGAAAGCAAGGGGATCCTTTCTGAACCTCATGACTCAACGGGAGAGTCTTCCTGACAGTTTTGTCTGACCCTGTCCTCTATGCAGTAGATAATCAAGTGTACCTTGCCATCGAATCTTGTTCACTGTTGCATTTACCATTGAACTTTGTTAATTCATGCTTTAACTCACTGTTTTCTGTCAATAAAGTATTGTTGCTTCTCTCTTACGAGTGAAGTGCAGTCTCACTCCATCTGCGACAATAGTCCACACCTTGCAAGATGCCTTGTTTCTTTCCCTTAATGGCATGTTGAATTGAACATGAGGATGACTTCTTTGGCAGAGCTCAGCACCAGTTGAGTACATTAATTTTGCCTCTAAAAGAGTGTGCCCTTCGGCATTCAGTCTTTCATGGCTAGGCTTGCTATCTGTGAGTTAGGAGGTTCATCCAAGTTAGCATCTCTCTTTGTAGGTGGTGGCTTACAGACAATGAGAACAGAGCTTAACTGCTAGGTGAGAATTTTTTGTAGACCTTAATGTTGTTATTCCTGGAAGACAGAGGTTGGAAGTGTCAGTTTATTCTGAATACCTAATCATACCTGCTAGTGTAACAGGTTGTATGTTACGAGGTCAACGTATTATTATAGAAATGGATTTTTACTCCACTGACATAGTAGGTCTGTGCTATGGGAGAATGAACGATAAACAGAAAAATGACTGAGGCCAGAACTTCAAGAGCTGGAAATGTAGCTGTGGGGAGCATGAGAGGCTGAAAGACAAGCACAGCACAATGAGAGCAAAGCAAGGGGCCAGAGCAAGAGCCCTGCACTCACAGTGAACAAGATTGGGGTAAATTAGCTTTCCCCAGGGAGGGAAAGGATAGGGCTATTGCAGAAAGTGACACAATACATCTGTAAAGAGGTCTTGGAGGAAATCAGAGATTGCTTCAGTCCCCCTCTCCCTCCACCTATATGATAACCAGATGATGAGAGTGTCATTCATCTTACTGAATGAAGGTGTCTGGATTGCAGTTCTCTGCATTTTATCAAGTCACCCAAGGCCCCTTTGGAGCACTAAGACCCAGTCAGTGGTGTCTAGAGCACACTTCATCTCATCCTGACGCAGAGATCTACATTGTTCAAAAGAACAGCACCCTCACAGTGGGCTTTGCTCTCTCTCTCCAGACTGTGGAACAAGCCTCAGCTGATTTATGCCTGCACTTTAGCCAATTAAAATTAAGTGAGAGAAATGGTACCCAAAATGACCAACTGGAAATGCCTCACAAAAAGTTGTATTCTGCCTAACATGTTTATCCATATTGCAAATTCAAACCTGCATACTCTTTCATTGCTTTTCAACACTTTGTTTAGATTGAAGGTGAGGTAAGCACAATTACACTTTCTATAGCCAGTTCCAGCTCTGAGGAAAACATCCTTAAACCTCTTTTTTTAACACCCTCAGGGCTTCTTTGAACTTTTTTGTCTTATAATAGACTTCTGTGGGCACTAACATTGCCATAGGAGAGGTGGGATATTGTGCACTGCTGTCTCTTGAAACACCTCCTCAGCTCTGGCCCATACAAAAATGCCTCCTATGACAGGGTCAGAGCCAGTGTCAGAGCGGGAAACATAGTTATGGAAAAAACACATCCCAATTTCACACAGACATTTTGCTGGAATAATTCATGTCTCATTTCCACCGCCAGAGTGACAGAAAGAGCTGTATCATCTACAATATAAAAGCAGGGCAATGTCAACTTCCTACCTTGTTCTTGTTCCTATGGGAAAAGTGATAAATGCACTCTGCTTTTCTTTGTTCACCTCATGACACTCTGCTTGTAGTGGTATTAAACATATTCTTTTGTGATATTTAAGGATGATTCGCAGCTAAGCCCTCCAAAGTTTCTACAGATGTGTCATCAGATTTAAAGTATAGACTCCAGAATTATGACATGACACAGTCTCTCATTAGTTATGGATTTGTAATTATGCAATATTTTTGTATCTTTGTCAGGCAGCGCCGTGGTATTTAGTTTTGCTTTTGCTTTGTTTTTATTATTATCTTTTACTTATTTTGCAGTTGAACTCTGCATCTGAGACAGCATCTCTATCTAAAATGTCATACCCCTAGCAATTACTTTTAAGTGTTTAGTGTTTTACCTTACCTTGAGGTTAAAAAACATTTTTTTCTCTTAAGCAATACATAATTATATATTGCTCACAATGATTGATGGTTTATTGAGTGCAGGATCATGAAATAGTACCCTGAATATAACAACAAAGCAAGTCCCACCAAGTCTCAAGGTTTCAGGAGCTGTCACACAGATCAGTCATTTTGTATTATAATAATAAAGGCCTCCCAAAATGATTTAAACAATAGTAAAAGAAAATTGATCCTTCACTTGCAGAGTGGAGGCAACTTGATCACCATAATTGTGGGAGAGGCAATAAGATATCACAAGGGAAAATAATCTCAAGACATTTCAAATTTCTTCTACTCATTTGTTGGACCTTTTTTTAAAGTTATTTGATATGATCTCTAAGTAAGAGCAGTTCTATAAAACGAAGTAAAGCTATGTATACATCAAACCCTTAGGAAGATGTCCCTTTTCAGAACTTCTTCAAAGGGGAGAACTTTGAGCATGCAGTAGCTGCAGATGTATGGCTGTACCTTTTCACCTCAGGAGTGTACACACAAGGAACAGGATGGCATACTGAGCAAACAGCAAGCCTTACCTCTGATCAGGTTAGGTGATGATATCCCTTTTCACTGATAAGTTCAAAGGTCCTCCCAAACTGTCTAGCTTTGGGATAGAAATGATTTATTGTGGCAAACTTATCTACTCCACTGTTTTTGCAGCTGAGAGTCTCTTTCAGGCTAAATTCTGGGGAGGAACACCCCCCTGTATTTGCATATTCACAACGATATGCTGCAGGTTGAACAAGATCTCATTTTTAAAGAATATCAAAACTCTGAAAGAAAAAAAAATTGTTCTGGCCAATAATATTCATTGATGTTGCTGAAAGGTTGGCCAAGATCTTCTGAGATGCCAAGATAAGAGTCATTTTAAGAGTTTAGGTTTTTAGCACACAGATATCAGATGGGAATTATTTATATTATTACTGTGCAAAAACAGAGAGTGATAGGCATGTTGTAATTTTGTCAAAACGACAGATAAGATTAGGTGACCTTTCAGAAAAAAATACAAGAAAAGACATGCAAAATGAACATTTGCACTCCTTGCACAGACAATAGTGTTTAGCAAGCATGGTTGTGTATTCAACTTAAGCTAAGCTAGAACAGTCCACCAAAACGAACAGATCTGTTTTCTCTGATTTGCATGCAGAACAGCTATTCCATTTAATGAGACTCACTCACACAGAACTGTAGGAAATGAAAAACTAAATCAGCCCCCTTGACAAGCCTGGAGAATTAAAACTCAAACCTGCTAATATAAAGACAATACTATTATAAACTTTAAAATCACATTTTATAAACAAAAATATAGTACTGGAAACCAGAGCTAGATAAAACATTCCAGTGAAAATGCTTTTGACTTTTCTGAATAGAAAAGGTCAATTTTGAAGAAATAATTTTCTTTCTTTCCCCATTAGAATGTCACAGTTTTGATGTCCCTGGCCCAGGATGGAAAGTAAATTCAGCCATGTTATTGGCAATGACTAAAGAAATTGCTTTAAGCTCACACTCCACAGTATGCCACACAAGGAAAGTGGTTTGGGCAGGGTACAAAGCCTTAGAGCTCACCTGCTGCACAAGAGGAAGATCTTTGAAACATTTATGCTTTCAAATATTTGAAACATTTAGAAAGGAGAAAAATTTCTTGTTGCTCAGTTCCATCCCCAAATTTTTCACTGTTATGTCTATTACATAGTACAGTGATTGAAAAATATTTTTTTCATATATAATTGTATTGCCCATCATCAGCTGAAGTAGCTAAGCTGTGGACAATGACCTCTCTCTCTCCCAGTCTCCAAGAGCTCTAACTAATGGGAAAGATGCCAGTCTGACAGGGACACTTGTTTTCTAAAGAGGTGTGGAGGGGAAGCCTTTGCATTGGAAATCTTTGCTGATATGAGGAGGTCAGTCACCTCCTTCTCCACTCACTCTCACTATGGAAGAGATTGGGGAAGAAGCTTGGCAGAACTGAAGCAGACACAAGTGCCTTGAGTTATGTTGTGCAACATCTTTTTCCAGTAGAAGGAACCTAACACTACTGTGGCTGCTTTCATTGTCAGATGGCCTTAAATTAGGCACACTTCTGCATTACAACACAGCCAGAACGAGACACAGTGGGGCTGTTGGAGCAGAATTTCTCTGACCGCTACACAGTGATGATTTCATATGTTTTTCTTCATTCACATTTGCTTGATTTCATTGCTGTTGACACAAATAATATCTCCTTTAAGACAGGAAGTGAATCACTGTCAAAACTGTGAGCCATATTGCAGTGCTGCTTTACTTCGCAGTATTATGCACTTTGCTACGCATTACGCTTCCGTGGTTTCTCTGATGATGTTAGTATACACAGCCGTAGTGGAGCAGCAGGGAGCAATCGCACACAACACGCATCATGGCAGTGCAACGCACCCACCTCTCCACCACACTGTTGGTAGACGCACTGGAGAAAAGATCTAACACATGATCTTCTTCCAGTCCTGGGACTGCTCTACTCTGGCTTGTGGCTGCTGAGAATGATCAGCAGCAGAGGTAGGGCACTGCAGGTGGTGTCATTTTGAAAACATTTACAGAAAGATGGAAAAGCAAAATATCAATTGCAGTGTTTCTGTTCAGCTAGTAATGAACAATGCCTGTTGGGGAGATAATGTGTGTGGTCATTTGCATAAAGGTACTTACTGCCAGGCACTAATATGTACACTACCGCTTGAGTGAAATCATTTTTCTGCCTCATAAAAGAAGAACTACTTGTTGCTATGGTAGTACATAGAATCCAAAAACACAAGAGGCTGAAGTTATTAGAATTTAGATTAGTCTAATTTATTTTAAATTTAAGTCAGTTTTTTAGCCATGGTGTGGGAAAGAAGAAGTATTTGTGTGTACTGCAAAAATCCCCACAGAGACTGAAGCCAACAAGAACTTTTTCAATAGCTGGTTTGTGAATAGTGTTGTATCACAGTCCTTTCCACATAGATATTTGGCTGAAAATATTATTGCAGATTTTTAATGATTTTTCTGTAAGGAGTGAAAGGCCTGATTTTGTAATCAGGGTGGAATTTCCATTTGAAGCAATGGCAGCTGTGTGCATAGGCAAAATCTGACTTTGCCCTGCGACTGAATACAAAACAAACCATTTAAAAATAATATAATGTAGCTGATTATAAGTCTTTATTTATATTCAGACAGTGCTCTGAAGCCATCATGAGGATGTAAATCCTTCAAACGTGGATAGGCTTTACCCTGATACAAAATGGATGGAGAAGCAAAACTAAGGCTGATAGCTATGGTCTTCTGATCACAGCAGTCATACAGATCATTTGATTATGATCATCCTCTTAATTATTTCTCAATCACTTACATCAGTTTCAGATCTCCTGTCACAAATCACCCGATTTCTTGGGGCTTCACAAGTCACTTTGATCTGGCTGCCTAACATTTCTCTAAGGCATCTCTCACATTTGCAACTCAGGACTTTAGCCAGATAAAAATTTTTACACGTATATTTCCTGCCTTTCCTATTTTTCATCAGTCCTCCACCATCACTAGAGACAATTCAAATAAAAATATTGTACTATTTTTTCAGGACATCTGGTAAAGTTATATACTTCTCTTCACTTTTCTCCTCATGAAGGTTGCCATGAGTGAATAATAAGTTATTGTTTTCTGTTGTTTTACTGAAATAGCTCATTACGGGTACCATTCCCAGAAGACAACCTTCCCGATAATATTTCTACAAATATTAGTATTCAAAGCATCTTTCAATTTTGGCCTCACTGAATGTCCATGTACACAGAGCAGAAGCCAGTGAATAGCACTCAAATTACCTTGGTGATCAGTTACGTTCTGCACTTCTTGTGACATTTCTCAAAACGGCTTCATGACCCTAAAGGATCCTGGAGACAGTATACGAGTTTTCTGATAGTGTTAGAGTATGTTACAAATAAATTTAGAAACCCAATTACATTTTATTTGACATGGCAAAAGCTAGATAGCTGGCTTTAGGGTTAAAAACATCTAATGATCTTCTACAAATTCTAAACTATTACTTACTCGAATTATTGGTATTTCAAATTTACAGTATATGCTCCAATTCAACAAGATAGTTAAACACGTGTATAGTTTTAAACACTTGAGTAGTTCTTGCTGAACAGATTAAAATCACTTTGCAGTATTTGAATGCTTAAATATCTTTATGCATTGGGGTCTAAATTTACTGCTGAAGTATATAGGTTTTTCATAGTAATGCCTGCCTTTTAAAACTGTATTTTTAAGTGTTAAATACTGGGTTGTGACTCCAATCTGCTACTTGTATTTGGAACAAATACTTTGCCGTTCAAGCTGGTGTTTCTCATACTCTGTTCAATTGTGTTCAAAATGCTGCAGTTATTTTGTTTTAAAATTGCATCAGTGATACAAATACTGAGATTTAAAATTGCTAAAGATAATATTTACAGGTATAACTGAAATTATCTAAATTCATCATTTGCAGTTTTTTTCCTGATCACATGCTCTGCCATGATACCTTTTAATCAGCAAACATAAGGAATAATGTGTATGTGGTGGAGCAAACAAAATAAAAACTGGGCTTTTTTCACGCTGGAGTGTGGTGCAAGACCACAAAAGACATTTATTAGGAATGTGCTCTGGTGGTTCCACCTAATTCCCTACTGTACAACAAGCAACAAAACCCAAAAACTTGCAATAATGTATGAAGCAAGTTTTGTCTTGTGCTAAAATATTTTGAATTTGCAAAATTCTGTGTTCTTGTTCACTCATGACAAACTAAGGGAAAAACTAAGGTGAGTAAATGTGAATGTTAATTATTTAAGGTTGTGGTTTATATGAAAGCGATACCAACAATACAATCATACTTGTTCAAGATGCTGAGGAATGTTAGTGCCCATTAGCACATTTCTAACTAAATTCTCTCAAGTGCAATTAGTTGAATGTTTCCTTTTTTGGTCTTTTTAACCAAAAAACATTTACTGTAACCCAACTTTAGATGTAATAATAATTAAACATCCATTAATTTATTTAACTAATTATACTGTAATTACTTTTGTATGAAAATTTTGGAGAAAAATGTTATCTTTAGTCTTTGAGGCTTCTTGCGCCATTCTTTACGGCACCTTGGCCCAACAATAACCAATTCTGCAATTGGAATTTGGTAGCTACCTAAGAATTACTTTTCATATCCCATGAAACATAAGAGAATACTGGCAATTCTAGCTCACAATGGGATGAGATAAGGATATTTTTAATTTTTCAGTGACCCATTCCTCAAAATAAACAAAACAAAGGAAGAGAAGAAAAGAAAAAGAGGGATGGAGAACCACCATCCTCCAGGAATATTTCTATTGGAATTTGGTAGCTACCTAAGAATTACTTTTCATATCCCATGAAACATAAGAGAATACTGGCAATTCTAGCTCACAATGGGATGAGATAAGGATATTTTTAATTTTTCAGTGACCCATTCCTCAAAATAAACAAAACAAAGGAAGAGAAGAAAAGAAAAAGAGGGATGGAGAACCACCATCCTCCAGGAATATTTCT
>NW_008825409.1:4481043-4487607 GCF_000699105.1 Pygoscelis adeliae | reverse complement strand
GGAATTGATGTGTTTCTAAAAACAGACAAACAAAATAGAAGTTTTGATTGATAGGAAATTGCCAACTACATATAACTACAGTAGTACTACCGAAGCAGTAAACATAAAGGAATTACGTGCCTCATTCTGAGATCAGAAATGTTTCATACTCTAATACATCATATGCCATGGTCATATGGTATTACAGAAATAAATAAAAGAATGACTGGTGAGCTGAAAATTTATGGCACGCTTTTTTTTCCCTGTCTCATTTACACTACTTTCCATGTATGAATTTGGCTAATGTGACATCAGCAATATATGTTTTCCTTTGGGACTGTCCTTGAGCTGTGACATTATGAATGGCTGGAGAACAACAGCAAAACTGAGCTAGAAATAATGCAAAGGACACAAAAAACAACTCATAGGTGTTTGGAAAATAAGAGCTTTGTGATACTTATGAAAAGATAATACATAGGAAGATGGTAAAAAGGAAAGCACTTTTCAAGTGCATTGTAAGCACCAAACTTGATTTTCAGTGGTATAAGCTGAAGTAGCACAGTGGCAAGACAGGCTCATAGTTCATGTACTTGAAGAGAGCGAATGTCAGGCTATCAAAAGACAATGCAAGCAAGGTAAAATGGTAACTGCTTGTGGTAGCATTGACTATACAAACTTGCACAAACTGACAAATCCTGAGACACATTGTAATGAACAAAACTGTAGATTTAACGTGGAGTTGTCTGCCACCTAGTAAAAAACACAGAAACTTAAGCAGTGATTGCTGGATAAATCAGATCCTTAAAAATAAGACCTAAGTCTTCAGATCCACTCTTTGCCCTCATCGTTGTGTTTGGGATATCTTTTCTGCCAAGAAAAAGGGATTTTACAAGGTACCACTGGGTGTGTTTCTACCAGTTCAGGCTCCAGAGACAGCTAGTCCAAATTGTTTCTTATATAGGTTAAAACTGAAGTGAGGATGCACAGGTGGAGCTCCAGGGGGGTTAGGGACATGCAGGAAGAAAAAAAAATGTAAGAACAGCTGTGCTAAATCAGACTAAAAATCCATTTAGGCCAGTATCTCCAGCAGGGGCTGATAGCCCGTGTCTAGGGAGAAGCAGAATAGGACAAGCTTATAGCAATATTCTTCCATTCTATTGTCCCAGCCTCCAAGGGTTCATAGCTCAGGAACTTCCAAACCCAGAGGTGGTATCTTTGTATTTAAGAAAATGAAAGCAGTTAAACTTGGAGATATCTGTTAATGGAGATATCTGAGCAATGAACTCTCTGCCTAAGGAATCCCAAAGCAGTAGTGATTAAGGTAAAAGGGATTTAGCACTTGTTTCTTTCTATAGATAATGTCCTGAACATCTGCATTGCTACCATTTTAAACCTAGTTCAGGTATCATTACACTCCATTCACGAGAGTGACTTCAGGGAAGATGCATTACAAATATATGACAATTACAGGTACAGATTATGTAATTTACACTGCTTTGCTTTTCTAAAATATGCTTTAAGTAGGAAAACAATTGAAATATCATCTTGTTTTAATAAGAGAAATTACAATAACAATTATTTTGTACAGTGGAAAACTGGTTTTCTGAGTTAGTTTATCTGATGAAGAATCAATATTTTTCACAGTTCTTCTCAGGACAATATTTTGTCTTGTCTGTAACGTTAATGTATGCTTAACTGATGACTAAATGGAGAAAACTGTTCTCTATTTACAGGGAATATGTGACATACATATGTAACTCAAGAAGGTTTACTTCAAGAATAAGGAAAAATTTAAAATAAATATTTAATTTAAAAAAAAGAAATACAGAAGTATGTATATAGAATGGATTTCATCAACATCATGCTAGACTTGGGATATAACATACAACAGTTTTATATCTACTGTTTTTCTGAATTCATGTCTGTGTCACTGAAGTGGTTACAAGGAGATACACTTTTTTTCTTCTAAGAAACAGTTCATTATGATATACAGGAATGTGATAAAGGTGTTGCATTTTTTAAAATTTTATTTTGTGCATTCATTCCTAATAGAAAGTATTCACAATAGTTAATATGAAATAGAAGCACATTTTATATTAGTATAAAGTATGTTTTGCATTTTTTCAGCCAAACCATTCAAACGATAAAGATGGTTAAAGAAAAACAAGGAAAAACTTGGGTGGAAATTCCAAAATGATAAGAACTTGTTTCTGCACTCTAAATCGAGACCACAAAACCTCAACAATGCTTCGGCAGAAAACTTTTAGCTTTCTATGACTCTCTGTAACTATGAATCCTACCTCTGAATAACAGAAAATAATGCTATCAATACCTCACACATTGCAACAGAAGACTTCTTTGAAACCCTCTCTTGATTGCAATCCTATTAGTTCTCTATTATACCCAAGAGACAGCAGATACACGGCACATTTCACCTGTTAGCAATAGCCTTCCATGCTTTTGTTTTCTGACAGAACCTTAGTGCTCTTTTAATGTATTTCCTTTCCTTCTGGCAAATGATTTAGAGGTCCCCCTTGGTAAAATCATTAAGCATTTGTTTGCTAAACGAAGGTGGCCTGTTATGTAGATATCATTGATTCTAGCATATTCCAAAGATTTTAAGGCAAGAGTGCATAGAAAGAGGTGGATGCAATTTCCATGCTTTTCTTTACTATTAAGTAATCTAAATTGCAGAAATGCAAGCTGATTAACCAAGTTATTTGTCAGGACAATACTTTCATTCCCTCCCATAGTGTGCAAAGAAAGCAATCAAACAAGCAAACAGTTGTATAACTTTATATAGCCTGGTAGACTAAAAGAAAACTGTCTTGGCAGCAGGTGGTGGATGCAATGAGGATATAGCAATGAGCATAAAGAGGATTGGTGAGCAACAATTAGTAAGAAAAGTACATTGTTTCCCCATTTGGTACTTTGTTACTTATGCAACCACATTGAGAGAAGTTATTATCACACCAACAGTCACATATTTTTTTCCTGAAGATGGAAGAAAGATATCTGAAATTTTACAAGAAAAGATATATTTTTCCATCAGAATGTAGATATGAAAAAGCAAGTATGTGTGTACATATTCTGGAAAGAAGTTATATTGCATAGGTGATGAAATGTTGAGGAAAACGCATGCTTATTTTTCTGTTTAGGAGTGTGATCCTGTGATATGCCTGTGTAAAACAGTCTTGTTAAGTGGTCAGAATATTTGATGGGAAACCTAATCAGGCTTTGAGGTATGGATCCAGAAACTGAGAGTTAGGCACAATTGTGCTAAACTCTGTAGGACTAGGGACAGAGTAGCCTTAGTACGCAATAACCTGCCAGTTTTCCAGGTTTAGCGCTCCCGGTGTTTCCAAAGTCATAATCATTGACTGTGCATCTCCTATGACCTCTTTTAAGAATCTCCAGTGCTATACATAAACATGGTGGGATTGTCTTAATTTGCAAAAAACATCAAGGTAAAATAAATAAGACAATACAACCGATCTTTGGTTAATTTTATGGAGTAATTCTGTAAGGCATATCCCACAGCCACATGGTACCCATTAACCAGTTAATCTTGTCAACTCGTGAAAAGTTGGCATTATACTCGAACATAACCCATCCCTACCCGTATTAATTGCAAAACTGAGATCACTTTTGTATCAGTTTGCAGACTCTGCAACGTCTAGTTTTTTAATGATCCAGACTTCTTGCAGTGACAAGCGTAGTTATGTTTCCACACAGAACACCTTTAACCACTCAGCTGATGTCCAAATGGGTGCAAATTGCACGTGGAGGAACTGTAAGGTGTAAATTAGTTACGGTACAATGCCTTAATTTACACCTTACAAGTTTCGGTACCCGGTTATTCCTAGATAGATTCCCGGGTATTCCTAGACATAAGGAGTAGGTGTAAGTAACTCTAAAGCTTAAGTAAGCTTAAGTAAGTACACAATTGTCTATCTTATCCATAAGCAACAAATTGTCCATGATGGCCAAAAGTGAGTTTGCTATGCTACTGTATCTGATAAAACAATATAAAGGACAACAAGGGAGTGAGGGAGTGAGTGTGTGGCATAATTAAGCAGGGTAAAAGTACTGATCTTGTTGGTTCTTAAATAAACCCCAGTATCCAGATCTGCTACAGGTTGTCATTTATTCTGTGTCATCTATGACAGCTTCTCAAATATTTTACCGAATATTTTCTATTTATCACAACAAATTTCTAGCCCAGACAGAAATATGGACTCTTTTCCTCAAAAAGGGTAAGAAGCACAAAAGTAATCCAGTCATTTTGCCCACATATACTGATCTCATGGCATCTGTGTCATAGTTCTTGTCAGCTAATGCAGAAAAGCAATGTGATTCCACTTAGTTTCCTATCTAATAACTCCTCATTTAGGAAAAAAAAGGAATGACTATGTAGGAGGACTAGTGAAATTACTAGTGAAATTATTTTGTTATAAAAGAAGACTAGTAAAATAGCAAAATGAGAAAATATGTGTAATATTCCATCTCCTCTTTTACTATTTTGTTGTAATCTTGTATATGAGTAGAAACACTAAAAAGAAACTAGAAGCAGGGCCGAAGATACCTAAAATGTATCCTCATTTCCTTAGAACTGGACACATGCTCATATTCCAAAGACTTTTTTGATAGGCTCTTTCTTCCCACGCAACCCTGACTGTATTTTCACTCTGATATTAACCAGAGCAAGGACTGTTCCTGTTTCCAATGGCAATGGGCTCTTCACGGCTTTTGATGCTTGTGTGTACAATGGGGTTGAACTCACTCCACCATTTGTTGCCGGTTCATCTCTTTTCTTGGGCTTGAGTTATTTACTCCAGGATATTAAGCCAGAGTGCTTGACCTACACTCAATTTATATTGGATCAGTATTCTGACTAGAATTTAGTGATTGAGTCTTCTGTTTAGTTTACAACAGTTAACCTGTTATCTAGGTGTGAAGGAAAATAAGATTGCTCACTTTGCCTTTCTTGGTCCACTGTCATGGTACCTCATATATTCCTGTAAGAAATCCTTGTGATCTCATAAAGGCAGGTTTTCCTTAAAGGTTAAATGTTCCTTTTCCTGACACATTTTCTATAAGAAGAATGTTACAGAGGCTTAACGATTCTAGTTCAGCTTTTCAACAGGGAAAGCTTAGACAGGTGTCTCAGGAGAAAATCCACTAAAAATATGCTTGCAGAAATGTTGTACTAAGTGTTGAAAATTGGTTAAATTACTTGCAGTAGGTAGGGGCACATAATTCTGTTTGCTTCTTTTCCAAATCCTATGACTCATGTTCACCTTCATAAAAGTTATTTTTGCTTTGGGAACCACTACAGTTCATCTTTACTTCTTCCAGCACTTTATAAGCACTTAGTAGTAAATCATCTGGACCCAACTACCTGATCTCTTGTATTGGTTCATCAACCTCTTTCTTTGCAATGTTAAATCATTTGTAAAGTTAAATTAAAAAAATGAGGGAAAATATGGTGAATTCATGAACGTATAACTAAATTAACTCCAAGAAAGTAATTCAGGTGGCAAAGGTGAGTGATAGATATTTATTTTAAATTGGTTTTGTCAGAATATTCTATTAAATT
Source organism: Pygoscelis adeliae (assembly GCF_000699105.1). Lineage (NCBI taxonomy): Eukaryota > Metazoa > Chordata > Aves > Sphenisciformes > Spheniscidae > Pygoscelis > Pygoscelis adeliae. The sequence goes on along the minus strand of NW_008825409.1, from coordinate 4,482,029 downwards.
AAATACAGAAGTTACAATTAATGACGTGTTTCATTCTGTCTATTTAAATGGCTTGATTCATTAATTATTTAAGGCAGAGATTATTTAGCTTGAAATGAATGTGCAATTAAATCCATCTCTAAGTTGATTTGTATTATGCACTGCAAAGTTCATGGCTTACTAGGTTTCTTGTTTAGTATTTTGAATGGGCTGCAGCCAGGTACGCCAGGACCCTGTAACAAACCCATGCAAAGAGGCTGCTCCCTCACCTCCCAGAACCTCACCGGAAGCAATACCTACCTGCTGGTACACCATTTTCTAGACTTGAAGCCAGTCCTATTGGGGGCAGAGTTTGGCCCATCGTATTTGCACCTCGCACCTGCTACCTCTTAAGTATATAATTAAGCTGTCTGTAGCTTTTGTTTTGCAAATGTGCATTCATCCGATATGTGAAGAGGGAGGGGAGCCCTCAGACCATTCTTTTTAGTCTTCAATTTTCCCATTAGGATGTACTTGGAAAGGAAATTAAATTGGTGTTGTGTTGATGATTTATTGCAGGAAGGAACACAATTTACACAGAGAAAAGTGCAATTTTAATTTTACATGGTTCACTAACAGCATATTCATATGTTCTGCCTATAGGTGTTGCAGTAAAGATGACAGTGTGGTTTTGTTTTCTAATAAGGGGGAAACATAAAGCTTATTTTAACTTTTAATATATTATTCTAATGTCTTTTCTGTACAATAAAAAGGAGTTTTCTAATCAATTTCTATTATTATTTTAAAGAAATCCACCTCTACACTTTTAAAAACTTTGAAGCTGTTTGCATATGACAGTCTAACATATATCTAACCATATCTTAAAATATATTGGCACACAATGGTGCATTTATAGTAATGGTTCAAAACGTTTATTATGTATTTTTAAATCATATAAGCAGTTTTCCAAAGTCACCTAAATGTCTATCAGAATTTGTTGCCTACAATTAACCCTTTGGAGCTGGCAG
>NW_008825409.1:4441964-4480996 GCF_000699105.1 Pygoscelis adeliae | reverse complement strand
CTGTTCATGCTAATATATTTTGCATTACTGTCTCGCTTCAGGAGATCTCGATATGTGGGTTAAAAATGTTAATTAATTAAATAAACATTGACTTGTATTAGACTTGTATTATCTCTGTGTCATGCTACCACCCATTTATTTAACCTCTGGGCTAAAAATATAGGTTTTTTTTTTTGGATGGGAAAGAAAACCATTGATGTTGGGAACTGCTATCTAGGAGATATGGAATGTGTCAATGCATTGTTACAATTTAAATGTATCAAATGAAACTATTTTTGTTTTTATCTGAAGAGTTATTGCACTGTCTTCTATGAGACAACTCTGCATGAATCTTCAGGAAGGGAGTTGTTATGTCCTCTTTTTGCGTTATATACTTAGTACTTTGGAGTTAACTTTACTACATACCATATACTAGTTGATGAGGGACACAATGAGACTTTTTCCAGAGTCTGTTTTACTTCTGATTCCAGGGGCTCAAATTTATCCTCTATACACAGGGAAGACAAAAGTACTTGCATAGTTAGTAAGTCTTTGCTAGTTCACATTTTCAGAAAAGAAAGCATCTGGAATTATATATAATGATTTCTGGAAGAACAGGATGTAATTATTTCTTCACTCCAAAAGACATTGCAAGGGCTCAAATCAATACTGCCTAAACCATTTTTTTCTGATGAGCTAATCTGTCTTTTACCAGGATGGTCACATCTAAAGTTGTAATAGAAGTAAGGATCATTAAAAGTACAAAATTCCACAAATACAAACTGAGAAGTTTACAATTATATAAAAAGAATCACATGGCAACACAACTTTAGTGAACGGTAATTACTATACACTTTCAGTAAAAATGAAAATAAATGACTGGAGGTCTTATATACACAATAATTTGGCAAAGTAAAGGCATATTACAGCTAGTTAGCCAGCTTTTCAGTTTAAATTTTGCTTGCCAAAAAGTATCTTTCATAATAGTTTTCTGCTGAAAATAACACGACAAAATGAAAGAAAAGTACCTATTTGTTTTGGAGGTGTTTCTTCGGTCATTGTTTTTCCATTATTGCTTATTCTTTCTTGATGGCAAAATGAGAAAAGAAAAAAGAAAAAGATAAGAAAATGGAGTGGAGAAGGAAAGCAAAACCCTCTGCTCCCCCAAAAGTTAATGCCTCCCAAGTTTTTTGTTACACTCAATTTCCTTTTACAAACTTGTCCAAACCAGTCAGCGTGATGTTTTTAAAATCTCTGTAATCAAATCATGTGAACATTTTTTCTCCTATTTCCTTCTAATTTTCTCTTTATGTCACCATCCTATATGGAAGTGAGCAAAAGGCCTCATGAATGGAAAGGTAGAAGAGCAATTTCTAATGAAGATGGATGTGTTGTTACTGCTGTGTAGCAGAGCATTAAACTTTCTACCATAGGCTGAAGCCACCACATTACATGCAGCCTAAAGAGGTGTACAGTGATGGGCAAAAGAAGGTAAGTAAAAGAAGATCTAGTTAAACACTGAAAAAAATAGCATTCAGACACATGCATTTGAATACTGAATGAGGCAGCACAACTTTAGAATATTGTCTTTAATTTTGGTCTACTGTACCTGTTCTGCTTTATGTTAGTCAGCCAGGTGTGGTATTCTTCTGATACTCTGTAATATTACTCAATTTGTCTTGGTATTTTGCCCATTTACTATGATTTACTATTGCATAAATAGAGAAATCAGGCTAAAATATTGGGGTTTTTTAATAAATACAAATTTTATCTTAAGAGTGTTTTTTACTGAGCCAGCTAATCTGCACTGTTACCATATCAAGTGTTCTCATTTAGCTAGAAAAAACATCCTCTATGCATTTAAACAGCTCAGGCTTTGCAATATATTCAGGAATCAATACCTTCAAGTGGTACTGAATCATTATTATTCCTAGCTTAAATAGATTGTGCAAAGTTGGCAAAATTACTTTAAGAGTTTTCTTTGCTGGATAGTTCTTGCTGTACAAACCAAAGCAGGAGGAGCAGGAAACCTTCAAAGAGGAGAGATGCTGTCTGCATAGCTACATCAGCAGTAAAACATTAACAGTAAGGAATCTGGAGAAGATGAGGAAAACATCATTATGAACCAAGAATGAGAATCAGTGATAAGGAAGGAGAAAAACTTTGAACTTAAAAAAATAAATTAATAAAAATGAATTTTTCATTTAATAATTCATAATTACATTATGAATAATAAATTAATAATTATGGGAACAATGGGAACAATAAACCATCTTCTTGGTTTATGCTGATTTTTAGCATCAGCTATTGTTGAACAAGAATGCAACACACACTCACATTCTTAAGGGATCTGTCTGAGACCAGATGGCTGCCCAAATCTTTATCTGTTTATCAATAAGATAAATAATAAAGTCCCAATGCCACTAAAGAAACAGTGTGTTTTATTGGATTTCACAAAGAACTGTTTTGTCATACATGCCTTCACATTGTTGCTACTTCCAGTGTTTTGCTTAAAAAATTAAAATAAAGCCACTTTCTCTATAAATAGATGGATGTTACATGCTTTGTGGTACTAACATTTTTCAAAGTCATGAAGAAAGCTGAAGAAAATGTTAATATTCATCTTGAGAAACCACATTTTTGTTTCCACAATATTCATTCTTTTATCCTCTTTTTTCTGTGAACACAGATATTTTCTCCTTTTCTCTCTCTGAAGTACTTGTGAAAGTCTGATAAAGGCCACCACACGGTGTTCCAGAATCTTTTATAGAGACCACAAAGTAAGACAATACTGTGTTATGCAAATGTCCATTGCCCACCGCAGGTATTTCAGGGATGATGATTTATTGCCTCCTAAAACTGAAAGGAAAAGAGGCACGTGAGTGGCATGTGCACAGCTATGGATACTGCCCCAGCTAGGGGGGTACCTTTTTCCTTATGTTACACATTATGATTGTCATTAAATGACTGTACATCCCCACATTAAAACTGGGGTAATGGTCTCCCCTAGCACCCAGGCTGTATGTTTTCTCCCTTTTTTTTACCTATCAACAAACTCAGGGATTTTTGTCTGAAGTCTTTCATAAGAGTTGAAAGGTTTTAACCTCTGTTTTGACTCAAATAGGCAGCAAATTTAGCCTGATGTTTACACTTGTAAACATTTTATCCAATACACAAGGAAAAAACCCCTGCACAGAGACCAAGTCTGATTTTTCCATACTCTTCCTCACTAAAAGTTGGATTCCCACATGCATGGCTATCATTTCTGTACATGAGCATCTCACCCAATCCTTTCTATCCTCACGAGACCTCTTGTGGGGGGAACTATTGCACCATTGCTCACCAAAGACTGTTGAATTTCTGTTTATCAGGTTGTGGTGGGAGTCTGTCCTTTGCAAGCAACGGATATGAACACTGGGACCTCTTTCAGACCTTTGTGCAGGTTGTCCATACAGAAATAATTTCTATGGTTTTCCCTATTTTCACTTATGTTTTCAAGCTTCTTCTAAAATTTGTAATTTATTGAGCAGCCTCTCAGTATCCCCTAGTTTTCTCAAATAAAGACTAATTTCCACAGCATTCCTATTCTGGCCCTGTTTTTTTTTTTTTTTTTCCTGGCCTATTAGTGTTTGGAAGTCTGTAGTACCTTCAAGCAACAAAGCATTTCTGTTGAGACAGCTATTTCTGCCTAGTTAGGGCATATGTACATGACCAAAGTCTGTCTTTGCTGTGGGTTGGAACTACATGAGCCAAGTTCATTCAGAAGGTGGATAGCCATGCTAGCACAGAGTTTTGCTCATAGAAATAATTCCTTCTGAGAAGTTAATTAGTTGCTATTGCGACACCTTTGCACTTTTCATAAGGGTTTTGGTGTCCAAAGGATCTTACTCATCTCTCAGCCTACCCAGGACAATGTTAACAGCAGTTTGCAATTGATCTATTAGACTGTTATCCTTCATCTTTAGTGCACTGTTACCTATGCAGGAGTTGACATACAATGAAAGATAAAATGCATGGGTGGCTTGTTCTGTGGCTGAAGTACTGTACACAGTCCTCCACATAGTTGCCACCTGGCACAGTATTTGTCCAATATCCTATTTTCCTTATATTTTCAAAAGTACCATAGTGATCTGCTGATTTATTTAGGAGCTCTGGAGATGATTTTGGGAGTGAGATTTATCACATCTGCATTTGCCACGAGAGGTCTGCCTACCACTGGTCTCTTTGTCCAGAGTCATTATTTGGTAAGGGAAGAAAAAAGAGGCAGTTCTGCAGCACAGTTTGCTGTATTGTAACGTAACTATCTGAAATAGGTGATCCTAGAAGAACTATTTCTTCCATTTATTAAAACACAGCTGGCTCAGAGATAAATCTGTTCTGTAGCTACCTAAAATGAGGTAAACCAAACTTCCTTGGGCTGGGAGAGTTAGTTCGATTTCATATGATTTTGGAAAGGTACCCTTTGCTACATGTGACAAATGGTATCAGACAAACAAATGTTCAGTTATGTCATAAATACATTTTTTCCTTTTTTATGTGCCTTTAGAGTTTGAGCTTGACTTATTCAGCTTAATTTATTCAGTTTAACTTATTTATTCAGCTGTAGTTACTTTTTTTTCCTTACTTTTTTTTTCTTTTTTTTCTTTTTGCTCATTGTGTTGGTCTCTTTTCATTACAGTAGATATAATCCATACATAGAAATTTTGAAAGTAATCCATTACCATTGCATGGTTTGGACATGCCTTAGGGTACTTCCTTTTTCTGACTTAATTCTATTAATTTTAATTCAAAGTTTCTTATAGTTTCCCTATTTTTTTCTCCTATAAAGTCTTCAATTCTATTTAATTTGTTTCAGCCCTATTGCTAATGTAATCGTGATCAATATTATACTAATCCCATTTGGCATTTTTGTCACCCATTCTTTCCTGTAAAGTGAACCTGGCTGTTTTTAACTAAGTTTCCTGCACGATATACCACATAGGTCAACATCCTAATTCTATCCAATATACTCGGAGATATCGTTTCATTATTCCCTTCTGCTGCATTTTAGATCTTTTTAATGTCCCTGTCATTTCATATTTCTCCTGGAGCTTTGTGGAGTTAATCCTTCATTCCCCACTCCTACCCACACATACATACTATAAAACTATCATATTTAGGATTCTCTGGGATTTTTTTTCTTCCCTTTTGCAACAATAAGAATGTGCTAGTTAGTTTTCATTGGGGCAATCTAACAGATTTTGCTAGTAAAATGGCTTTTTACTCTCCAGTTTTCTTCTCTGCCATTAAAAAGCAGTAAATTTAGAACCAATAAAAGCAAATGCTCCTTTACGCAGCATATAATCAACCTGTGAAATTCACCCTCACAGGAGGCCATCAAGTCAAATACCCTGGTTGAATGTTAAAAAGAAGTGGGTTAATTTTATGAACACTAACAACATTTGTAGCTATGCATGCCAAAATAAATAATAAGGGTAAACCAAATATCATGCTTCAGGGCATAAATTGATTATCTGCAGGTGTCAGGATGAATTCCTATTCTCCACATAGAGCTTTGTGCAATTGCTAAGGGTTTTTTATGAGGATATGAAGCAGTTACAGGAATGGGTTTTTTGGTTGCGTTTTGGGGGTTTTTTTGTTTTGTTTTGTTTTTAATTTGGTTTCATCTCCTCTAAATAATCTCATGTTGCTTTCTTTCAGTGTAAGAATATTGTAGCAAATTGTAAGGTAAGGCAGCCCCTACTCACTCAGAGATTTAATGCAGGAAAGAGACTGTCTCATACTCTTTTGTCTACGAAGACAGTGAATACTACAGAGGCAGGAGTTTTCTATTAATGGGCTGCCACAATATCTCTGTTCAGATCTGCCTTTAACTCTCACCTACATCTTGGTGCCACTTGACAGTGGTCAAGCAAGTGATATGCTGCCATCAGTGCCCTAAATTTTTATATTTCCCAGCTTTGATAATCTCTCAGTCATCTTTCTTTTTCTCTAATTTTTCTTCCTCATCTTCTACCTAAATTGTAAGGGTTTTTTTAGACTAGGATCATCTTATTGTTATTTGTGAATGCAATAAGTAACAGACTAGAGTTCTGATTATTCTAAGATAATATCCTAATTATAATAACAGCAGCCAATGTTGTGTTGTGGATCTTTACACAAATCCTTTGCCTAATTAGTCTTTGTCTTGGAAAACTGCTACCTCTAAAAAACTTTCTTCCTATCTGACAATGGCCTTCTACACAGCCATGTCATTTGCAAGGTTTTTCCATTTTTAGCTTACAGTTTTACTTCTTTCCACATATTGGTCTACAGAAACCACCTCAAGCTTTCTGACCAATGATTTTCCCTACCTTTTAATCTCAGATATGTGATAATCTTGTGTAAGTTCAGCATAAGCAAATTTAGTTTTAAGATGTTAAAAAATGTGCACACTGCTGTATCAGACACTGCTGCCTAGCAGTCAAAGCCACCATATCTTTTCTCATTTGTAACTATGGATTATCCTAAATTTCTACAGATTTCTATAGTGATGTGAAGAGGAACAACCTAGACCTAAATGAGATAAGCTTCTGGGCTCTTTTAGATAATCTCATGTCAGGGTTCAAGTCTGGATGGCCAGTTCCCATGTAACTCTTGGAAAATTCTCCCTGGATTTTTAATAGGAGTATTGATGAGCTCTAGAGAAAAGAGACTGTGTCAGCTGAACCTCCCACTAAAATCTGGGCAAAAAATTCAGCTGATGTGAAGCTAAAATACAGAGTTAACATGAACACGGTACAGTAGGTATGCAACTAACACCATCACCTCAGAACAGAAGTGATTTTTTTTTTTCTATATGTTACTGTCTACAATATTTCTGCCTAAATATAAGTCTCTAGTCAGCTGGTTCAGCTGATGGGAAGCTACAAGTTTTATAATTTATTAAAAAATATCTTTGTATAGAAAGTCACTGGCTAATAACTACTGACACACAAGATAAACTAATGTAACTTGTATAATAATCTAAATTTTAGCTCTTTGTTGTAAAATAAAAAAAGGGGGGGAAGGGAGAGTTACCATCTAGATTACAGGTTCACTATATGTGTAAGTCCATTTTATAAAAATATTATGATCTGCAGTCTTAGACTTTTAAGAAGTTGTTCAATGGTGTTTAATTTTAAAAGCATGTTCTGAGGAACTGCTCTGTAGACATGTGCTTCAGTGTGCATTTAACACTTCAGCTGAGATCTGAGAGGAGATGATCATGCATTATCTATCAAGCTACGTGATCAAAACACAATAATTAATACACAATATGGCTTGTAAAACATAAACAAAAATGAGCCAGAGGGAGGAACTTGCCAACCTTTAAACAAGGCTAACCATTTATATAACAAATGCCTGCAATATTTCTCATGAGTCATTCCTTCCACTCACCCTGAGAATATATAATAAACTTTGTTGTTCTGTACCCAAGGTCATTAGCCCCATGTTAATGTCTTCCACTTTTATACAGTCAGATTCAGACTGGTTTCAGCCAGGTGTAAATTTCCACAAGTCTTTGAGTTTGCTGTCATCAACAGCAATTCAGCCAGGCATGGCAAGCATGTTCTTGCACAGGCTGCAGCTGCTGTTCCCAATTCAGCAGCAGTAGGAATGAAAACTTTCTACAGAGCAGAAGGGGGACCTTGGAGAACGACATGATAGGTAACAACTCATGAACCATGTGGTATAACTACTTGCTGGGATGGAACATGCCATTGGCGGGTAAAGAGTTTTAAAGCACTGGCTTAATTTATTACTCAGAAAAAATGCATACACGCACACATATACATACACATATATATTTACAGAAAGTATATTAATAAGATAAAATCATTACAAAGGCTACATTTTCAAGTATGGAATGCAAACACTGTTGATACCAGTCATTATTGCATGGAGATTATTTGGCTAGTTGAATAACAAATCTGTAGTTAAAATGGTGATTGCTGTTTCCCACTCTCATGTTGACTCACCACGTTTCCTTCATTTATAGAATTCTTCATAAAATGGTGCAAAAAATTAACGTCAAACTGAACTTGTTTCATGGTTGCCTTAATTTAGCTAAAACCAGAAATGTCACTGAAATAAAAAACAGAGTAATGGAAAGGAGAAGTGGGCTTTTTAAGATTTTAATCATTAAACCACTCTTCCCAAGAATTAGATGATTACATGCTTGAGTTTGTTTTGCCTTGATGAAAACTTTCAGGACCTGAATTGTAAGAGAAGTTGAACACCCCTAAATCATTACATTAACAAAGGAATCCATCAAATAGGAGAAAATAAATTGAAATAACCTGACTCTTAGTAGCAATTAATTTTTACAACACATATGAAAGGGTAGCAAAACAGTTATGTGTTTGCCTCATAATCTCTCTTTGTACACCCTGAAAATGTTAATAAAATATTATTATCTGCATTTAACATCCAGCCCTAGTTTATTAGGTGAAAAATACGTATCTGCTTATGACGCTGCCTTTGGATGTTCTTTTTTAAATGTCACCTGCTAGAAGATTCTGATAACATTACCCATTCTCAGGAGACCCTCTTTCTATAGGGAATCCAGGTGAAATCAACCATGCAACCCAAACTGATAAGAGGCTGTATTAGAATCCAGATGATGTAATTCAACATACAAGTCTAGTACGAACTTTTTTTTGTATTACAATCTTCCACTGTTCTTAATTGCCAATCTAACTTACAGCACACACTGAATGCACACAAAGTGGCATACTACTAAATGTTTATTTTCATATTTCGTATATCAAAGCACATGAAATGTGATACTACAGATATCTCTGTCATCTCAAATTAAGTCATCTGAGAACAGCAGAAGACCAGGAGAGAATAATTACAAAACTCCCTGCAAATCTGTTGAAGGTGTTAGTAGTGCCAATGATCTGATTTTCCATTCTCGTCCGTTTAATTTGTATGCTTAAGGAAAACTATTTAGTGAGAGGCTGAAGTGCATTTGGTAGATCAATACTCCATTGATGTTGATATTTGTCAGCATTTTCTTTAGCTGATGATTTATAAGGTGCCAGAAGCATTTATAGAATACTTAACTCTTTGTCATGTCTCAATTTGCTCTACACAGAAAATGGTTATTCTTTATTACACTGTATTTTTAACAAAATAAAGGACATGCCACATTAGATAGTTTATAAGTGTGTTTAAAACAGAGTTATAGTACCACTAGGAGTTATTAGATTGTTGTTACTTGGTCTAAAATCTTGTTAAACTAGTTTAAGAAACTACTCTTTCTAAACAAAAAAAGGAATCCCTTTTTAGCCAATACAACACTACTTATAACAATTGAATTAATCTCTACCTTTTAATCCAGACTCTTTTTTTAATAACATAAAAACAATTGAAACTGTGGTTTCTTTGACATTGAATAGCTGTTGCTGATGAAATTAAGTCTGAGTTCTTGCAAAGTTTTTCCCAAGATCTGTTAAGAAAAAGACTTGGAACAAGGAAGTTGTCTTCTGTGATAAAAATACATATTGCAATGTTTTTAATAGAGAAATTAAATTTTCATCTCATAACTGATAAAAGGGGGTAAAATACCTGACTAAAAATAATGTCTAGCTCTTACATAGTGATTTTTATCAAAAGGTTAAGAAGAGCTACTGCCTTTTTCAGGTATTGTGAATCTAAGATGCATAAAGATGAAACAAATTCTTCAAGTTGGGGTCTAGGCTATGGCAGATTCAGTTGCAGAAGACGGGCTCATGACTGGTGGCACAAAGTCCATCTAGAAGCCAGTCCCTGTACCTCATGTACCTCTGAGGTCGATACTGGGGACAATATTGTTTAATATCTTCATTAAAGACCTGGATGATAGGACAGAGTGCACCCTATGCAGGTTTGCAGATGATATAAAATTGGGAGAAGTGGCCAATATATCAAATGGATGGATGTACTCCTATTCCTATCTGGAGTACAGTGTCCAGGTCTGGCCTCTCCAGTACAAGAAGAGAACGTACTGGAGCAATTCCAGCAAAGGGCCATGAATACGATTAAGGGACTGGAGAAGAAAAGATTTGGGGTGATCTTATCAATACGCATAAATACCTGATGGTGGGAACGAAGAAAAGGGAATCAGGTTCTTCTCAGTAGTGACCACTGACAGGACAAGAGGCAATGGCTACAAATTGAACTACAAGAAATTCCATTTAAACATGTGAAAAAAATAATTTAAGGGTGACTGAACACTGGAACAGGTTGCCCAGAGAGGTTGTGGAGTCTCCATCCTTGGAGATACTGAAAACCCAACTGGACACAGTCCTGAGCAATCTGCTTTAGGACACCCTGCTTGAGCAGTGAGGTTGGATCAGATGATCTTTAGAGGTCCTTTCCAACCTCAACAAGTCTGTGAACCCCAGCCCTCTGACACCTGCCCTGAGTACACAACTACAAACAACAAGCTTATTTTCCTACTTTGTTATTTTAGTGATGAAAAGTTCTTCATCAATGAATATACACTAGTGTAAAACTGAAATAATGCAGTGTTAAAGTATATAGCAATGTAAGGCAACGTCCCAAATACAGTGGAAGATTATTTTAAACTCAAAAGAGATTTGTTTGCTGCAAGGTGGTAAAAAGAGGCCAACTGTTACAGAGCTGTAGTATACTAATTAAACAAATAGCCACAAAAATATCAATATTATCTAAAATCATTTGTTTTACAAGGGTTTTGACAAGATTCATGGTGAAACAATGTTTAATATTTTATTCATGGATTAGTATTATATATTTCTAAATAAGATCATTACTGTGTTTTTCTTAAGAACAACATTGTCCTTCCCCGCAGAGAAACAAAATGCGCCATAAGAAAGGAACTGCAGAATTAGAAAAGAAATTGATCACTAGTGCTAAAACATATCACTACGGATAATATAAATAGTTCTTTCTTGTGTATTTAGTCATGTGTTTGTTTTTATTTTTCCATTTCTGGGCCTTTATTTCTTTCAGCAAAGGACTGATCCTAAAACCATCTCAGATGGTTAATTTACAGATGGCAATGCTTGCATCTGTATGACACGTGGTGAGATCCCTGAAACAAACACACCCCAACGAAGAGGGTGGAGTACAGGGACACACATGAGAAGGCTGTTTGAGAGTCTCAACCAATATAAAAGAGAATCAATATAAAAGAGAATCAATACATTCACTACTAGCAACCAAATGTGGGTTTTGTAGAAGTGTTATCTCAAAGGGCAGGATGTTCAGGCTGATCTAGAACAACTATGAGAGACAGGTAAGTTTTTGTGATCATTCCCTCTCTCTCTGCTGTGCAAGCTGCAGCTTAACAAAGGTTCATGTTAATGTGGAAACAAAAGTGAAGAGGGATGATAAAAAGCATTTTGAACAGCATAAGGAAAAATGGGAAAGAAAAGGGGAAACAAATGCCTTCCCAAAATACATCTTCTGAAATATATATGAAATGAAATGACTTGGTCAGTGAAATTGGAAATTGCAGATTACAACATCACACTGTTTTTGGTTGTACTTGGAAAAGCTGAGGGGTTAGGTAGAAGGAGACAATCTGTTTAGGATAGTGAAAGATCATTAGAAAAGGATTGTTATAAAATGAGAAAAAAAGATAAATAGAAAATTCAGTATCTACTGCTGTCAACAGCTAACTCAGGAAACCTATGTAGTAAACTCCAAAAGATACCTGTCCTTTGTTGACTTAAGGCATACTTGACTGTCTTTGTATTTTGAATAGAAGCTGTAGTTTATTAAAGACATCTCATTTTTGAGATAACAAATAAACTTGTGGCAGAGAACGTTAAGACTTTTTAAAGATGAGCACCATTTAACACTCAGGCTAATGTTTACTTTCTCTTTTTAACTATTCACCAAGACCTGGTGCCTCATAGCACTTTGATTTCTGTTCCTCCGAAACAACTGGTCCCTCCAAAGAACTGTACTTCCCTGGCAAACCATTGCCCCCTCAAACCCAGTTATGGTAAACTCCCTTTTGAATGTAGGTAATGAAAGAAGAAGGTTGTGATTGACTGCAGTCCTTCTTTGTGAAATGAGATTCTGAAGGAGCCTTTCCAAATGGGACCTCCCTCATTTTCAGTCCCCTAAGAGAAGGTGAGAAAGTTGTGGTAATTGTTGTTATGATATCTGTCCTGGCATTTAGCTTAAAATCCTACCATTTAAAGAAAAAGGAAAATAAAAAATTAAAAATCTCCCTGCCCCACAGACATAGGAGTGTATACAACCAATTGCATTGACAAAGTGGTGACTTGTGCCATTCCAAATGCTAAATATTTGAGTTTTGGCTATCCAGAATTGTTAGCCCACATCCAAATCTTTACCTTCGTACCCCCTACAGGAAGTCCAAAGGACTGTGTGGTGCCCAAAGAGCATAAAGGTGTGGTTCTTTCACACTAAGCCAGCAAGAACAGTTCGTGCTCCATGATGCAACTCTCTGGATCAGCTCTGGGGTGTTCATTCTTCTTCAACTGGTTCAGTAGATTTAGCACTGTGAAATAAGATCTTCATGACTGCTTAGGCTCTTCTGTAAACTCCTCTCTACTCTGTCCTGTAGATTCATTCCACACAGAGCATACAAAAATCAAAAGAAAACATGAAACAAAAGAGGACCTATACGACAATTCTTTACCCTATGACCACAGCACTTGCTCATTCTCTGACAGGATTTGTGTGTGTGTGTGTGCATGTGGTTCCTTAGAGAAGATAGTACAGAGTGACCCTTTCTTTATAAGGTTCTTTCTGTATATTCCCTTTACCCTTTCCCTGCAGTAATATTGCTTAATTATTATTTAACTAGCAATTTCATTTCAGGTAATGCAACAAAAGTCAGCAGATGGCTTCATAGGTATGAAAAACTGTAATTCATATATACTAAAGTAATGAGAGTTCAGTTGCTGAATAATTTTTTCTGTTCTTTCTGATTAGGGGAACAATATATTTATTTTTTTCTCAGTCTTCAAACTCATTGGCTGAAGTGTCTCTCAGGGTAACAATTCGAGGCCTTAACTGAGACTGGAGCACATTTTATGTCTTAATATATTGTATATGAGAAAAAAAAAATCTTTGCCCTGAAAAGTTTACAGCCTAAATAGATAAGAAAAAGACTTTAAAGAAAACAGGAATAGAAAAGGGAAGGAATTTCATAAAATCACATCCACTTCAAAAACTCAGTTTTCCTGCAATATTAAGAGATATCATATGTGATTAGAAGAAACAACCACCTATGTGTCACCATCCAGGTCTCACAGAATATGGTGAAAAGCTCTTGAATCTGTGTAAAGAAAACAAGCAGAGAGCCTGAGGGACAAATAGGTGTGTCAAGGAAAAGATCAGGGAAAAATTGGCACCAAGATCTTCCCTGGCACTTCCTCAGAGGATTTCAGCACCAAAAGTAAGTGGCACGAGTCATTAAAACTTTAAAAAATTGTATTTGTGACAAACAGGTCCCACAGTACACTTTTACATACTGACAAATACTTTCCATAAGTTTCATCTTTCAGATCTGTTGCATCTGAAGATGTCACAGGATGCTAAAATTTTACATTTTAAGGGGTTTAAGGGGAGAGTGAACATGTTCAAGGAAGATAAATCCAGGAAGAATTAGCAAATACATGAAACCAATGTTCTCAAAGTTCTGAAACATAAAATATCAGAGGCAATATAGAGAGAAATATAGACCAGTACTACAGATCTGGAGAGAAACATTGTCAAAGACATGTCAAACTCAGCCATAGAAGCACAGAGAACTTGGTTCTGAGAAAATGCTAAATTAGAAATGAGAGCTTTAGGTCTCAGTGTCATGAGATAAGAAGTTTTCTTTGGTCATATGTTTGTCCTTACACTCAAGGAAACAGTATTTAATCTGAAAAAAAAAACCCAAACCCCAAAACCAAAATCCCAAAGAAAGTCTTAGCCCAGGTAATACCTTCCAAAAACTGGGTATCAAGTTTTACGTATCTGACAAATCATCAGCTTCTCCTACTCATACTCACAACTCAAAATTTTGACTTAATATTATTTACTATTTCTGTTATGGCTATGTGATCTTAGTCATGGGTCAGATGTCTACATTATACATACAAAGAACAAGGCAACAAGAGTTGAAAGGTTATATGCAATATAAATACGGTCACAGCTTATGGTAAAATCCTCTGGCGCTATTCTAGAAACCCCACTCTGTCAGGCAAAGAGTTTATGTTTATATATGCACACTTATTTTGAATACTGACAATACAACACAACAGCAAGATATGTCAGTATTTTTTCAATGTATGTTCAGCAGCTGAAATAGACGTTGTTATGGTGGTGTGCCACACAAGTGCTTTTCATGCCTGATGAAGCCTGACTAATCTGAGTACTCTAGGACTGTGTCACACTTTCAGGTTAATAAATGCTCATTTATTGTAAAAGGCTGGTTGTCAATGCAAGAACATACTTTTCAGTTAGCTACTAAGTTTTCTCAATGTATGTAAGTATTTGGGGCTAAATCAAAACAAAACAAAACATTTACTATGCAACCTTGCAACCAGCAAGAGTGACAGGAGCAATAGTGAGAACAATTCTGGAAAAGGCATCTCCACAGAAGTGAAGTAAACTCTCTGTGGTCTGCCTCCCAGCCCGCAGCCAGAAATCAGGGCTTGGATGAGGGCAGCCTCGCCGAGGCTGGTGCATCATTCAGGAGAGCCATACAACTGACTGCTACTCTGTGCTCCTCCACAGCTTTACATCATGTATCTGCAGGTCAGTGCTGCCGGCCCTCTCTCACTCCCTGACCCCGCAAGCCAGGCACAGCCGGCCAGTATAATTTGCAATCTGCCAACAATCAATTTTGGGCACCTGCGGTCCCAGGGTCATGGTGCAGCTAAACCAGCAGGATTCAGCGGAGTAGGCTGGGAGACAAATGCAACTTTCTGTGCTAAACCCCAGCTGTGGAACCTTCTTTGTCATGTCTAATTGGCTGAGGCTTGTTGTATGACCTGGCAGAGCTCTCTCAAGTGTTTGTGGACCACCGCTATTTGATTGGAGGGGAGGCCTGGGGGAGAGGGGAGTTGTTCAGTGCTAAAGGCCTTTGCTCTAGTGCGTGTGTTGTTCCATCTGCCTGCTGTTTTGTAACATCATTAAATATTTCTTATTTCTCAGCTCTACTAATCCGTTCTTCCAGAAGCAGCCTCAGAAATTACATTTGCCACAGATGAGTCTAGAGACCAGCTTTTAGCATGGAGATGGCACAGATTATCGAAATTATATTTACTAATAAAGATCCCTGTCTCATACCTTTTTTTTAAAAAAAATAATGGAAACTCATATTGAGATCTTCCAGTGTGTTCATGCTCAAGCACATTGGCTATAACTTTGCTTCACCCATATGGATTTTACAAGTTGCCCTGCATAATTAGGGCATCACTTGGAGAAAACTGCTGAAGTTGATTCTATACTGAGATGTTTTGCAAAATAAAATCAAAATGGATTGCATTTGTTTGGTTTGTTAGTTCAGTTAACTCACTCTTTAAAACGTGTGGTTAAATTTAAAGACATACGGCTGGACGGATTGGTCCTCTTCAGTGTTTTGTGTTGTGTATTACAGACCAAAGTCATGTTTCTTTGGAGTGCACCTAAGGACAGAATTTGGCTTTAATGATATACTTTTGGGCATTCAGGCATTTAACCTAAGAACTGTGTTGTCAGAGAAGGTGTTTGATGGTGGGAATTTTTATGAACAGATTATACAACGCTCTTTGGCACCACTTCTCACACAGTCCCTGTAAATCAGGCACAACTGCTTTATTGAAGTGAATGGAGTTAGATCATCATAAAAATGGTGTAAATAAGGGAAAATTAGGCCCATCAAATTTGAATACTGACTTTCAACGTCAGATTTTAAGAGATTATTAGCCTTCAATTTTCAGTGAGACTCTGCTCTTTCACACAGTGAATGCCATTACAGACGTAGCCATAATTCTGAGAAGAGACTATCATATCTACTAAAATGCACACAGCTTAATGCGGCTCTATGAATACAATATTGTCCACTTTTACTTGCCCACCTGGAACATGTATTTCACTACTGTATTTCACTGCTTGCCACACTATTAACACTACTCTAACTGTTGGGTTCTTTTTGCTCTGAGTTGCTAAGTGACCTGCAAATAATAATTCTCCCTGTCACAAGTCCAGGAGAGTTTTTACATATTCCTCAGTGTTGTTAAAACTCTTAACCCCACCAGAAGTTCCTAATGTTTCTAGACCCTGAATTAAACTTCTACAAGAGGAGATTGCCCTATTTTCTGTAAGGAAATCCTGTGAATATTATGTTTCTTCATACAAACTAAATTGATCCACAACTGAAACAAAGTGTACTTCTACTAGCTCTTAGCATACCTAATATATTTGTTTATTGCAGGTGTTTTATTCTGAGTCACATCAAAACCACAGGATTGAAGTTGTCATGAGTTGCATTTTATCAGCATAAATGAGACTTTTTTGCCTCATAGAGTGATTATTTCAGCTCAAGCTGTGGCAGTTCTGAAGAGAATGATTACACATATATTAGGAAAAAATAATAATAATTAATTTTAGAGAGACCTTGCAATGCAGTCTTCCATGTGGATTTTTTTTTCTTTTGCTTTTAATCCTTGTATATGACAGTAATTCATTATTCTGTTACTGTGAGTTTGCTGAGCTGAGAATGTATGTGGATTTCATGTAAGCATCCAGCCATTTGTGTAGTCTCCTAATTATTTTCTGATATTCTAGGAAGAAAACCAAGCAATTATGGATTTGGAGCAAATGCATGTGGCTTCATTATTCATTATTTTAAGCTGTTCAGTTTTGTGAGTCTGGGGAGTTTTCAGAGCTTAAAATAAAGAAAAGGAAGCAATCAAACTTTCTGTTTGGTGATGATTCATTTATTCAAAAACCCATGACAAAAAATGTATGGTTGACAGGAACTCTGCCATTTGCAAAGGTGACTTGAGGCACAAAATAGAAAGAGGTTTACAGTAATGTTACAGCCTCTTTATACTACATTAGCATTGCAAATATGTCCAGACAGAATCACATTTTCTGTTTATGCCATATTCCTCATTTTGATGCATATGCTTAATTCCTCACATGGTCTTTTTCCTTCAGTGAAAGCCCAGATTCACAGAGAAGAGGTACAATTTGTAGGTCAAGGAACAGAAAATTCTTCTGGTAGTAGCAGTAGCAGCAGTAGAATTAGTAGTAATAGTACTATTATTCCAAAAATAATAAAAAACCCCCTCTGTAGCTCTTTTCTTAAACTTCAGGTGCTTCATGTCTCTCAGGTACTGGAAGAGTATAACATTCTTAGAGCTAAGATTTCTGATATGACTTCTACCTTATATTGGAAATTCCCATAGACAGTTGGGCATATTCTAACTCTACAAGCAATCTGTTTGCAAGGTATTCTTTATCAGTATGTCAAAGTCAAAGCTGGAGTAGGAAACACCTTAGAGATGTTAAACTCAATATGGCTGTGTCCTGTTCTCAGAAGACAAACAGTTCCCAGAACATATACCCAACTGATGTACAACAATGAACAAAATAAGGTATTCTTTTACCATCAGCATTGGCACCTCACTCAAACTCACAAACAGCATCTAAGATTGATAAATTCTCAAAAAAAACCAAAACCAGCCAAACCAACCCAACCAACCAACCAACCAAAAAAAAAAAAACCAAAACAACAAACCCCAAAACCACCAAAATCTCTTCTTATGCTAAATTTCTGGATATTCAATCTCTTTCAAGCATATTTCCCTTCTCACTTCATTGCCTGCTTTGATATATACAATTTAGGATTTCTTTAGGTCAAATCAAAATAAAGTAATTTGACCAGCAAAATAACAGAAAAGTGAAACTATGCATTGTCTGGTGGTCTGGTTTTGTTGTTTTGTAGTGCCAGAACAACCCACATACATATTGGGATTGAAAAATTAGTTTTAACCATAAATTTTTATAGTCAACCAAAGATAACGGGTCTTTGTACTGATGACCACCCAACCCTTCACCAAACAGAACTGGAGATTCTAATACTTCTCAAATCATAAAAAGAACCAAGTCGAAACTTTTTAAGGATCCTTAGAGTGCAAATTCAACTATGAAAACTACAAGTAATTTCTACCAGCAGAGACCTACAGTGAGTTGTTCAAACATGAACATTGAAGATGACTTGTATCTAGTTGAGGTTTGAATACAACATACAGGCATCAGAAACAATTCCTGGAATGGAGTATGGAGTATAATAGAAATATGACTACCAAAGTATTCATCCTAAGGTATGCAACCAGTATGGGCAAGCCCTCACAAGAGATTAGGGTTTTGCAAAGCCATAACCATCTGAAAATAGCCTTAGAGTAGGAAAAGTCTGTACATACATAGTTACCAGTTCCATGTGTAATACAGGGATCAGTTTAGCCATTTTCTGTCTAGTCTGTATATTGCCGTGGTTAAATGAAAGACATACAAGCAATGTAAACTGCTGGTGCAGTCAGGCAGAATATTAAAGGATCGATGTTATCCTTTCCTGCTCTCATAGGCAGGTTTACAAACAATACTTTTTCAAAACCAGAGTTAGATTGCACTACTTGAAGTGCATTTTGCTTTGACAAGTGACTGTGAAAATGCTACCTTGGAGCTTCATCTCTTAATGATTCCTGGATCAAATGTGCAATTTTCAAATTAGGCATCAAGTTAAACCTGGACAATTCACCAAGTCATGGCATATGCTTTGTTTCCTTTTAGATGTGCTCTCATTGGTGCTCATGAAAATTTGCAGAATTACCAAAAAGGAATACCAAAATTATTTTCAAGGATGATATACAAAAAAAAGAATTCTTCTCACCATGTATTTTCTGTATAGGCCTGAACAGCTAACATAATAGCAGAGAAATTAAATCCTGCATAGGAAAGAAAACAAAAGAATTCTTTTTTTTAAATCTTATTTTCAATTAAATTGTTATTTTGTGCTAAATCTGATAAGTAGATAATTGTATTGTTTGCATGTGATATTGCAATCTCAGAGAAACCTTCAGTGCCACTAATCCTATAGGGTTGGATAGGAGAAAACCTATACAAAATAAGAGAAAAATTTATGAGAAGTACACAGTGACATGGGTGCATAAGAAGTGAAGGATGCAGGCAATAAAATCTAGCCCAAGGCAAGCTCTCAATCAAAAATATCACATCCCCAACCAGCCTTCTATTGGTGTAAACCTATAGATGCTCCACTGACAACAGAAAAGCTTGGTCTTCCAAGATGCTTTGAACTGTCCAAATGCTCTTTCCTGTTCTATGATACATCTCATATCTAACAATAGTTTAGTAATTTGATTAGCAAGCAGACTAGTTAGAACTATTAAGTTTTCTCAAATACTTCTGTATCATATTTTTGGACCCAAAGTTTAAATACAGACCATTCTACAAAACAAAAAAAAAAAACACAAACAAAAAAAAAGCAAACAAAAAACCCCCTAAAACAACAAAACTGAATATGAATCTAAATTCAGAAAAAGAAAGTTTTGGGTAGAGACATTCAAATGGGGGATTTTAATTTCATCTGATATATTTTAGCTATGGTGGAAAAGAGCTATCAAAAGTATTTATAGAAGAATCTAAAGCCCCCACATATGTAGTTTAGGGGGAAAGAGAATAATATGAATTATTCAGTAAAAAATGAACAGTTAAGTAAGAAAAGAACATTTCAACCTGTTCTGAAAATAAAAACTGTGGGAGCCTCTCATAAATGAATTGTGAACAAATTTATCATGGGCAAAAGAAGATATTTCATTCTGTAGTCAGAAGCCATTTTATAGAATCAAAACCATACATAAGAATTGAGATAAACAGGGAAATTGGATGCAAAAGTGATATGGCAGTACACAGCAACAAGTTTGACATAAAACAACTTGTCACCAAAAAAAAAAAAAAAAAAAAAAGAGATACCATTTCGGGCAGAAGTCATCAACAGATTTTGCTCATAATCTCATGAGGGTGAGATGACAGGAAATAATATTTCCCCATTGGAAATATAGGATATGGTAAAAGTTTGACAAGGCTACTACAATGCACACAATACCAATATATTAATTTGATTGAAAAATAAGATGTTGCCTAGAGACATGGTATATTCCCCATCCCTGAAAACATTCAAGGTCAAGTTGGATGGGGCTTTGAGCAACATGATCTAGTTGAAGATGTCCCTGCTTATTGGAGGGGGGTTGGACTAGAGGACCTTTAAAGGTCCCTTCCAACCCAAACCATTCTGTGATTCTATGAGTCTATCAAACTTCAGTATCTATGACCAATGAGAGCCCAACCACAATATACATTCCCTCAGTTGCTTCTTTTCATAAGGTAGATTTTAAGTGACTATGAGGTGTTCGGTCGGTTGGTTGGTTGGTTTTTGTTTTCTGTTCAGAAGAGACATCTGTTTAACAAAAGCTCCAAGTGGGGGGCTCCTAGGCAATGGAGAAAATTATTTTCTCTAATTTAATTTTCGTCTATCTCATCAATAATCTTACCTTATTAATCTTACTTTTGCAAACCTTACACTTCTGTGCCTTCAAGGTACATTAGGTTCTTAATTTGCAGTGATGAGTTTTTAACAAATTATTGTATCTCCCATTTTCCGTGAAGAAGATGCTGTCTTCTGTTGTAGAAGAATCTCTTTCTAATATTTCAGCTTGATCTTGCAGTCAGCCTGTTGCATCAATAAAGACTGCTAGTTGATTTCACAAGGGTCTATTTATTAAGTTGCATTGCTGTATGAGGTCTGTCTCAATTTTTAATTTACATTTTTGTTCAAGATGGAAAGAGGAGATAATCCTAATAATTACTTGGTCAGTTTTTCCATTTCCAGATTTGTATTTATGTATTTGTCAGATGTCATCTGATCTGCATTAAATGTTTTCTCTATTGATAGCAGAATTTCATCCAAAAATGGGAAAACAACCTAATTCTTCATCAGAATTCTCATTCAGAAAGAGTGCTGAAGAATTGTTAACATAGCATCAGCAGCCAAAGGGAGGGCTATGGCTGGCCTTCGTTTCTCCACTTCCTCTTCCCTTTCACATGTAAAGAAAGGCATTCTTAGGGCATGAGGAAATTGAGAGCAAAAACTAATAGACAGGAGATTAAGAAAATTAGGTATTCCAGTAGTACAGATAACCAGACCAGCTAAGGAAGAGAGACATACATTGAAAAGTGATGCAATATTAAAGGAAAAAAGGTTAATTCTACACTGTTTTTGAAATTTAAAATAATGATAAAATTTTGGGAAACATAATTTCAAGATGAAGCCATCCAAGGGACTGAATAATCAGGGAAGCACTTAGTAGTGAATACTCTGGGTTGGGATTTGAAGTGGGTATTTTTGATCTTTGAATTTGCGTATTGGAGTGTTTGGAAGGAATGTTCAAGGCCAAAAAAAAACTAACTGAGCCACAGGAAAAAAAAAATCTGCAAATTATTTGAGAATTTAGATTATTTATACTTGAACTGTATCATGCCAAAGATTTGATGTTTAATTACTGGATGATTGGAAAGGAAACAGATTCTCCCCCCTCCCCCCCCAAATCTGAAGTAGTATATGTTAAATTTTTTTCTCTCAAAATTACTTAACTACTCTGGGCGTTACAAGCTGGGATTTTAAACTGTGTTTGCATTTATGACTGTTGGTTTATCTTGTACCCAAGTATGTCTCTTCTGGAATAATGTCTAATAAAGTCTAATTGTCTATGCTTCTAAGGCTATGTCAGCCTCATTCAGCTATTTATTCCAGCTTAAACTTTGCAAGTACTTTACTCTCTTTGAGAGTGTAAGGCTTTATTTTGGGGGATATTATGATCCTTGGAATCTCTTTTTCTGAAAATGTTTGACCTTGATAAGCCATAGAGGGGTTGGGGTTATTATCTCTGATCTACAATATAGCCATCTTTGTGTTGAAAAGTAACAGCCAAATTCTGGAGTAGCCCCTGAAGACTAAAAAATACTGCAGTCTTGTACTAAAACCTAAAAGCTGTACCTTCTTTCCTTGCACAAGAATGAGAAGTTCATAGAGTTATCACTCTGTATCTTAGCCAGGCATTCATTCTCATTTCTTATCCTATATCAATAGTCATCCTCTAAAAAGTATGTGGTAGTGTCCAGGTAGTACACTGTAGCCCCTGAAGGACAAAATAATGGAGGAAAAAAGTTGAAGAAATAGCTGGTAACACTTATCGGAAACACAAGGCAAAATTGTATGCAGATTGGTGTGCAGTTACCAATAATGTGTATGAGAAAGGGAAGAAGATTATGCTAAGTGTTAAAAAGTCCAAGTTTTTGAGTGATGTAGAGTCATACAGGTTAGTTAACATAGAGGTCATACAGGTTAATTAGTCACCAAGAGAAGCACACAGTGCAGCAGGATAGACAGCTTGTTTGATGGGCAAGATGCATTCAGTGCAATAGCACCTCTATGTGACAGCAGAAGCAAAGGCAATGCAACACAAAAGACCGCTTCTTGGTGCAGGGAAAACCTATAGAGTGAGATCCACTATGTTATCCTACACAAGAAAGCACACCAGATAATATGGTGACAAATCATCCTTCTGAAGGACTGCAGCACATAGGCATCTCTTCAGATACTTTTTAATCCCATCAGTGTTTCCACCAGCGTTTACCAAGCACCATGTTAAGTGTCTTGGTACTTGCCTGTGACCCATCATACAACATATCCCAACAGACACAGCTTTTGAAAACATACATTTTTTCAACTTTAGCCTGAATTGGGTGGTTGCCACAAGAGTGTGGTCAAATAGTGGAATAGGCTTCCTTGAGAGATGGGCAGTGCCCCAAGCCTGTCAGTGTTTAAGAGGCATTTGGACAATGCTCTTGATATTATGCTTTAACATTTGGTCAGCCCTGAAGTGGTCAGGCAGTTGGACTAGATGATCATTATACGTCCCTTCCAACTGAACTATTCTGTTCTGTTCTGTTCAGTTCTGTTCTAAATTGGCTGATTCCTCATTTGCCCATCCAGGCAAACAAATTAGAGGTGAAGGAAGGAGAACCAGTCTAAGTTAAACAAATGTAAAAGAAAAGGTTTTCCTCTCTGTTATTCTGCATTAAAACAAACAAAGCAAAAAGTGATGGATTCAAAAGAAAAGAAAAAAAAAAAGCCATTTATACCACTTTTAACAAAAATTGCTTCTGCTCCATTTGGGGTAATTTTAACCCAAATAAAGCAACAGAAATGAAGTTGTAGATTTAGACATGTTTTGCAAAATCAGGAGGCAGATGGTGGTTTACTTTCATGGAACACCTCAGCAGTCATGAGATGTGAGAATGCATCAGAAGTTTCTCCGGTTGTGAGGGATCCACTTTCAAGAGAGAATACTATACTTATTGCCACAAGATTTTTTGGACATGGGCTGCTCTCCAGCTCTCCTACTGATGCTGTTCCTCCTTATTGAAATATTTAATTCTTTATTGAGCTAAAGAGGAAGGACGAGAGTAACTTGATAATTTGGTAGGTAGGGAGCTTACCCGGAAAACTGGACATTTCCAACTAAGTCTCTACTTTAATGGATACTTATGTACATTATGATAGTGGATAAAATCCTGATACTATTTAAAACACTGAAATGTAAAGTCCTACAAAAACTTTGGGTTTCAGCAAGCCAATCAATTTTCTGCTATGTATTCACAACCCTGTTTCAGCCTAAAATGTCTAAATAAATATAAACAACGATGCAGGGACCAGAGCTGCTTCGGAAGCTCATTGGAATATAGGTGCAGATATGCTTACTGATACCCTGGAGCTACTGCAAGTGGAAACCTTCCAAAGTGTCTACATCAAAATAAAAGCTCTCACAAAGACAAAGGTGATTTACAATTCATACTCTTGAATTTCTAATAACAATGATCCCTGCACTTCAGATACTTAAATTTTTAATGAAATGGCTTCATAACTTCTTTTATTTGTGATCTGCTTTTATGATCAACCCTATCTGATTTGGTTTAATATTTTGACGGAGGGTTTTGTAACAGTACTTAGGAAACCACAGACCTTGTTTGCTGCCTACCAGCTGTTCATTACCACCCTTTCCCTAAAGGTTACCGCCCCAACAGCTGAGCTACAGTAATCGTGTGGCAGCTCCTAGTCCACTTCAGTACAAAGTCAGAGAGCTTGGTAAAAACACTGAAGTTAATTACCATTTACTATGGTTTATGAGTAATAGATGGGTGAGATTCAAACTACTACCCAAACATTTGTTGATTTTCCTGGGGTACTTACTTGGTCTCTT
The DNA here is from genome assembly GCF_000699105.1 of Pygoscelis adeliae. NCBI lineage: Eukaryota > Metazoa > Chordata > Aves > Sphenisciformes > Spheniscidae > Pygoscelis > Pygoscelis adeliae. The sequence continues at coordinate 4,456,670 of NW_008825409.1, read as the reverse complement.
AATTGTGTTGCAACATATTCCAGTGTCTACCTCTTGGCTCCTATTGAAAAGACCAGACTTAAAACCTTAATTTGGCCCTCGTGATAGATTGAAGTCAGCCTTTCTCTGCTATACTAATGATTAGCAAGTAATATCTTAAAGCATTTCAAAACTAAGTAAAAATTCTCATGCAACTTCAACATATTTTACTAATACACAAGAATGTGCTAGCAACCTGTTATCTAATACCATCTCCCACTATATTAGCAATCATTGTATGCGATGACACATGTTCCTGGAGAAATCATGGGCATACTGCAGGTGGGGGGATAAGAGTTCGCTGTGTATGCATAGAAATTTCACACTGCTGTAAACCATTCCAGACTGGGGAAACAATCCCCACCCACACTCATTAACAGAGGCTCAAAACGAGATCTAGCCCCACCTCTGGCATGCTTTACTGAGCCCTGATTTTGCAGTCCCATCTGTTCTTCAGAACTGCCAGTTCATCTAGCAACGAATCACATTAGACATTTTTAAACTGTGAGAGGAGTTAGCTGGAGCTCTTAACAAATTGTTCCTGTCATCTACCATCTATTTTCCCATTATCATTGACAGCAGGACCAACCCATGGCCAATACCCATTTGCACTTCCAGCTGAGAGAGAAAGTTCCCCCACAAAACTTCATTTAAGCTAAAACACAAATTTTGTTTAGCTGAACTACACCGGCTGAGGACTCACCCATCCTTCAACAAAAATGTAGAGAGGAACTACTTTTTGGCCCTAGAATGATGGCTGAAGCAAAATTTACCAGATAAAATCAGCTTAGGATTCTCATCTACATTAAAAATTGGAGACCATAAATTACTATGGGTTGAAGGAAATATCTTCCAGCAGTTTAGCAAAATACTCACTTAGACCAATGTTTTGTAAAGGTGCTTTGACATTCCTTGTAAACTTTGCTCCAAACTCTCATAGGGTCTTTCAAAAACCTAGTCCATCATTAGCAAGATCACTGGATAACCTGCCCCTATGCTAGTAAAATATAGGGCCCTGCAGAATAGAGCAGTGGCACACAAACTGCCTGCTGGTACTTGAGAAATATACACAGGAATTGTCTGTGAACGTCCGGGTCAACACCAGCCCCCAGTGTTCTGGGTAACATTCCTGCAGGACCGACCACAACTTCCAGAGCCCAGCGACATCCACAGGCACTGTTTACTTTACTCATACAGACCTAGCTACTGAGTCCAAAAAGGTTGCTGAGCCCTTTAAATTTTTTTTTTCTGAATTGGCATTAAAATACTCTCAAATGGAACCACCAAGTTTAGTGGTCACTTTAAAACCTGGAATATTACTTCCATATCTCTAAAGATCGTTTTTTGCTAGTGAGCCTGACTTCTGAAGAAGTCCAAGTTTTTCTGAGGATGTTCAAACACAAGTAGACCTGGTTAAATTTGGCTGGATAGAGTGCAGAATAGATATTATGCTATAGCATCACAGATTTCCACATCAGTGTGGAATTTTTTTGCCAGTGTCTATGACAATGTTTGTTTTGCATATCATCCTACAGACTATGCCTCTTTACAGATTTCTTTGCTCCATTTTTTCCTATAGCATTAAGGACTAAACAATATAAATATTACTTTGTGGCATGTTGAAAATAGACTTATATTATTTTTCAGTCTCTATATTTTGTTCTTATTTCACGATCATTGATATCTTCCCTTAATACAATAACATTTACTTTGAAAAGTCAATGAAAATTTGTCCAGAAGGCACCCAGAAAAATAAAAGAAAGGAAGGTCTACTAACCATTATTCATTTTTCATTTATGGAGCATTATCTTCTCAAAGATAAATATTAGTTCCAATGCTAGACTGAATCAGCAATTTGTAACGGTTCAAAATTTGTTCTCTGCATAATTTTCTTTGGTTTTGAAGACGGCCAAAGACCATTTAAATTAATAGTTTAGTGTGAAGCAGTGGTACCCAGACCTTCAGTGGAGAGGGACCATGGACTCTCCTATTTAACTAATCAGGGATCACATTTCATTATACTTCCCACATAATACAATTGTCTGAGTACTTCTCACACAACAGGAGCTGCCTACCTTTATAGGTTTGAGGAATGACAGAAATAGGAACAGTTTATATGGCTTCAAGATCTCTTCCTCTCTAAATCTGAAGGGACAGAGAAGAAATTAACTTGACAGTGGGCAAGGATTCAAAGGAATGGCCATGGCAAGACAAATTCACAGGCTATAGTTTCATCCCCAGCAAAGGCACCCTTCTAAATTGCTCCACTAGCCAGGAATCAATCAGACATCTTCTAAGCCACCAGCAAATGTCTCCCCTCACTGTCATGCAGTGTGTTTGCATAAGACAAGTTAGTTTTGATCAGTTACCTGCTGCAAGTCAGCTGAGATCAGTACTCTGACTGCTCAGAGAGACTAAAGTTCCCCCATTAAAAATCTGGGTTCAACCACCATCCTGCTCCTTGACTGCCTCCTTCCTTCAGTCAGAAGGAGATACCTTTATCAGTGGTCCTAATATTTATGGTGTGAAAAGGGGTGTAATCACATTTGCTCATGTCTCTTTTGCCTGAAGAAAATGTAAGTAGGGCAGAGGATGGGAGATGGAGTGATATTGTACATCAAGAAATCTACTAGCCAGGCAAAGCAGTGTGTTCATTGCTGTTGGAACCTCATCTCTGTTGCTGCAGACAATTTTTTCTTGCCTTGGTCTCTTGAATCTGTGAGGTCAATGAAAGTCTTTCAGTGACTAAGATGATCCATCTTTGCTCCTATGAATAGTAGGTAATGAAAAGTAAGATAGCAATCTCTACAAGAGTTGAGAAATATTACTCTTATTGTGATTAGCCATTGTTTCTTAGCCAGGTTTCCATCTCTACTAAATGTCACCAGCAGATATGCAGGGGAGAATTCAGGTCAAAATCAGATGATACCTGAGTTCTGAATGAACAAAACTATATGCTTCACATTTTCCTCTGTATCTAATATTGCAGAGAACAAAATCTGGGAAGGCACAGAAAAAAAAAAAAAAACAACCAGCTCAGAATGCAGCAATCAGGCTCACTTCTAAATGCAAAATGTGGATGATATTGAAGTGAATACCCACAAGGAAACTTGAATAAGCTAGTTCTGGCATTTAGATATTTACTGATTCCAAACTGTCTTTGTGAAAACTGCAATTTAAAGAACATAGAAGCTTAATTCAGTATTCCCTGAAATACAAAAGAAGAGAAGCATGGTATCATTTGACTGATTTATTCTGCTTCTTTCTTCAAGAGTGCCTGCATTTTATTCTCTTGAGAAGACTTGTATCTTTCAGAAAAGCAGACTGGGAAGCTAACCAGGTATTGTCAATGTACCATCACCTTGCAGCTGAGAATGAATTTGATGAGCTGATTCCTAGTGACACAGCTTTTAAAATACAGGTAATGTAAATGGAGAATCTATACAGTTGTCAATAGTTTTGGAAAGCTTATTTGTCATTACCCCAAAGTTTAGAAGCAGACCAGCTAAAGTTTTCTCATTACTGGATGGCATTTTACAGCAGATAATGTCAGCTTGCTGGGCGAAGACTAGAAGCAGTTAACACTATACACAGTGGGGTGGTGAGAGGATTAAAACATCCCCAGATCTAGATCCAGATCCAGATTGAAATAGTCTTAAAATCCAGTAGCATGCAGTTGCAGTGGTTTGTTACAAAATATTTAGATTTTTACAATTAATATATCACATTTTCTTGGAGTTATCAAAGCCTACAACAGAGAAAATAATTAATTACATACATTTGATGAGATTCAGATCTTGTTTTATGTTTGTGATATTTTGTAAACAGTGCAAAGAAGTAATGGGGAATTGTTTCTAACGGTCCTGACCTTGCCTTGCTCTGTGCTGGGGTAAAGGGACATGAAGATCTATGTTCGTAAATGTTATTTAAAAAATGGTGTCTTCAAATGCAGAGTCAATTGCTGTGTCACTCTTTCATGATAGTTAAATGATACTGTAGGAATCCAATACAGATGATGCTCTTTGTCCTTGAGATGTGTCAGCTCTTTCAGCTTAAGGTATCTTTATGGCTGCTCTAATGTGTACCTGAAGATATATTTGATTTAAATTACTTTAGACTCATGGGTCACAAAGAGCACTTCAATGCCTTCTTCATTCAGCTGCATCAGCTGATTAGTCACAGCCAACATTCCTACGAGGAGGCCTGGTGCCTCACCTAAAAAGCAGGAAGATGCTTCTACAATGGCTCTAATGTGAATTACAGGCCCCAAATATACTCAGATCCAGGAAAAACTTTCTCAATGTTCAAAGATGTCTGGATCAAAGTGTTACTTTCTCAGTGTTTCTATCCAATCAAGCTTTGCTCATATGATGACAAAAACTATAAGTCACCACAAAATCATATGATACCTTTTCCCCTGAAATTCAGACCTCCTTTCCTAGGACTTACACTGGAAAGTGACCGTTCTTTGTCTGAATATGAAGACATTACTGAATGCTTTGCTTTGAACATATCCTAGTGGGCTTTCCATTTGGTTCAAATTCTGTTGGTTCTATATGGATTTTTTTCCAGTGTGAAATCTGTAGGAATGCAAGTGGAACGGGAGCTATTGAGCAATATACTGACCCTTCTTGTGTTCCTCCCAGTCAAATGTCAGTCATGGTCTTTGAGTACAAAAGATGTGTGTGCGTGCCTACCAACTGTTATATAAAATATATAAGCCATTTCCACTGGATTCCATGGGTGCCTTTTTCTGCCCTCAGCTATTATGCTCTTCTGATGGTCTTACTTTATCCAGAACACAAGTAAACTTAGGAGTAAGTAAGCACTTTAACTCGGGGTTGGACTAGATGACCTTTAAAGGTCCCTTTCAACACAAACTATTCTAGGATTCTATGATTCAGTCAAACAGACCCAAACATAAAGATATGACTAGCTTATTCGTATTCATTTTCTATGAACATTTGCATTCACATTTTAAAATGAAAATGAATAGGTGAATAATAAGCTTCAGTTCCAGACAAGCTGGCCTCTGGAGCTTATATAATTCATACTCAAGGGTGCTTTGTGCTCCTTGAAGAGCCAAGTAGCTTCCAAGTGCAGTTAAATGGGGTCAGTTAGACACTCTCTTTCTGCTGGATGTCTCCCTCACCTCCTTGCATCTTAAATTCTTGATCTCTTTCTTTCCCATCTCTACTTTTTTCCTGCCATGTATCCCCAATTTATTCTCCTTGCATTTCCACACTGATCCTCTCTACTCCTTTACCCAGTCCTTCTGAAGCTAGGCAGTTACTAGCTCCCTTTCATTTTTTCTTTCAGAGTAATTATTCTAATGATTAAATTACATTTTATAGTGAGGAATATTTTTAAATATGGGAAAGAAGAAAGATAAATTCTGGAAGACTCTCACCTTCAACAAATCCTATTTCAGGTAAGGAAGATGTTACACGAACCAACCATAGCATGGTCCCAAGACAGCTTACTTCAGAAGGTGTCGCAGCTGGGTGGAAAACGGAATTGCTGTCCTCTGGGAAATTTTACTGTTTGATGTTTGTTTTCCAACTAGCGTATTTCTCTTTGTGGGCAGCCAAAGACAAGACCATCCTTTGAATATATTTGTGGAGTTGATGGGGCATGGTGATGAGGACAGGAGATTACTTAATGCTCCTGTGGAAAAGAAGCATTTGGAGCACCACGGTGCACTGATCCTAAATGCTCCAAACACTTTCCCAGGGCTACAACTCTTAGGGTGGTAACCAAGCATTGCTTAATTTGTACAGAGTGCATAGCTCTCTTTGTCCAGGTGGCAAGAGAGAAAGGCACAAAATATGATGCTTCTGTAGCAATTAGTAATGTCCTTTAAGAAGCAAGGGAGGTCTAAGATTGCTTCTACACCCAACAGCTGCAGTAAAAATAAGAACCCTAATCCTTTATCATGCTCTGCCCCATATTGCTTCTGTTTTACCTTGTATGTCAGAATTAATGCTCCCTTCCCTAACTCCTTTTGGGAACACCAAAAGTTCAGCCTTTCCTCTGTGATCCCAGCCCATGTGAATAACACAGAGCTTATTCAAAGGCTTCTCTACATCTCTAATGTTACTTTCCATGCACAGCAGTACCAGAATTGGGACTGAGGACAGAAAAAGAAAATCTTTTTCTCAACAGCACTGAAAGTTGTTAAGTGTCTATATAATAAGTATCAAAGACCCAGGCTTATTATTGGATGTGTGTATGACTAGATAGTTTGTGTAAATTTAATTTTGTATGTGTATGAAGATAATTGATTGGGCATACACTTTTTCAGATCACATGACACTGAGAGACCAATTCTAATCTCAAATGAATAATTTGCAGTGTGACAAATCTTGAATATCGTGTTGCTGTCATTACAAAAGCCAGTTGCAAGAAGATTGTTCACTCATCATCTGAGATTCCCCGTTCTCTATTTGTTTGAAAAATGTGTTCAGGAGTTACTTCTATGGATGTAAAGCACTAATCTAACTTTCCATAAAATGTAACTGATTGGAAAAATATACCTAATTGACAGAAATAATTTAAAATCAAGTGACTGCTTGATGAAGGCAATCCCTTCTCTCCATGTCTGGGTTTTTTCAAAGACATCATTGAAAGAACCAGAATCCTTTTCAGTTTGTGTAAGTTTGACATTATTTTTTTTCCACCTGAGTCACAAAATCAGTCATCATGGAAATCAAAAGCAAAGAGGAGACTTTAGAGCACTTTAAGACGTGTAGTGTACCTAGAAAGCAGTGCTCCAGAGACAATACCAGAACAGAGGAGTCTCGGAACTAAAATTTCCATGAGACATTGCAGATAGTACCATAGCCATGATGCATGGACCTATGTTCATTTCTCAGGGACAGGGGAGGAAGAGAAGGAATATATACAGTCATACTTAGGAGAAATGCAAGAGCAAAAAGAACCATGAGCTAGAAAGATGAAACCTTCATTAAAATTAATGTATTAACAGCACATGATTCAGCAGAACTGAGATGGACAAAATAGTTTCCCTAACATAAGATAGCAGCTGCTCTACCTGCTAGCCCTACCTTTTGATATACCTCTTGCCACTTTAGATGTCAACTAGTTTGAAAGGTTGACGACAATGACAGGGGAGAGAGACGAATGACACATGGTTTGACAAGTCAGCACACCACTCTAAAAGCCATAACAGGCAGGATGGACAAGTGGAAAAAGAATGGGTAACCCAATACAAAAAGAGTTAAAAAATAATAAATTTCATTGTCCAACAAATTGCACAGTCAAAAATTGGGAGTTTGGTGAAGAAGAAGCATTAGCTTTTTAAAACAGGAATTATTATCAAATTTCTGTCATTCGCTTTTTCAAATCACTAGCTCATGTTCTGGAGTTGCTCTCCAAAAAAATATAAAAGTGATAAATTTACTTTTGAAAATTTAAAGCTGAGATTCAGGCAATCTGTTTATTCCAGAAAATAGGAGTTTATGAAAAGCAGCAAGTGCTGAAAAATGCATGAAAAAAAAGAGTTGGTTGAAGGAATGGGCAAAAGTCCAGTAAAAGAAGATGGAGATGCAAGAAAGTTTTATATCATTAATGCTAATGTATCCCAGCTTTGCCATTCTGGAGCTGGGTTGTTTATTGGTTGGGTTTTTGGTTGTTTTTTTGAGGGGGCGGGGTGGTGAAGGTTAACCTAGGGATCATAGGTAAAGACAAATTTTGAAAATTTTTTTTTTTTGTATTGAAGAGGGTTTCGAATGGAACAGGTAAAAGATACAAAAGGGCATTGTAAAATTCTGCCAGTAACTGAAAGCGGCCAAGAGTTTTATATAGGGCTTACACAGCTAAGAGCTTTGTGGGGTAGCATGCTGCTGAAAGGATGTGGAAATTTAACCATAGCTAGGGAGCAAGAGTGAGTGTTGTGCTAGGTCAACTGATAGTAGCAGAAAGAGCCTGTCCTTTAAGTGTTCATCAGAACTTTATTTTTCAGTCTTTCAAGAGCTATTCATCTTTAATTTGTTGTTCTGCCATTCTTTCTTCCGGCATTGTGGCTTCCTTTGTAATATGAGTGTGCTGGTTTGGTGTGGTGCTTAGTTGCCGGCTGGGGTAAAACCACAACAACAAGCTAAGTTATTTACTGCCTAAAAATAAAATAAAACAAAATTACCAAGCTGTGATTTTATGTGCAGCAGAAATGAAATTTGCAAATCAGCTAGTTCAATGACAGCTGTGTATTCCCCAGGAATACCCAAAGGAATGTATTTTACTTCTTACTTCTTATGATGCTTTTTGACCACTGGAGACAAATTGAATACTGAATTAATTTTGATAAAATAAAACATTTCATCTTTGACCTCCACACAAGGGAAAAAATTACTGTACAAAGTAGACTGGCACCAGAGGATAGGGATCTAGCTGAGAGGTAAAGGACAAGTTTATTTTTTTTTCCTGACTTTCACAGTATGGCACAAAAACGCAAAAGAGCAAATGTCTTCATGGAGAGCTCACTAGAGTCCTTGGCGAGTCTTCAGTGAATTCTTTTACATTCTTCTCCCCCAGAAGGTAGCAGCAGATGTGTTCACCCCATGATGCTATATAATTGCTCTGAAAGATACTATGAACAGAAAGTCTCCACAGAAAATATATTGTTGATGCCCCACAACAACACAGCAGAAAAAGTAAGGTGCTTAGGGATAAAGAATAACATTTATGAAGGCACCTAAGTGATTTAGAAGCCCAAGTTCTATTTCCAAAAGTGAAGTATGTTTGTAAGCCCAAATCCTTGGAGGAACATAGGACTTAATACAAGATGCAGTAAACTCAGTGGTGTCACAACTAGACTGCTACCAGTACCTGAGCTAGTCAATTTAAAGTTGGCTCACGTATCTGTGGTTGCAAGACTACCCTGAGAGTTATTGACTCAAATGCTTAATTCATTTCTGAAAATGGGACTCGGGACTCTTAGCTACCTTAGACCCTTTGGAAACATATAGGAAATGACTCAGCTTTGCAAGGCCCAAAGTGCATTTAACTACCATTGCCATCACAGGGAACTGGAAGCATCAGAAGAAAACCAGCAAAACGCAAGTGTAAGAGTTAACAGAATGAAGAGAAAGAGCTTGCTTTTTTTTCTTTTTTATATAGCAACTACTGCACAGTGTTTAATTTTTAATAAAAAATAAGATTGATTTCATCTTATATTTATCTACGGTTGGACTCAATGATCTTAAAGGTCTTTTCCAACCTAAATGTTTCTATGATTCTATGATTCTATATGTAAGTATCGTGATTATATATGGTGTTTATATATATCTACGTCTACATATGTTATTGATACTGCTAAGCATGACATGACATATCAAACCAAGTGGTAAACCAAGCATAAATCCAATGCACCTGTGCCAGGAACCTATGCATATAATGACTGAATAAATACAACATATGCAATAATGTCCCTTCAAAATATTCCCAGTTACCCTAGATAACTAATTGTTGCTTCATCACGTTTTGCTCCATATTTTGTCTATATTAAAGAAAGTCTCAAAATATGACTATACTCTCAACAGGTATCTGTTGTTATACAGTAACCATGTATTGCTTAGCCTTGTCTTGTAGACTCACCAAAGAGATCAGATCAGAGGAATACAAGTTGTTGATACAGCAGCAAGCTTATGAGAAAAGAGAAAAACCAGAGAGTATGTTGTTGTTGTCATGCTCTGAATATGTAGGATTTTTCATAAGCAAGAATACCTATAGTTTGCTCCATTATCAACCCATAGCAACCATATGTAAGGATCATGTTAAGTATTTTTCCTTTTAATTTACAGTGCGTACTATATCCTGAAGTAATCACATCTAACCTATTGAAAGCATCACTTCAGCTTAATGATAGGAGTTCTCTATGATGGAAAGGCAAAGAACCTTGCAAGAAAGTCAGCTCTATTCTCTTGAAATTTATTGCCAAGCTTTAGCAAAACACAAGACAAGTTCCGAGTGATACTTGGACCTATTTTTCTAATCTGTTGTTTTACCACCTGCCCAACAAAGTTTTGTTCTCAGCTGCTTCATCATACATACTCTCCATCTGAAATTATGTCACGACAATAAATGCAAAATATTTTTGCTTTACTACTTGGGTACTTGTGGAGTAATTATTTTCCGGAAATTGAAATAACTTTCTGATCCCTAAAGCTGCATTGGCTTTATGCATGAGGGACATAACTGTGTATTATTTGGAATGGTGACTTACTCCACCACATTGTGCAGTAATGACTTCTGTTTCACTTTTACTGAAATAGGCACGTATCTTTTGTTTCTTGTATTTCAGTTTGATATCATTGAGGCTAAAAACATATTTGACTGGACTCACTGAAGGTAAAGAGTCCCTTCAGTATTCACATTATTACTTTTGTCACTTTCTTCTTTCTAATCTGTCTTGCAAGGATCTCATATATTAATTTTTCTTTCAGTTAAAATGGCACAGGTCTGATAGTGCCCTCATTACCCAAACTGTTATTTCTCCCTCTGGCCTCACAAACTGTATTAAATGACGTTTCTTTGGGGGAGTCCAGCAATGACATTCTGAGTAATGCTTTAAACAATGGGTCTCAAATTGGATTTAATTTACATTTAATAAGACATGTATTGTATGGCAAATTAATTATAACTGACTGTTGAATGTGGTTTTTGAGAATTAATAGTTGAAGAATGAATAGTATGTTTATTATATAGAGAGTTACAGAACATCAATTATATTTCCTTCCACTAATGAAGTGGTATTTGTTTGACATAAGTTAATTATTTAGTCAGGTTTAAAAGAATAATTTTCTGAGCTCTGTAAACAGACTCTGTTAATTAAAAAAAAATAGAAGGTTTCACACAAAAATCAAATGGATTTTTTTTTTTTTAACTAATTCTTTCTTTTCTGAATGTTTTTCTACTGGTAATTTTGAATTTCATCACTTCTGCAAGTGACTCCAAATTAAGTAATGTCAAAATATCTTTGTAGCCATAAATTTACACTCAATCCACTTTAAACAAGGGATAAATTAGGTATCATATTTTCAAGGTACAGTTCTTTGCAGGGTGTAGGTATTTTTTAGTTTCCAAAGTTTTGGTTGCTTAGTGAAGTCAATTCTAATGATGTACCAGAAATACATCATATTGGTTTTGGTAATTTTGTTTGTTGGGATTTTTTTCAATAGTCTGGCATTACAGTTCAATTTTTCATAGATTTAAAATTTCCCAACAGACCCTTCTATCATCTCACTTTTACTATGCAAGTCTTATAAAAATCTATTAAAATATTTGACATAGAAACACCTCTCCTATGAAGAAAGGCTGAGAGAGTTGGGATTGTTCAGCCTAGAGAAGAGAAGGCATCAGGGAGACCTTACTGCAGCCCATCAGTACTTGAAGGGGGCTTATAAAAAAGATGGCGGCAAACTTTTTAGCAGGGCCTGTTGCGACAGGACAAGGGGGAATGGCTTTAAACTAAAGGGAGGTGGATTTAGACTAGATAGAAGGAAGAAATTTTTTATGCTGAGGGTGGTGGAACACTGGCACGGGTTGCCCAGAGAGGTGGTGGATGCCCCATCCCTGGAAACATTCAAGGTCAGGTTGGACGGGGCTCTGAGCAACCTGATCTAGCTGAAGATGTCCCTGCTCATTGCAGGGTGGTTGGACTAGATGACCTTTAGAGATCCTTTCCAACCCAAACTATTCTATGATTCTGTTATTTTGCAGTTTTGATTGGATAACCAGTCCAGTTTTTCTTCTATATGCTACTATATTAAGGCTATAAACAATGCAGGAATCAAGTGACCACCCAATCAAAGTATAAAATATTGAAAAGGTCAAAAGAGTGCAGCTCATGACTAAGATTCATTGAATATAAATTAGGCATTAAACTCCTGATACCTTGTTCCCTTGACTGAGTAGTAATGAGAATGGAAAATGGCAGAAAATTAATCCCTTCTTATTAAAAAGCTTGTAATGAGAATGTGGAACTTCATAGAAATGTAACCCGTTCTCATTACAGTCTTCAGGAAAGGGTCTTTGTGGTCTTCTTCAGATGTCATAGCAGTGACAAAATAAAATAGTACAGGGAATGTGGTTATGTTACATACAACTCTCTTGCATAAGTCTTCTGCACTGTAAAATCGTCCTAAAGTGACATAACCTTTTTCATTCATTGACACTGGAATTTCTGCTGTATCTATACTTTATGTTAATGTGAACATACATCTGTGCCAGCTGTGTTTTCAGTGCTGCCTAAACCAGGTAAATGCCCACATCCTATTGAATTTAAGTGTAATTTGCAGAGTGAGTTTCCTTAGAGTCTTTTGCAAAGTCTAGCTAAAGTTGAGAGTGACATAAAATGAATATCCTAATGACAATTATCCAAATAAAAATGTGTACACATAGGTTAAAGAGTGCAGATTATCAATGGGATAAATACCAGGAATGCGTTTACACACCTAGCAACACGCACACAAATTTCTGACAGAAAAGGACCCACAGATTTCTATTCTCCACATTAAATTCTGCTGTGCCCACAATATATAAATTATCACAGTGAATTTTACATGGTCCTTGACTTTGAAGTGTATCCAGACTTTTCTCTAAGAGTATTTAGATTATGACAGAAGGAAAAGTAAAAAACAAACAAAATACTGCAACTAAACAAATCTGTATTTTGTTTTCCATGAAAAAGTAGGTATAAAATAAAATATTTTGATGGAAGTCTATAAGTTAATGTTCATTTTGGTTCTCAGTAACTGAACACAGCAATCAAGAAAATAACCAACAAGTATATTTATTTTTGATACTGAAAAATACATGGCAGAGTGGTTTGGTTATGAAATCTGAGGAGGAAAAAAAAAATCACATTGTGTTCAACTAGGTTACCAGAATGACTTGTTTCCTGCTCCATGGCAGTGCTGGGATGCATTTGTCCTGGTAGGAAGAGTGACTGCTGCACCCTGGCTCTGCATAGGAGTGCATCCTGGCAGGTGGCCCTGGGCTGCAGACGACCAGCGGAACTTTGCTCACACCTCCCACCCCAGGACCCACATGGCAAGTGCAGTTATTTAACCAACGAGGCGGCTCTATCGGGCATTTTACATTGCCACATTGGGAATGAAACCACAGTGCTTTTCTGGGATCTAGTAAATCCCCGATGTCATGAGAAGGGGTTGTTATGAAGTCTGGAGGGTATTAATGAACTAGAGAGAGAAGGACTTCTGTAGGAGAAGAAATTCCCAACCCGCTCATCTGCATACACACACACTTGCACATTCACACATATTTTTCCAAGGCTATAAAAACTCACATGCTAGCCAGAGACAGCCAAACTGAAGGTCTTTCCATGTAAGCTGCAGCCCACTTTGCGCAGCGGGAAATGATAGCACTCAACGCTATGGCTGCTCCAAATACCCTTGACAGCTGCAGGTTGCAGAACTACCCACAGGCAACCCAGGAAAAGCATCTGTAACTCTGAACAGCAACCTGGCCTGTCTAAATTATGCTGGCAGCAGTTCTGGCTCTTGAAACACTCTACAACTGGGAAAGTAGAAAAGGGCTAATCTCACCTCTTTCTCCTGATCTGGCTGCACCAGTGTGTGAAATGACTCCTGCTATCAACGTAAATGTATTTTCTTGATGTTGGTAGTGTGCTTTTACAAATACACGTATGCACACAGAGACACAATTCTTATGTATCTTCTCCAGCACTTCTCTCTCTCTCTGTAGGGATAGATGGATGGATAGATTAGATAGATGTTTTTTTTTTCTCTGAAAATGGCCATGAAAATGGCCATTTTCATGACCAGGGGCTGGTGCCATCGGAGGAATTTTGGCTTTTTTGATCATGGGGAGGTTTACACGGCACCGGGCCTGCTGGTGACAGATGGAGTCCAGCTGTCTCACAGGGGGAAAAGGATCATTGTTCATGAATTAGCAGGGCTCATTGAGAGGGCTTTAAACTAGGTTTGAAGGGGGAAGGGGATAAAACCAGGCTCACTAAAGATGAGCCTAGGGGTGGCATGCCCATGCCGGGGGTGAAATCGATAGCTCAGCTCAAGTGCATCTACACCAATGCACGCAGCATGGGCAGCAAACAGGAGGAGCTGGAAGCCATTGTGCAGCAGGAGAGATATGAATAGTCGCCATCAGAGAAACATGGTAGGGTGACTCTCACGATTGGAGTGCTGCAATGGATGGCTATAGACTCTCCAGAAGGGACAGGCGAGGAAGGAGAGGCGGCGGGGTGGCTCTGTATGTTAGGGAGTGTTTCGATTGTCTAGAGCTCAACGATTGTGATGATGATACGGTTGAGTGTTTATGGGTAAGGATGAGGGGGAAGGCCAACGAGGCAGATATCCTGCTGGGAGTCTGTTATAGACCACCCAACCAGGATGAAGAGGCGGATGAAGCATTCTACAAGCATCTGGCAGAAGTCTCATAATTGCTAGCCCTTGTTCTCGTGGGAGACTTCAACTTCCTGGACATCTGCTGGAAATACAACACAGCAGAGAGGAAACAGTCTGGGAGGTTCCTGGAGTGTGTGGAAGACAACTTCCTGACACAGCTGGTAAGTGAGCCTACCAGGGGAGGTGCCTCGCTCGACCTGCTGTTTACAAACAGAGAAGGACTGGTGGGAGATGTGGTGGTCGGAGGCCGTCTTGGGCTTAG
>NW_008825409.1:4429705-4439731 GCF_000699105.1 Pygoscelis adeliae | reverse complement strand
AGGTATTTAAAAGACGTGTAGATGAGGCGTTTAGGGACATGGTTTAGTGGGCATGGTGGTGTTGGGTTGACGGTTGGACTCGATGATCTTAGAGGTCTCTTCCAACCTTAATGATTCTATGATTCTACGATTCTATGATTTTCAGTTTGACATTTCTCACAAAAGTATTGCTAACTTCTACAAGCAATCTGCTCTTCTTAATTTTTTTCATACTATTATTTTGTTGAAATTTTGTGGCAATTTCTTTAGCAAAACATTTTAAGATATGCCAGTTAGTTTCATGTCAGTGTCTGTGAAAAAAATAACTGACATTTAGGTAAGTGTTGCCTAGGAAGAAAGAATTGTACTGCAGATCTGAAACGGGCCTGGTATACTGCAGATTTCCCTTCACACCAAGAGATTCTGGGAAGGAATACTGCCCCAATGAAGCCAAATTCTGTCTGGTGTGCCTGTGCAGCCTACAAGAACACACAACTTAGGGCAGATCAATGCCACTAGCACACAATCAACCTGGAATAATCAACAAATATACTGACACCTAAGACCAACGCCATAGATACTTTAGTGTCCATAAAGTTCCTAAGACTTTGTCAAAAAGACCCTCTTATTTGTAGCTCATTTCCATGTCCATACAAAAGACTCACTAGCACAAAGATACCTGCTTTTTAGCTATCTATCAATTTCTCATCCCACAAAGGCTATGTCCCTTCACGGGTTTTGCTAAATGTCTGTGGGATATGTTGCCAAATACATAATTTCCTTTTCTTTTTTCCTTTGTTTTTCCTGAGGATTAAACTGCAGATTTCACACCATCCTCTGTCATGGGCCTGTGTGATTTTGCAGCTTCTCTCCAAATACTCTCTTTCTAATATATATTTTAAAATAAATCATACTTGTGAATTACTTTTATTCTGTTTTTCATCATGTAGAGCATCTGAGAACTCATATGTACAACCAAAATTTTCCACATCATTTAATATCAGAAGGTACCTGCCAAAAGTGACTGTTATCCAGAAATGCTCATCCGGGCAGTCAAGGCCTTGGTGGGTGGGAGAGACAATAGCTCATTTCATTGTCTAATTTCCACATTAGTAATCACAGTTCACAAATACTAGCCCTCCTCATTGCATCTTCTGTCTTTGTAGTATCATACTCTGTTTGGTTTAGGAGGCACCTCATTTTCTCTTTCCTTCTGAATGATCATGTTCTTGAGAATCCAAGATGTCAAAATTTGCATGGACAATGGGAGTCATTAAAGGGTTACCCAGTCTCTGAAAGTTTAGCATTACAGTTGTGCCCTTCACCCATTAACTCGTGCAAAATTGATTAAAACTCCTTCTCTGGACTCATGTGGCCAACAGCTCCAAAAAATGACCTTGTTGTTTGAAAAGTACAGATCCATAATTCAATGCTCTTTGCAACCATAGTTCCTGACCCAACTGTGTGAAATATTGACAGTGGTAGGATCACAGTACTGCTTTTGAGTGATTGTGAAAGCTTTAGAGCCTCCTTCCTGAATCACAAATGGACTAGGTGATTCATGCTTATTTGGCTACTGTAGAAGTATTTTTAAGTACATTTACAAATCCATGATTAATAGTTTTAAAAAAAAAAAAAGTTCCGTATCAGGTTAGAACTATTAAATGGGAACGACTTCTGTACACCTGCTTGCTGAGACAAGAAGCCGTTCAAGACATACTGCATTAGGAGTTGCCCCAATGGATAATACCATTGGGGGTGACTCAAAGAATACAGTGATGAAAAAGTCCTTCCAGCTACTTGCAGTAGTGCTCCCTGGAAAGAGAAAAAAGAAAAGCTGGTAGACTGAAAGGAATTTGTCAGCAAATCACTTGCACTTTTCCTGACTTTAACCGTGGTATAATTCCATCCTTCCTCAGTAAGGCATGCTTACCTAAGCAGACTGACTTAAGTAGGATTTAAGCATGTGCTTAATGATGGATAGAGAGTTATAAACACTTTTGTGAACACTAGTAGATTTAAGCATGAAAGTATATTTTGTTTTCAAAATTGAGCCCACAAATTAGCTGAACATACCCAAAATGCAGAGCCCAAAATGCAGCACAGTCCCTTTTGGATCTGCAGTAGGGCAAGGATGATGTCTAGATCTTCACCACCACCACCAAGGCAAACCTTTAGAAGAGGTAATAAACAAAACTGAAATCCATAAATGTACCATGTGAATAAGTTACTTCATGTGCCTCCTCTGAACAAAAATCTTAAGCAAATGAACATTACTGAATTGCTGTTCATGTCAAACATTTAAAAAAGATATGCTGAAATTCTATTTTTGGCACTGGTGTAAACATACATTTATACCACTCTATAATGAAATAGGGATTCTTGGAACTTTCCTCTCACCCATTATCTCTTACAGAGTGGTCTATGATGCACAGACACAAAAGCTGATATTATTATAAAAACAATTACTATGTCAGGAAACTGACCTTCTTGAGAAAATTTGAACTATTTTCTGTCTCCTGTGAAAAATGTTAAGAGTTAAGTGAACCTGATGTACTAAGGTGAGCAACTTGACAAGAAAAGAATAGGAGGGGGTGGAGAAAAAGGCAAACTATGACTATCCCACTCCCCCACTTCTGATCATCCCTGTGATTGCTGATTAGAAAACTATCTTTACAAAGGAGAACGGAAAATTACTCTCCAGTCTCAAAACTGGGACCTTTTATTGTGTAAACTGTTGTATAATATAACTATATATTTCACTAAAAATGAATTTTATGTCATGCTACCATTAAATTGCTGTTGATTAAGCAAAACTAAGAATAAAGCATGGATTAAATGAGGATTCTTAAGCATTTGGCTAAAAACATCATTAACTTCTCTCAAGCTACTAATTCTTAATGTGAAAGAGGTCAGTACAATGGCATTAGTAAAACAGTGATATTTCTCAGACTCCTATTTTGTCTAAAAGCAAGGAAAATTGTGTGCCACTTTTGAAGGACCTTCCCTGGCCAGCATAAAAGTATGGTCTGTGAAAGAAGGATGGGTTGGAAACAAAGATGAAAGTATTTGAAATGGAAAAAAACCTTGTAGATAATTTTATTTTCATCTTCAGGGTCAAATTCTCCCATCTAGGAATGAATGGGTTGATCTGAAAGAAAAGTCTGAGCATATAAATAATCTCTTGGCTCAGTTTAGATTCTACATGTTGACAAAGTATCTCCTTTCTATTCTGTATGGCTTGTGGTATCACATTGTTTATTATCTGCCTACTTGTGGATCAAATAAAAAAGGTCACTTACATTAGTCAAGAGGTCTGTAATGTTCTCAGGAGTCAAAAATGATCTGAAATTATATACTTGTTCTTTATAAAACTACCTCTTAATAGGCAGAAATACACAGTGGGAGCAGAATATCATTTAGATATTCCTGCTTTAAATGCTATGCAGTGTTTCAATGCACTGCCGTGCCAAATGAGTTGGAAATTCTTATTATAATTCTTGGAATTACAATAAAACACACACCTTCATAAGTGCAAAGCCTGTTTGGCCTGAATTTTTTTAAATGTGCTACGTAATTTTAAATCAGCTTTCAAGTAATGCAGTTGTTCCAGCTACACAAAGATCATTGTCTTGGAAACAGTTTATTTAAGCCATACTGCCACTTAGGTATCTTTCATGGATCCCCTACAAATAGTCCGTTGACTCCTCTCTCAGCCCTAGAATTTACCGAGTTCATGAGACATCAGACTAAACTAGATGCAGGCTGGTGAGGCAACTGGCCTGGGGATGGACACTTCATATCTTTGGATTTCCAGCTCTCCCCAAAATTTTCTGTATAACCTCAGCAAATACCAGATTCTCAAGCTTCTTCCCTACTGTAAGTTGTGGGTGATAATGCTTCCTTTTTCTATTTACTCTCCTTAAACTGAGCAACAATGGATGTGCATTGCCTGGTGTGGGACAAGATGTGGGGTTATGGTCCCATCTGCTCTTCCACATGCACAAAAGCTGCCTCAAGGCCTGTGCAACAGCCCAGAAGAGAACGCTAGCACGCTCCCTGTCACAGCTCTGGTTGATGACTGGTCTTTGTGTCTTTTATTTCTGTTGACTGATGGAAAGGCACATTACTAACCCTGCTTTGCTGGAAGGGCTGCATTATTCACGTCAGCCCAAGTATTAATCTTTTCTTTGTATAAATAGAAACAATATATCTATATTGCCTGCACCCCTGGAAGCATTCTTTGAGCAGAATTTGGAAATTTAGATTAAAGGAAAAAGATGTCATATTAAAAAGCAAGCCTACAGCTAACAACCTTCTCCGATGGTATAGGACTTTCTGAGACACAAAGTTCAGTGACAATAGAATACAGCACGACAATATTTGCAGTTGCTTTAGGGGGTTACAGTGCATAATGTGAACAGGTCATCCAAAGAGAGCTTTGCTACAGGAAATCTTTATTTTTACTATTATTATTGTTATTACTGTGAAGCTGTAATGATTGCTTTGCTGCTGTATATTTCCTGCTCTGACTCCCAGGTACAGAAATGACAAAATACTTCAACAGATGAAAGGCTGTCCTTAGGGTATTTCCAGCTCAGTAAGAAGTGGCAAGTACAAGACATCTCACAAGAAAGCCTATCTTTAGCAATTTATAGCTGTATTGTGCCCAGCCTGAATCTTTTGATCAGGGTCTTTGGGGCACTCTCCTTTTGTCCATTCTGAGTATACCTCCTTCTTCATCATCCTCCTTCTTTCGTCTTTTTTTATCGTCTTTTTTTTCTTTAAACAAGGGTAGCTGCAGGCTGCTCCACTTGTTTCACTAGGGCTTTAGACTTCAGTATTAGGTCAGGTCTGTGAACTCTCCTTTTATGTTAAAGAATCTGAGACAAATCCTAGTTCCCTTGTGGTCCGTGAGAATTTTGCCTTTGACTTCAACAGGACAGGATCATAGAGAAATGCTTTGTACAAAGATCCAGGAAAGGAGGGCTTTCTTTTCCTTCCCATTTAACTCTTTCCTGAAAGACGCTGAAGAAATTGTCATTTTTGGTCCTTGGATGCATAACTTCTTTGAAATAATAAAATTATATAGCTCTACAGTCTAGACTCTCTCACATATGTTTATCAATCCACTTCACTGAAGGGGGTGAAGGTCATTAGCTATACTTTAACAGACATTAAAACTAAAAGACTCAAGGTCGTCATAGTGACTGCTAACAGGAAAAGGACCTAAGCTCAGGCTTTCTCATTTCAAGGCCAGCAACTTACCCTCAAAAGCCAGACTAACAGCCTGAGAGGGACGTATTTACTGAGGGTTTTTTCATTGTGATAATTTAGTTCCTGAAAAACTAATTGGTGGCTTATACTCTGAAACAAGAGTAAAACTACTACTTCTGTGTCCAATTCTCATGAAACATGCTGTGGTTTTTGGGATAGGACCTCATATTGCAATAATCAATCGCTATACTTATCTAAATCTCACCCAAGTTTTGGGACCACAGTTGAACTCAAAAGGTAATAACTACTAATAATTTATCAGATGTAATTAATGCAGGATCACCTTTAATAACATTCAGTCTGAAGTTTCTGCATGGCTCAGAAGTGGGTCAATGCCTCAATTAAATTGAGATGCCTAAACACCACAGCAATAAAATGCTGCTGTGATACATCCTGTGTCTAGTGGAAGCTCCTAATCCTGAAAATTGGGGGGTTGCTTTGGTAAGAGACCCCCAGAAGTTGAATATCTGTGGATTCATCAATATCAGAAGTATTGCAGGTGCTAGACCTGACTATACGCTAGCTAACAACAGGACTGGAAGTTAAATAGTCATTTCAATGTGGTTCTGCGACCACACTAATAAGCACTAATGGGAAGTAGGCATTACATCTTTCTGATAGCAATGAGCAATATGTCTCTGCACAGAGCTGCCTTGTACCACGTCAGCTCTGCACTTATGTCTCCTCTACCTTTCACTATGTGGTGAAAAAAGTATCTGTTGAACATGCTGGGGCTTTTGGGTTTCCAGTCTAATGCTGCAGAGCAAAAGAGGATCTCATACTTTAAATACACATAAGGATTTGAGGGAGTTCTGTTCCTTTTGCAGTTTCTGTGCCACTCCAGAAAGGCTTTAGAAAAAAAAAGGACAAGCATATTACTTCTGGTTTATTTTTATGTTCAGTTTATAACCAATGAATGATACCAGTATGTTTTTCATTGGTTTCTGTGAATTTTGTAGCACAAAAGAGTTCATGAATTTGGGAGCATAAGATAGGCATTGACAGAAGTACAGAAGAGTAAGCGGCAGCATGGCTATAATGTTAAAAACAATAATTTACGGTATTGATTGACTGTTGCCCTGACTCATCACTGCTATGCTAGCTGCATACGATATATTGCTGCCAACATCAGACTATCCTACATTCCTATGAGTACCTAGCATTAATGCAACACTATACTGAGACATTAGGAAAAGAAAAATAAGCACACATATATTATGAATACGGATATAGATTTTACAGAGATGGTGAGCTAATGGGTCAAATTTTGCCATTGGTTATTCACCTGTAGCAACCATAGAAAGCAAAGAAGCTGCAGAGCTGAGGTTGCTGAATCTCATAATAATCACAATTTAACTTGCTTATCTGTACATAATATTTTATATTGCTGTTACACTTTCAGCCTGCACATTTCCACTCATAAAGAAATAAGCCAGTCTGAGTGCCAAAGTTAATTTCTTAAATCCTCATCTGGGCTTGTAAATGTGGGCCCCGTTTTTCATAACTGTAAAGCAAGTGCAGTCCCCACTCATTTTAATTAGACATCAGGATGCTTACTAAAAAAAGCTCTGACAAAAGACAACCTAGGAAGAAATATTGATATTTCCATGTTCTTAGATGTAGTCATACAATTTCTTAAAAAATTCTGAAGTCCCCCTGGTTTGCCCAGTTGGATGACAGCTTCATGTCCTTGAAATCATAAACCACAGCATACCCCCCATGGTGGGTAGACCCTGTTATGCAGCATATCAAAAGGCAAGGAGAGACTGGGCATAACAGACAATACAATGTAGGCTGCTTTACAATTCTGCAGGTTCCCTTTGGCTTTGGAAAAAACAGAAAGAAACAATAAAACAGGTATGAATACATTCCCTATATTTCAGGGAGAGATGGAGAAAAACTGAAGGAGCACCTAGGAGAGACTGGGATACTAAAAGTCCTGTAGTCCATCTAATAAACCTATATTTACATTTATTTGGTCTCCAAATTCTGTTTGAGTAAGATTAGTAAAAAGATTGCAACCAAAAATCTTAATGGTTGATGGAGCTTCCAATTTCACTTGGTGAAAGTCAAGACCAGGTGTCATATGAAACTGGTTTAATGACTCTGTAATGGACAAAGATCAGATTGTCCATACTGATTAAGAATGATTAAGAAAACATTTCTGATACTGTGGACCTCCAAAGTCTTAAAGAAGTACCTCCAAACTTTCGAGAAAAGAAATTGTCTTACACTGTTGTGATTCCTGCTTTCCCTTTTTAGAAACACCTTAGGGTGGGGGTGGTGAAAAGACACAGCTGTACAAGAAGTTTCTTGTGTAGATTTTTACAGCTTTCCTTCAATACCAAAGTTAAAACAACTTAATTACATTAACAAGTACGTACATTAACAAGTACGTACCACTACTGTATTAACTCTGTTATGTGCATTTTTGCAGTTCAAGGGAAATAATCAAGTCTGATCTGTGGTACCATCAGCATATACATAGTATACCATCATGTCTTTTCTAAGCCCTCAACAGAACGATTCTGGTGCTTCCCTGGTGCCTGGCTGAGACTGAATCACCAACAAGAGGAAGCCGTTTAAGACTCAAGAATAACCAGTAAGGGCAGGCATGTACCATAAGCTGGTGAGCAAAGGAGAAGGAAACATCATTGAAAATATTAAGTAACTTTTTCAGTTTTAAAATCTCAAGTCTTCAGCTATTTTTACTTTACTTTAGTGGGAATGAGTTCTGCTTGCATCTTTGACTGCAAAATCGGAGATTCTTCAATCATCTTACTCACTGCCAATGAAGGAATTGTGCATGGCAGTCAAATATTCAGAGGTGTAGTGGCAAGAAGTGTCAAAACCAAACACACATTCCTGTGTACAACTTCTGTGTACCTCTAAAGACAAGCAGTCATGATTTTTGTACACAGAGGTGGCAGGTTGGAGTATCATGGTTATATGCACTATACTCTAATGGCATCATAGTTGTGGGGTTTTTTTAAATACTAATTAAAGTAGTTGGGAAAAATTAGGGGACAGAATGGAAGGCACCGGCACCAGGTTATATTGGTAGGGAACCAAACACTGGACAGCCTAAAATAAAAAAAAAAAATCCCCAATTTGGAAATGTGTTCATGCTTCATTTGGACTTTGCAATGAAACCATCCTATATGTTTTTGCTGGCCACTTAATACCATTCTGAATCTAGACCTTCAGAAGTAAACAGAGTTCTGATATGTGCCTCTTGCATTATCTCCTTCCCAGCCCTTTACGTCTGAGGATGAATATTTTCAGGCTGTGTCTCATTCACAATGTGAAGAGCTTTGTGAAACAGCTTTTCAAGTAACATTTCAACGAACAGAGCTCTAATGATTTCATTAACATAATGGCTGTTCACAGATTCAACTGTAACTGAGACAATGCATTGCCATTTTAGTGATGTTTAACAAAGTTCATTAACCCTGGATGTATTTATTTATCACTGCCACACTTAAATTTTAATGTAAGAAATGCACAGGACACACATTTACTTGTAAATTTGGCAATTTTCATATGTAAACATTTTAAGAAGGATTTAATATATTTCTATTTTTAGAAAAACTGTCTTTAAAGAGAATTGGACAGTACTGCACACAGGTATTTGAACACATTCTTTATAGTAACATATAAACATCTAATGAAGTTGGGGAAGATGATCAGTAAAATTACCTTTATTTTCCGTATCAAGTCTGTAGAATGAATAGCTAAGAATTATACTGATTTCTATTTTATTAACAAGCAGATTTTAGTCATTCATTCACTCATTCATTCATATATTTTATGAATATTAACAGGGGTGATTAAATTGAAAAAATCTCACCAAAAAATCTTTACACAACTTAACACAAGTTGTGTAAAAGAGCATCACCACTTTATGACTCAAATTGGATTTTTATTTGGGGTAAAAATCATATCAAGTGTGGTAAAGAAACCCGTTTAATGTTACTGCAGTGGTTCTAACTAGAGAGTAGATAACTTCAATTGAAGGATTTAAATTGCTTCAGATGCACTTTGCATTATAATTGCTTACATAGGTGGCCGACAGAAGCATCACCCCTATTCTATGCTCCTTTTTTTTTTTCCCCTGACGTAGGAATAAACATTTCCAGATTGTACCAGTTTCTAGTAATTATTCCTCCACAAATACTCTCATTCAAAATCTTTAGAAAAGCCCTAGAAACAAGCTTTAAAACTCACAAGAGGGTTAAATAAAATAAGGGTAGCCCCTGATAGCACGACAATTCCAAGCTCCATGTTGCTTTCTTTCTGTAAAGTTAAAATAGGCTATTTGACATTTGATTTGCTATAGCATAAAGACTAATCTTCACAATTTTAAGAATTTTAATGTTTTTCTAGAGCCTTCTTTCAATTGTGTCCAACAAGGAGACAATATTTTTTTTTTCTAATTGGGAATGAATTAAATTATTAAGAGAAAAAGAAACCACAAAATAGGTCTTTCAGACCAAAGAAATTTTGGCACACATTCTCTGGATTTTACCCATTTCAAAGGGATCTATGGACCCTCCGACAGCTGTCAGCATCCTACAGCGGCTGCTGTTTGTGTCTCCTTCAGCTACTGGCTGTAATGCACCACCTCTTGCCGTGCAATATCCTGGCTGAGCAAGCCAGGAACACGTTAAAAGGGACTTGTGTCCTTCTTTTGCTGATAGTGCACACTGCAGCAGTTTAATAGCTCTTGCCGTCCTCTCACTACACCATCTCATCATCCATAAATGTCTA
>NW_008825409.1:4427472-4429677 GCF_000699105.1 Pygoscelis adeliae | reverse complement strand
TCCTTATTTCAGAAAATCCTGCTGATACTATTGGCCAGCAGTCAATAGGAGAAGAAAACAATCTCATTTCCCCCTTTCTACATGATTCCTTTCTGAAGGTCACTTTATCTGTGCCTGTCACAGTAAGGTATTATTTTTCTCTTTAGAGATCAGAATCAGATTTTTTCATTCATACATGGGGTAGATACATGTTTAAACTAGCTAAAGCATTCTTCTAAATCCCAGGTGGTTTTAATATAACTTTATCAATTTGGCCCCTACATTTCCCACATCTTTTCATCACACCCTCACAGGTAAGAAGTTCCTTCATGTTCAAGGTATTGGCAATAGTCATGTGGTCTCATTTGCAGGGTGGCATGGAT
Source organism: Pygoscelis adeliae (assembly GCF_000699105.1). Classification (NCBI taxonomy): domain Eukaryota; kingdom Metazoa; phylum Chordata; class Aves; order Sphenisciformes; family Spheniscidae; genus Pygoscelis; species Pygoscelis adeliae. The sequence continues at coordinate 4,429,315 of NW_008825409.1, read as the reverse complement.
GAATGGAGCTAATACTGTGCAATCTGTGCAATGAGAAGCTCAGCAACTAAAGAAGAAAGTAAAAATCACCAGCTTCTTGTACTGTAACGTCTCATTGCAACATATTCAATATTTATACAGTAGACAAATCCATTTCTGAAAATCCCAGACACACATTTGTTATCCTCATTATTCTAGATGTCACTAATCCAAATGATCCAAGTAGCCAAATGCTGTCCTGCTGCGAACATTCCTGATCCTCCTGCCCTTACTACCACGGGCATTGCTGGGAGGGACTTGCAGCCCTGCAGCCCAGTAAAGCAGTACTGCCGTGGCTAGGAGCAGGCCACTGACACTGGAAGTCCTCAGGGCTGAGTGCCCTCAGGCATGCTTTGTCCAAACTTGTTTTATGACTGCCTGGAACTTTGTTTTGGCATATTTAGCTAAAACAGCAATTTCTCCAATGACCAGATGGCTATGCCTAATTTATTTTATTTCTTTTTTTTTTTATGGTGTAACCATAATTTTTATAAACATAGTAGTAACAAACAGCTATTCTGTGTAAACTAGAATATTCAAAATTGCAGCATAATGATGCAATGTAGAGAAACAGACCTAGTATGACAGCAGAGCCCTTGAAAGGGAGGACAAGGGATGCAGGGTAGGGGAGTGCAGGCATGGGAGGGTAAGAGACAGGATGACATTGAAGACTCCAGAGCTACAAACAACTCACCAAAGGGCAGATAAAGAAATGCAACCACGGGAGCAGGGTAAAACCAATTGAAGGGTAACAATTTATGGATAAGAATCAGGGCCAACAAGGCAGATATCATGGTGGGAGTCTGTTATAGACCACCCAACCAGGATGAAGAGGCAGGTGAAATATTCTATAAGCAGCTAGGAGAAGTCTCATGATTGCTAGCCCTTGATTTCATGGGAGGCTTCAACTTACCAGATGTCTGCTGGAAATACAATGCAGCAGAGAGGAAACAGTCTAGGAGGTTCCTGGAATGTGTGGAAGACAACTTCCTGACACAGCTGGTAGTGAGCCAACTAGGGAAGGTGACCTGCTGGACATGTTGTTTGTGAACAGAGAAGGACTTGTGGGTGATGTGATGGTTGGAGGCCATCTTGGGCATAACGATCACAAAATGATAGCGTTTTCGATTCTCGAATAAGGAAGGAGGGGGGTCAACAGAACTGCCACCTTGGACTTCTGGAGGGCACACTTTGGCCTGTTTAGGAGCCTGATTGACAGAGTCCTTTGGGAGACAGTCCTGAAGGGCAAAGGAGTCCAGGAAGGCGGGACATTCTTCAAGAAGGAAAGCAGGCAGTCCCTATGTGCCAAAAGATGAGCCAGCAGGGAAGAAGACCGGCCTGGCTGAACAGAGAGCTTTGGCTGGAACTCAGGAAAAAAGGAGTTTATGACTTTTGGAAGCAGGGACAGGCAACTCAGGAGGACTACAAAGATGTTGTGAAGTTATGCAGGGAGAAAATAGGAAGGGCCAAAGCCCAACTAGAACTTAATCTGGCTACTGCGGTAAAAGACAATAAAAAAAGTTTCTATAAATACATTAGCAACAAAAGGAGGGCTAAGGAGAATCTCCATCCTTTCTTGGGTTCGGGGGGAAACATAGTGACAAAGGCTGAGGAAAAGGCTGAGGTACTTAAGGCCTTCTTTGCCTCAGTCTTTAATAGTAAGACCAGTTGTTCTCGGGGTACCCAGCCCCCTGAGCTGGAAGACAGGGAGCAGAATGAAGCCCCCATAATCCAAAGGGAAATGGTTAGTGATCTGCTACACCACTTAGACACACACAAGTCTATGGGGCCAGATGGGATCCACCCAAGGGTACTGAGGGAGCTG
>NW_008825409.1:4401385-4426227 GCF_000699105.1 Pygoscelis adeliae | reverse complement strand
TGAGGAAAAATTTCTTTACTGAAAGAGTGGTTAAACATTGGAACAGGCTGCCCAGGGAAGTGGTTGAGTCACCATCCCTGGAGGTTTTTAAAAGACATGTAGATGTGGTGCTTAGGGACATGGTTTAGTGGTGGACTTGGCAGTGCTAGGTTAATGGTTGGACTTGATAATCTTAAAGGTCTTTTCCAACCTAAACAATTCTATGATTCTATGAAAGAGAACAGTGAACAAGTATTCAACATATCTAAAACACATTATATATAGGAAATATGAGTGTGACATGGACTTGCAGACCAAGGAAGACCAGGGTGTAAAGCATGTTAGAAAACATATAACATTACCTCCCAGCAGATACCAGAGTGAGGAAAAAGGTGACATTGTGATCAATTTCACACTTTTTATGACAAAAAAAGAGAAAGAAACCCCATAAACAACATCACTGTCCTCCTGGTGAAGAGTATGGGACACTGTCAGCTCCCTGTAAATCCCGTTTTCCACCTCCAGCCAGACTGAAGCCACTCACCTTATGACTCAGAGGGCTCTGGATGGGTGAGCATAACAGCAGAGAAAAGGGGTAGGTACTAGAAAGTGTGCGTATAACAATTTTAACTGAATTGTTCTTATTTATTGTTGTTAAGCTTTTTTTCTATAATAGTTTCTTTACTTTCTTTCTCTTTTTTATCATGTACTACTTAGATCTGTACTAATAATTATTTGATTAGGCTTTTGAGATTTCGATTACACTAACAATAAATTCTTAGCTTTGCATGTAAGGTGTATTTCTGTTTTGTCAATACCATATTTTGAGTGTAACAGGCTATCTGAATAATGTAGGAATATTCAATGAGAGATCTATATCTGAACTACTCACCTTAAGCTTCCTTTAGAGTCAATAAAAATCAGTTCATGATCAACGGAGTTAAAGATGTAATTCATCTTAAAGCAAATATTTAAATTATATCCTATGCTTCCAGTGATTATAAAGGGATCTTCAATCTGCAGCTTTGACAGAACGTTTATGCTAAGGACTTCTGAAGTGAAAGAGATGAGTTTCATAGTGTTTAGTACATGAAAGTTAGCATAGCTTTTGTTTTTGTATGGTGTCAAAAGCTTATATTTCAGTGCACATTCAGCCCAACAAAAAGAGTATAGCTTTGAACTAGCAAATATCATGTTGCAGGGATTTGAGTAATCACACTGCATCAGTATTTGGATCAGTGGGAATGATTCCACTCAGTGTAGCAGCAGACAAATCAACACAATGAACCTCTATCTGCTATATACACCATCACAGTCTTTCGAGACCATTTACCATAAGTAAATCTGGCAAGGCTGCTTTTTTCCATGTTCATGACACCCTTTTCTCTCAAACTTTCCTGCAGTTATTTAATTCTTACAGGGGTATGTCTCATAAAGCAGTACAAATTAAATCATCAGATGTAATCAGAGTAAGACTGTTAACTGTAATGTTATGTGAGTATTAACTGGGGAAAGATCTACTCTAGTGTTCAATATAATACACAGCAAGAAAGGAAAACTTAGTTACTGGTCACCCAGACTGGCGTTATCTTCTCCCTCTTGCAGGCTCCTTAGCAGCAGAGCTAAGAAACAGTCTTATGGTTCCGCCATTCACAAAACACATAAAAAATAATCATTCAATTGAGTGTTGAGGTGTCATCCGATGCCTTTTTACTTCAGTAAGGGAGGTTTCCAGACCCCAAAGATAAAGAAGACACAGCAATCTCAAAGTTAAAAACACCTGTGGAATATACCAAATATTTGCAAAAAGATAATTGATAATTTTGCTCAGCTTTACCTTCAATAAATAAATTAATCTGGATCCTGTATGTACTAAAGCAATCAACATCCTTTACAAACAGGCCCAACAAGAGAACATTACAATTAGTAAGTGTGGGCATAGCCCTGATTTATAATGAAGCATGAAATAAAATACTTTATATACATGAACACAAAGCATTTTGCATACTTACAGTGATTTGATCTTTAAATTTCAATTTGCTGCTTCTGAACTAGTGGCTCCAGCCTTTGACTGAAAGAGTTGTTCATATCCAAAAAACTTTGCTTACTTTCACTAGCTTGCTTTAAATAGCCAATAAATGTTGCTTGCTTTCATTAACGAATGAAGACTAATATAAAGATATTGGTGAGAAGTATATTTATTTTACCATTTTGATTAAAATTTAAAACTGCTTACAAGTTGGAAATACCTAGCCTCATATATATTTTATTATCAATCTGTTGCATCAAGTTACAGAGAGTGCTTTAATTTTTACTAGTTTATTAGACTCAGAATCTTCTTATGGACAAAAGGAGCATACCCAAGAATTATATTGTTAGTCTAATTAAATCTTAACAGACTACCCAGAGAATTATTACTAGTGTCCTTACACTGTTCCTAATACTTATAGTTCAAGTTAACTATAGTTAAAATGACACACACAGACAAACCTTTGAGTGTCTACCACCTTTCTTTGCCGTTACGCTCACCCTTCCACTGCCCCTTTGGCTCCTCGATCAATCAATGGCTTTAGCTGGGGCAAGCTGTCAAGTGTCCCATAACCTATGCTGGGAGGAGTATGACACCGGCACTGATGATTTCTTCTTCCTCATTATAGGGTCCACCTGGGGCAATTTTTATGTGTTTACTAATATGCTCTACACTATGCTCTTTCTTCAGTGGTCTACAACTCCTCTTCACATCCAAATTTGCTATATATGGTATTGGATACTTGTTCATTTTATTTTCTGTTACCCATGAAGTTGCTTTAGCTGGCTCCCAAGGTTACCTTTCTTTGATGAGTAATAATCATCCTAACTGAGCTGTTTACAGCCCCGAGTCTCCCATATCCTCCTGTGCCTCTCTTACTAACTCATGCCCATACTTGTCTATGCAGCATATTATTCCAGGACCATGGATAGTTCATTTACACTACTTATTACTACAACCTGTTAGTTATACATCAATATATATATAAAAATATGTATGCTTGTGTGTGTTTATAACATATATACACCATAGAATTGTACAAAAGCTTAAACATAGGAGGAACAGTCCCCTGGTCATTAGATAATTGTTTTTAGTTACACAAGCTAAAACGCAGCTCCAGAAAGGCCAAGAGAAGTCCAAATATAGTCCAACAAGCACTGAAGCATGTACTGTGAGCTTAATGAACAGCCTGTGGTCTGTTACTAGCAATGGCAACATCGTATTTGCTGTGCTACAGGGTTATAAATTCTTTTAAAATAAAACCAAAAATTAGTTATGAGGAGGTAATTTCAAATAATTTTCTTGGGCAGTATTCAAGCCATGTTAAAAAGAAAGCCCATTTATAGAGTTATAAAGTATAGCTTTCCAATAACAAAAAGAAGATCTGTGCATGAACAAGAGAGGAGCACAAGGACAGGTCAGTAGTCTAAGCAAAGAGTCACTGATGAAAGAGCCAGGCTTGTATTAGACAGGATGGAAAAACATGAAGGAGTAGACATGGAACACTGGTACTTTCCACTGATGAAGAGGATAGAGTAAGTGCTTTCTTCATGCCACTAGGGATAGAACAAAACATAACAGGGCTCATTTAAAGAAAGGAAGTTGGATTAGAATTTTTATATATATATATGTAATATATATACACACATGTAGTTTTCATAATGAAGGATGGGAAGTGGAATAAATTGCCTCAGAAGGTTGTAAAATGCCATTCCTGGCTAGATCAGCAGTCCAGAATAGACTGGAGAAACATAACGAGATATAGCAGAGCACAATCCTCCTTGGAGATAATAGCTGGACTTAGCAATCTTTAGGAATCTTTCTAGTTTTTCTCTCCATAATTCCTCACGTAGGCTCTTGTGAACCCCAAAAGTCAAGTACAATAAAATTAAGAATAATTCTGGACAAAAGAAATAAAAGGAAAGGGTGTGGGAACCTGCAATACAGTCCAGGTGCGTCAGATTTCAGGAAAGAACATAGCTAATTTGTTGGTGCCTACAGAGACCCAGTGTTCCACTGTAAGAGACTACAAAGACTTTGGTAAGTATTGCACATTTCCTCAGATATATTGACCTAAATGGGTGAGCATTCTGGCTGTGTTCAGAATCGAGCAGGGTTTAAGCAGTGATGGCACAAAAGTACTATGCTCTTTGTGGTTCTTCACTACAGCTCTGCATAATCACCATATGATTTCACCAGCAGTGCATTAGTTCTAGTAACAGGACTGATTCCAATAGATATATTCTTGGCACCCTGTAAGCAGATCCTGTGATTTTAAGTGCATATAAAGGTTCAGTTCCCTCTGAAATAAAATTCACATTACTTTACTAACAAATAATTTTTTATTATGAAAATGCATTGCTGCAAAGTTTATGTTGCTCTACGTGAATCCTACACCGTCATCCATAAACAAGTATGAACCGGATGTTTAGTGGACAGACACTGAAAGGGCTTGTGCTCTTGATGAATTCTTAAAAATATATTGGCTGAAATTATGTTTTTCAGTGAATTATTACACTCAAAACATAATTAAGTTATAAATGCGTAGAAGGCTCATGTTTTTTCTAAGCAAATTGATACTAACAAAACTGCCATGCATAAGTACACGCATGAACATCTGCTTATGCCAGGCAGGAACAAATGTCTACTCTTCACTCTGAAAAATAAATCTGGAAAATCTAAGGCTAAGAAAATTAAATTAAAGCATGTCATGTTACCTACTACTGTCATGACAAAATATGCTGAACCATGGCATGCTTCTGAAATTCCAGAGTGCTTGTTTTCTTTTTCTATATATCACATGATTACAATGTCAAATTTGTACTCTAAATATCATTTCAAGAGCACTGTTAGTATGTAAAACTGTACCTCTTTTGTAATGTATTTCTTTCTTAATTAAGGAGAAGGTGGGTTGAAGTCCAGTGGCTAGAAATGCTTATCCCAGGCAGAGGGTGGGTGGTTAGCTGCTGACAATGTTTGTTGGAGCACTTAGTTTATTACTTCAGGGTTTGAATGTGATCCTCTCCTTTATGGCAAAGCTGGGTGTATTAATGTATCCTGCAGCGATGTTAAAAGGCTTAAAGTGGTGATGCTGTCAAACTAGCTGTGTCACCACACTCAAAGCTTTAAAGTGCAGTTACAGCTTAAAAAATTATTATGAAAAATACCATATTCTTACCCAACTGATCTAATCCCCATATGCACTTGATGTATATCTGCTTACTTTACTGACTAAAACAAACGTTTTGAACTGTTAGCACTGCAAAACCAAGACAGCTCTGAAAGATTGCACAGGATTTCACTCTGGCTCATATATCACCAGCAAACCTGCCACATGAATTCCAGCTGCAGAATATTTATTACTGACTACGTAGGGAGGAAGAGCAGATTCCTAGTTGAATTTGCACAGTAAGCAGTTAAAAAATTTATCTTTCGACTCACACACAGAAAAAAAAAAGCAATCAGGCAATCATTACAGGACAACAGAGAATATTTATCCCAGTTGTTTTGGTCTTGAATGTTGGTGTTATTCAGAAGACCAAAAGTGGGGAGCTCAAGTCCTCTGTCAATCAATGAGAAAAGGTAGGTGTCTCTCTCTGAGAGATAGGGAATGTGTGTGTTTTGTGCATGTGAGATTTCAAGTTAAATATTTAAAACACCCTAAAATGACTGATGTGAATTTGCACCAATGTTATTCTCCATCACTTCAACAGTCTTTTTCTGAAGTATCCACACAGCTATGAATGTATACATGTAAAGTTTCTTAAGTATACCTTCTTTATCAAGAGGACTGACACTTTTCCAGTGTACTTAATGACATCAGTTTCTGAGGCTTTTTTTTTAGGCAGTAGCACAGGTTATTTAAATAACTATCCACCTACTTACTTACCTACCTGTAATCTACAATTACTTCTTAGAATCTGTACCAAGCAAAATCACATTGCCATAATACAGACACTTTTATTGGAGTCAGGACTGTTGTCCTGGTTTCGGCAGGGATAGAGTTAATTTCCTTCCTAGTAGCTGGTACAGTGCTGTGCTTTGGATTTAGGATGAGAACAAAGTTGATAACACACCGATGTTTTAGTTGTTGCTAGGTAGTGCTTACACTAGCCAAGGACTTTTTAGTTTTCCACACTCTACTGACTGAGAAGGCTGGAGGTGCACAAGAACCTGGGAGGGGGCACAGCAGGGACAGCTGACCCAAACTGGCCAACGGGACATTCCATACCATGTGACGTCATGCTCAGTACATAAACTGGGGAAAGCTGGGCCGGGGGGGGCGGCGCTGCTCGGGGACTGGCTGGGCATCGGTCGGTGGGTGGTGAGCAATTGCACTGTGCATCACTTGCTTTGTGTATTATTATTATTATCATATTATTATTATTATAATTTTATTTCAATTATTAAACTGTTTCTATCTCAACCCACGAGTTTTTCTCACTTGTGCTCTTCCAATTCTCTCCCCCATCCCACCGGGGTGGGGAGTGAGTGAGTGGCTGTGTGGTGCACAGTTGCCGACTGAGGTTAAACCACGACAACTGTCTACTAGTGTTTCCTGGTTATTCCTGTGTGGTTAATACCATAGCCAGCTAAAGGGAAATAAAGGATATGGATGCTGTGTGTGCCACCTGCAACTATTTCTCAGACTGTTCTCACTGTCTGTGCAATGCAAGTCTCCATACATGTTCCGGTAGGTTCTTCAAATCTGGTGCCTCAATGTACTTCACACTGTCTCTTGCCCTTTTTGAACTAAAAGTCCAGACTTTACAGCTCTGTGCCTTAAAAGAGCCTTGATGCACCTCATTATCAGGAACCATGGCAAACCAGAAGCTCACTGTCGCAAAAAACTCAAGATACATGTATATAGTCCGCTTTTAAACTCTCCTTAATGTGAAAAAGCACACAAATTTTTCCTAGACTGATGCAATCCACAGCTGAGACCCAAGGACTTTGTTCTGCCAGCTTCTTAATTTTCTAACTGGTACCACTAGATGTATTATGAAATCAGATTGGATAAAAAAGCTACATAAGGCAATGGCTTTGCTTTCTCTCTTGTCAGAAAAGAGATACACTTGCTCAGTATCTAATGTATGAGTTTCCGTCTTAAGAACTTACATGTCAAATTTCAAGCTCAAAAGAAAAACAGAGCACACAAAAAAGTTATAGACAGCTGAAAACAAGCCTTAGGAAGAAACGTATGTGTATCCTTAACAGCACCAGTTAATTTGTCTTATACTGCTTCTGTGAAGACGTAATTCTAGCATCTGGAATTCAGGCTGTTTCCAGTTTAAGGCCAATCTGCTGGTCTTTGGAGGCCTCCTTGGGATCAGACCTAACTGCCAGACATCAGCCCTCACATTGTGACCACAAGATCCCACCATTAATGTCTTCTCACTGGAATCAATAAATTTGATGTGCTGCAGGAGGAGGTTTGTGAATATGGGACACAGAATTTTCACAGGTGCTTAGCTGAGAAATGACCCTTTATTGCTTTCAGCACTAAATACAAAATTCATTTCTTTCAGCTGAGATTTCTTCCATCAATTCTTCACACATGTAAATCCAATATCGCCTACCCTCTACCCCCAAAAAGAATCAATCTATTTCTCCCAAAGGGTACAAAATAAAAAGGATTGTTCATTTCTGTTTTAAAATATTAGGAAGGTTTTACAGGGATCAGGACTTAGAAAGCACGGAGGTTAAAAAAAGACACAGAAGCAAAGGCTAGAATCATCCACAAAATTTAGGTGGAACCATATGTTTTCACAATGAATATCAGAGGAAATACATGGCTGACAGCTATTCAATGATTTTCGTTCCTTCCTTTCCTCATCCTTCTTTTAGTAGGGAACTTACTTTGCAACTCCCATTTTACAGATAGGCAATGTACAATGTGATACATGAGGGAACTTCAGTGTTTTACCTGTGGAAACCTGTTAGATCACACTAGACCAAAAGTCCAGTAAAAATTTTAAAAGCCAGCTTTCAATATGTAAAGACTATTTCTTACTCTCCTAACTGGCTGTCTATTTTAGGGTAATACAGAATCTTCTATGTTTGAATATGTGCTAGACACATAAAAATCTTCATGAATAGTGTTCACACAATTCAACTTAAAAAAAAAAAATGTGCCCAGCAAGCGAACATACCTGAGAAATTTGTTCTAAATCCTGTGTACAAGCTACATCATACTTTTTTCTGAGGTCTCTTTCCATGTTTCTGATTCATCTGCCTGAAGCTTCCATTTTTGTATGGTACTACTTTGGATGAAAAGGAATAATTTTTTTGCTGCAGGTATCCTAATTTCTCTTTAGAAATATATTCTGAGGCTACAGAAGTGCTTATGTAGAAAACATCAAGCAATCTATAGAAAATACCAGGAGAACATTCCCCTGACTTTGATGGTGGCACTGAAACTAATGGAGTGCCTCCCTCAAAAATCTTTGACAGAAGACTGGTGACACCAGGTGACTCAGGGGTCCTACCGCCTCTGGCAGACACCATATCATTTGTTGTTTCTAAAATCAGATGTTAGCAGCTTAGCCCTCAAATTACAAATTACCTTGTCTTTGGATAGAATCAGCAAGGAAAAAATAAATAAATAAGGTCACTGAATTTTTCTTAAGTTATTGAGCGTTTTATGAGCACAGCTAACCTCATTTTCATATTAGCTTGTATGCATGTTGCACACATATGCCATCTTAAAAAACACCCTCACTGCCAGAAAATAAAAGCAAATGACAGATATGCAGAAAAAGTCACCTCTGCAGCGTTAATTCAGTCTTGGGTTTTTATTACTTGGTCAGATACTTACACATGACCCCTGCCTTGCTCAGTATAAGGATGGATTACATTCAGGAAAATAATGAGGTGTTCAAAAAATTTTTTTATCTTTTTTTTTGTAAAGTGTGGCCTTAGGTCTTCTTTGCACTGCATTATTCAATCTCTCCTTTGAAGCCATTTGTTTAGACTTCTCTGTGGTGCTCATGACTATATTTCATGAACAGCAATGCCTTTACTTTTACAACTGCCTATAAAGTATGACTGTAATATTATCCTCATTTTACACTGGGTAGCTAAAGCACCAAGATTAAGAACCACTGGTCTGGGGAGCCTGCTCTCTGGGATGACTCAGGCTTGAGCACTCTGCCTGCTCCACCCTGCTCAAATCACAGCTCCCAAAGACTGCAGCCTCCACACTGGTCCATCAGCACAAGCTGCCTTCCCATTTGGGGAACTCCTACCACCAAGTATCAAAGGCAGGTCTTAGAGAAATGGGAAAGGTCACTAGTCAGCACTCTGAAAAATGTGTTTTAAGCAGCGTGTCTAGCATCAGGCAAAAATTCTGCAGCAGTGTCAGGGACAGAAATAGAAACCAGCTTTTCAATGACCTCACTGTGAGGTAACCTTTGTAGCCTTGCCTCATGCATGGTATGAATTCCAGCTTCTGTAAGAGAGAGGCTGGGGGCCCTGAGACAGCAGCTTCCCTCATGCTCCAAGACACTTCATTCCCATAGCCCAGTCCACCCTCTCCGAGACTGAAGTTGGGTCCTGTGGTATAAAAGAGTGCAGAGATGTGTCATTAAGAACATAATGGGAGGTATGTTGGAACAGACCAAAGGTCACTCAGTATCATGTCTGACAATGGTTAGTAGAGGTTGCTTAAAGAAAGAGCGTAAGAAACAGATGAAATACAGACTGACATCACTTTCTGTCTTGCAGCAACAAGAAGCTTAAGGTTTCCCACACCCACACCTTTTTTTAAATTTTTTTTAGTTTTTTTTTAAGCCAGAAGTTGCATCCAGGCTAGTGCATTTAACAGTCATGGATGGGCATTCATGAAATAAAACTGTCTAATTAATTTCTGAACCTTTTTTTTTTCCCCTGCACAATACCTTACAAAGAGTTTCACAACTGAGGACTGCAGCAACTATATTTATCCAAAATAGCCTACAGTCCTGTTTAGGACACTCTCCTGGCAGGGTGGGGCTGTGCATTTGAAACCCTTGGGTTCAGAAGAGAAGTTATCCTGAATCCTGCACATTAAAGGATGAGTGCTTTAACCCAAATGTACAAATCAAGATACTGATTTCTGTGTGTAACCCAAAACAGTGAATATGTCACGCAAGCTTTTTGAATGCTTAGACCCTTCTGGCACCCCAACTCATGTCCATCTCCCATTACAGGTAGGAGTTTCTCTGACATACACTGTATACAGGAATAATGTTTGAATAATGACTTTTACAGTTCCTAACTAACATGAACACAAGGTGTTCACATATGGTCAAGGGGTATTATATACTTGGAAGCAGATGGTATAGAGAAAGCTTCACTGATATTGCTCAATATACCTGAATGCCCAGTAGAAATAGCCCTGCCTACTTTCTCCCCATGTATAAACATACACATGTACACACAAAAATGATGCAGTCACTTTAATATTAAAGAAAGAGTGAATTTTTCTCTGAAAGAAAACTGGAAAATGTTAAAAATTCTTTAATATTTTTTTTTTTTTTCAAAATCTCCTCTGGAGATACACCAGATGTCTTTTCACCATATGGTGAAATGTTGAGCATTTCACCTGAAATTCCTTGCTGAAGTCCGTGGAGGTTGGTAAAATATCAGACTCCAAACGTCTTAGGAATATCCAGCTCACATGATTAGAAAAGTTCTACTATGTAACCTTGGAACAATTAAATCTTGCCAGTAGATCAGACTAGTAACCATACACCAAAACCATACAGGTAGATATGAGTTAAATGAACCACAATTCAAGGAAATTATAAATGACTGACCTTTATCAGGTAGTCATAAAAAGGAGGAGCAATTATACATCACCCCCAAAAGCTTTCTTTTTAAGTCTCAGACGCTGCTCAGCCCATTATAATTATCCTAACTTATAAGCAGTAAAATGTTTAGTGGGACAACTTAGGGAAGCAGAATGTATGAGAGAAATTATGCAGTTAATGGGGAATTGCTCAAGTTGTAATTTACTAAATATTGTTGCAGATTCCTTGTGTCAGGTTGCAATAAAAGGAAAATCTTCCTAAATTAATTTATACTGGTTAATTAACTCCTAGATAATAACTAACTATACTTTTATGCAACATGAACCAAATATTTTAAGCTGGATACCTGAGGTTAGACATCCAAAATCTTACAGTACCAGCTGCTGTACAGATCCTTAGCCTGAGCATGGACTTAGATGGCTGAAAGCAGGCAGCCACATTTGAATATTGGTCTGTCACAATGCTGCTGAGCGCTGGACACTCTTCAATAATGCATAGCACCTCAAGCTAGGAAAGTGTGACTAACTAAAGGCAAGGATGCAAACGTTGCTGTGTAAGCCTTTTCTTCCTTTCTTCAGTCATTTATTTGCAGTGGAGAGGGGGGCAGAAAGGGAAGGAGGGAAATAAATTATAAGAAAAGACTTGGTGTGCTACATTTGCTATTTACATTTAAAGAGTCTTACATGGCTGTTGCTCTAAGAATAAATAAATAAAAATAAGTTTAAAAGCCACATTTTCAAATAATTTGCTTTGTGAAAAGCCTTGACAGATTTTTATAACTATGGAAAGATGGCTGGAGAAAAAGTCACACCTGCACCCCAAATGCAAAGAGAATCCAAACCAAGGCATACTTAATAGCTGAAAAGGTTAGCTTTGCTTTTTTGGAGAATCCAATTTCCTGTTCATTATCCTTCCAAAGTATGGAAGAGAAAAAACCTTGACAAAAATATTTTTAAAATCTTGCCAGTAATTACCTATGTCTGTGCATTTTTAATACTAAGACTCTACAAGATACAAACTGGAGCAACTCACTGAAGCTAAGAGGGTTGAGGATTTGACTTACAGTCTTTTCACATTGTTCCTCTGATATCTGGCACTTCCAGGAAGAGCAGTACCATGCCAGGAAAGCTCAGTCAGGCCTTGGCGTTACCACATCACCCTCAAAGGAACTGGGCACCAAAGTAATGACACTGAGCTACAGCAAGTGAGCAGTTTTAGCAGGTGGCCACTGACAAGTTTAACTTAGGACCAATATATCAGCTTTCATCTGTGAATTCCAGAGCTCTTTAGAAAGAGTTATCATCCTTAACTTAAACTTGGATAAAGGACTTCTAATTATATGCAGCATTCCCAGTGAAGCAGAGAAAATCAATGCCAGAACAAGGATCAGAGCTGAGCTCTTCCAAAAGCATGCTTGATGGGTTTTAACCAGCAAGCTGAAGCGTAGCTTTCAGTCAAAAGTTTATAAAACTGCATTTTGACACCTAGATAGCTCATTGAGGGGAAGAATTTCATACTGTGGGTTGGTGTTTCCCAATACTTCATGGACATTTCAGATCAATGTATGAAAATATCACACCAGGGGGGAGGCTGGCCCTTTATTTTATTTTTTGGCAGTTTTCTTTAATTAGTTGAGTCTAGCTCTACTCTTTTTGGAATAGAGAAATCACACAATAATGGAGGGAGCCAGCAAGTGGTCTGGGACAGTGACAGACAGAGAAATTGGTATGATTTCAGAAAAGCCCCCAGTAGGCACGGTGTGAAAGTCACCCTGCTGTCTGCCCCTGCACCCCTCCTGTGGGCTGCTGGGAGAAGGCATTGTTCTGCAAGCATCACTTTGCACTTTTCAAGGCCAAGGATGGAGCCATCTTCTTGCACTAAGTGCAAGAAGTGTTGCTGTTGTTGGGCAACTTTTAACTTCCTTATTGCTCTTCGAGGTACCCGTAGGAATCAGACCACTGTGTTCAGAAGGAAAGTCCGTCTTTCTTTACTTTGTGCTTTCACAGACTGTTACAATTTACTAAATGCTCCCCAGGGGTCAACTTGTGTAGCAGCACTGTGCATTATGCAGTAACTATCATTGCAGTACTTACACCAGCACTGGAGAGAATTACACCTGAAACGCTCCCTTTGGTTTTATAGTACAGAACAGTGTCCTCTGCAATGCCTCCAATTTTACAGTGTAAAGAACTAGAATGACTCACTTTCCTACTTCAGATTCAAGAGAAGGCAGACTTTTCCCTTGCTATTAAGGGGGAAAAAAAAAAAAAAAAAAAAGAAAAAGCTTTCAGGCATCTTCTGTTCCAGCTGTAAAGATGTGGCAGGCAATGTAAATTGAGCATTCTTGGCAGGTAACTTCTTCCTAATGTTTATGGGTCAGGTTGTCAGACATGAACAGCAGGGTCAGCCTACTTCTTTTCTACAATAAGTGACATACATTTTTACCTGTAGAGATCTAAGTGATTTTGTGCTCTGGTCACCTTATCCTTGTGTTTGTCTTCCAAGAAAATTTTAAATTAACTTTTAAATGATATTTTAAATTATCTTCAGTCAAATGGGTGTGTCCTATATCTAGATGCACAAGATATTTTGTTTTATTTCTTTCTTCTTTAGGTACTGTGTTGATAATTCAGGTTTTCTTAGCATTACTTTGTAATAATACAAACCAGCCACCACTGACCGTATTACCTCTAGTGGATATCTGTGAAAACAATTAAATACAAAAGCATTCCGTAGATGGGAGTTTCCAAATGCTGAAGGAGCCTGTACAGAGATGTGAACTCAAAGTCCTAGTTTTTTCTCAGACTCAAAATAGTTTCTCTAACTATTTAGAGAATACTGATCTGAAATTATAGAATCAGACTATTAGGAGTGCAAGGCACCACTTGAATTCAGGGTGAAACACCAATGACTTGACACCTGGCACCAAGAGGTGAAGCTTTTACAGTTTAGAGATAAATGTTTCTACCAAAACCTTACCAAAATCTTCCTGAGGAAAATAAATACATATTTTTTTTTAATCTAAGAGAGACAGAAGGCAGAATCCTTTGATCTCAGTATCAGAAGAATCATTTCCCCAAAACTTTCGTCTGTTGCTAAAGCTTAATATCATGGATTTATGAGAGAACCAACAACGTTCTCAGAAAAAGTTATTTTCCATAAGGATTTCTTTTGATTTTTCATAGATTTCTATATCTATATTCCGTCTTATGATTTTTCATCCCATTAAATGATTATATGAGTATGGATGAATGTTAATGTCTTTCTCTTGGACTCTTATTTTGTGGAAGAATAGAGGAAACTGTGGAAACCTTATGAGGGCATTGGTTGCCTATGCATAGGCACCTAGTACCTAAATGGCACCTTAAGATGTCCTAACTCGGCTCTAGCTGCACTCTCAAACAGGTGTAGGATCACTCTAAGTTCTCTTGTGCATCTGCCAACCCCATGCCAACACCTGGGATAGTCTAGGGAACCTAATAACAGCAGTAGACATCTTTAGCATAAGCAGCTGGATTGCTCCCCTATTTCGGAGCAGTGTTAAAAATCCAACTAGCACCAGCAAAGTATGGCTTAGACATGTTACTTTCATAACCCCTGTACCTAGAGTGCAATGGCAGCAACAAGGATGAAATTCAAATACCTTTTGGTTCTCCTTCTAAAATACACCTCACGTAGTGAGAGAAGAACCCACTGCCACTCAAGCTAGGTCCCAGAATAAGAGTCTTATCTTGGACAGACATCTTTTCACTCTTCCAAATGCTGTATTAATTAAACTCCTTTGTAATCTTCTGCAATGGTAGCAAAAAGCTGCTGTTGTGGCAACCCTAGAGCTGTCCCTCATGAACAGGCTCATGCTGAAATCCTCAGTTTACAATATCTTCTTCTGAACAGCCCAGAAACTTGGCTTTAACTGGTATGCATTGCAGTTTGCAGAGTAATTGTAACATTTTATTTGTATGACTACAGAGAAAAAAATATAAATATTTCAACAGAGGGACGGAGCCAGTTTCCCTTTAGATCAAGGGAAATTCTCACAATCTTCTGAAATTATATCAAGCCCTTAATAAATAAAACTTTATTTTACTTAACTAAAATATGGAATGGTACTATTCCACAGAAGGTAAAAATAGTCTTTTTCTTTGAAATGCCTATATCTGCAGGTTCCTTCCCTTTCCAACAGACGCATTAGAGTCACATTTCAATTTTGTACTTAATGTCAAAATATATTAAAAAAACCTGACCCTGGTTCCTCATTATGCTGAGCTGTACTTGCATGATTATTCTTCAGGCTTCACTTAATTATATGCCCCACCATGTGTTACTTTTCAACATCCTAAGTGGTACCACCTTACTGCTAGGAATATTAAACAATGAAAGGCAACACTCTTCTGTTTGGTTATACAACATGCTGTGTCTGAATTCAGTCTTCTTTCACAGGTCCCCTCTCCCAGCTTCTGAATTATATCCTTTACAAGTGTTTCAAAGAAGGACACTTACAGTCATGCTTGCTCTACAATGTTAGGGTTGGTGTGTGGCTTTTTGTATTTTCTGTATCCCAGAATTTCCCCCATTATTCAGAATGAAATTTAAAAAAAAAAAAAAAAAAAAAAAAAAGAAAGAGAACAATTAAAAGAACAGAAAAAGCAAAAGAAACTACAGCAATTCAGAAGTTTTAATTCAGGTCATTTTTTTCTTACCCTGTCAAGATCACAAGCTAGTAATCGAGGAGAGGAAAGAAGCATTGGAAAAACTACTTATCTACAAATGGTATTTCTTAGATACCTAACACTGTGTTACCCTAAAAGAACAGGAATGCTTAAGAATAAGTGAAGGAAAACAGGCAGTGACTAAAATGATACTGAAGATTTTGCTCCAGTTCAATTGGATGAAAGTTCTGATCAAGCCTTGTACATCCTGCAAGTTTTTTCATCATAGTCCAAAAACATGGGACCTCCTGACCTCACAAGTGTCAAACATTGACAGGTTGACTAATCAACCCAGAAATGTTATTTTTATATAAGAATGTTTTTTCTGAGAATAATTTAAAAGAGTTTAATTCTGAGAAACACATTGGTAATGTCCAAGTGGGTGAGACAGATGGGATTTTTATATGGTCAACACCGTTCTTTATCAGCCAGAGAAAAGTGAATCCTAGGCCACTGAAGTAAAAAAAAAACCTCCCATTGATTTAAATCAGCTTTGTGTCAAACTGAAAATAAGGATATACTAGGAGTGTCCCTGAGACAGGAAGCTATTTTAATAGTATAGCCCAATAAAAGTTCATTTTGTTTTATTTTATGGTTTATTTTGTGTAACAATATTCCAAATTATAGTCCTAAAACAAAACCCCTCAAAAAACCCCAACCAAACAAAAAACCCCCCATGCTTGAATTAAATCTTACTGATAAATCATCCTGAAAAACAAGGCAACCTATCAATCATTTCCAATCAACAAATCCTAACATTTAATCACAGGCATATTCACACTTCAACATGGATCCACTTCTGTCTTTAAGCTTCTAATTAATAATTGTGTTGTCAAATGCAGAATCATGAATAGTCCTTAAGGTTTTTCCTGTACAGAAGATGATGAATACTTGTACTTAGCCAATCAAAAGTTTATTTACTTGTTAAAGAATTTTAACAATTTAACTAATTTAAAAGTCCCTTTTAAAGTAGATTCAAACAATCAAAATTAGAGGGGGTTTTGCCCTTTTAAATCCCGTTTTGAATGTTGTAGAAAGTGAATATCTGATAAATAATTACTGAAAAAGGCACTTCCCTCTGGGTTGTGGACTGCTGTTCCATGGATTTTAGCTAGTATGATGGATTTATTGTACCATGGTGGGTACTATGGGATAAATTTTTTCATCCTTACCCACACTTCATTCCAAGAATGTAATTTCCTTTACAGAGTGGACATGTGTGCAAAAACAGTGGAGCCTATTCTTACTGATTCACTGGATAAGGAAGACTTAATAAAATGTAAAAGAAAGCTGAGAAAAAAAATCAGATTGTTTCTAAGATGAGTATGTCAAAGATTGGATAGTTTCTTTTTAACAAAGCTCAGATGAAAACTAGGCTGTGATGGGCTTCTGCTTACCAGCTACTTTTGTAACCAAAACTTTCCCAGTTTGCAATCATCTCTGAAGCTTCCAGTCCTCTTTGGCTTCTTGGTCCTGCACTGTGAAGATAGCATTACAGTTATCGAGCCTACTTGGAAGCTACTGTCTCATAGGCGGGCAAATGCGGTAAAATAATGCCCAAAGACAAATGCTGACAATCTTGCTTTTTCTCTCCCAAGAAAATAGTTCCTTTCACAAGCTGAAACTGCTATGGTGGCTGTTTCACTGAACTATGTAAAATTAGAACAAAAGAAATACCTGTAGTTAAAATGATGAAAGTGGATTTATTTACTGAAAAATTGAATATTTTTTTATGCAAATAACTGAAGCTATCCCAGTGTTTTTCAACATCTCCACTATGAAGCTTTCCAATATGTTGAAGGGGCATTATAGTAGGCATTTTGCATTGTCACTGTCTTACCTCAAAGGGATATGCAATATCCATTGTTGACACAAACAGCCTGCTCTATTTTGAAATTCTTATATTTGCTCTCATCATCAGCATAATAAAAGATTACAGTTTTATGAAATCAGAGAGCTCTCCCTTTTCAAGCTAGGTGTGCCTCACTGCAAGGTTTTGTAAAGGATGGTTTTCTTTGGGGTTTTGTTGTTTATAAAATTAAAAAAAAAAAAACCATAAAGGCATTTGGGAAATAGCTGAAAGGAATTGAATTCTGTAGATGAAAAGTTTTGTAAGTGCCTCATGCTTTTCTGGATGAATAATCACAAATAATGTCCAGTGATCTTGTCCTAGCTGACCACAGACAGACAATGATCAAATGGTACTTTTCACAGTCTGGCTTGTCTGAGAGTTGCACTGACTCCCAGTTTCTAGCTTTCCAGCTTGTTGAGAAAAGTTGAAAACAACTGTCCCTATCCTCAGCTGTTCCTTACTGTCTCCTTCCCTAAAGGACTGTCCACAAGAGGGCTAAGCATAGCATAGATTAAAAACACAAACCAAAAATCCATAAAAAACTTAATATAGACACCAATATCATAATTGGATTTTCATATGGACTGGGATTTTTCTGAAATGCAACTGCCATAGTAGATAGAAATTCATAAGCCTGTAATACAGTTAAATTTGTACAACCTGTGCATATTCATAAAGCTTAACTGATGATTAGAAATTACAAGTTAACAAAAATGACCACAGAGCAGTGTTGTTCATAAAAACTTATTTGAATAAGTAGATTTTGTTTCAAAAAAAACCCGAACAGATAACATGCAACAACAGAAAAAGTTTTTTCAAGTGCTAAATAAGGAACTTTTCTTGCAAGAAAACAGTTTTTCCCTAAGGCTACTCTATACCTTCATGATTCATTGTAAAACTTCAAACTAAAAAAAAACCAAAAAACACATAACACCTCTTCTGCTTTCTTTGCTGATATTTCAGTGTGCGGTTGCACCCAATATGCCTGTGCCAGTGAAGGCAGGGAAAAAAGAGAAACCAAAGAAGTGAAAAAGATAAATTCTCTAGGAAGTTTTCCTTTGTTACTCCATTAAGAAAATTAATGGAGTAACAGTATGCTCTTTGGGCACTATGAGAATACTTTTTTCCTTCGTCAAACTGCAGATCTTAAGGAATCAAGTAAATTTTAGGGCTACCTCCACAAAAAATATTAGTTCTTTCATGGACAAAGTGTGATTGTCCTTAGCACGGTTCAAAGAAAGGAATCAAGTCTTTTATCTGACCAGCTTGATAGCTGTCTCCAGCTCTCCCCATTTTTTTGAACCTGGTGAACACACCTCTCACTAACTGTGCATTGAACTGTGTGGACAAAACAGCCCGGCCACTGTCTTGCTCTCCAGCATGCCTTTCTTCCAAGAACCCCCCTCAATTATTACTGTAATTGGGACCAACACCCTCAGAGATGCAAAGATGAAAAAAAAAGGGAAATCAAACTGAAATTTCAGTGAATCTTGAATTTAGAAAAGCTGCAGTCAATATCCATAGTTCAGACAGTACAAAAACCTACAAAAGAATTTCTGCATCTTATTTTTTTGTTTTGCTAAAAAGTTCTGACTATATGATCCTAAGCAATTTAGGAACTCAAGTTTTTCAAAAATTACCTAAGCCAGAGATATGAATTTATCATATTGTAAAGATAGTTCTACACTATTCTGGGTATGAACCAACTGGGGAAGAAAAAAAAGACAAAAAAAATCAGAGGTCCCTAAGAAAAGTAGTACAGCATCAAGGCTTTCTGCATAGAATGTTGAGCTTCATGTGTTTTCCATAAACCCAGGGTACAGACTGCTTAAAACAGCTTTTTTGTTTGTTTGTTTTTTTCCCCTTTTTTTTTTCTTTTTCTCTAATAAAAACAAAAACAAAACCGAGGAAAAAGCATTTGGATTCATGCCCAAAGTCCCATTTTAAGGTTGTGTGAGTTTTTCTCCCAGCTACCTAATGGTAGAGAGAGACAATCGTAGAGAGAGAGCTATAAAATGTTCACTATATGTAAAAAGCTGTACTGAAAGAGCATTGTTGAAGTTTCAAAATGAAGTACTCAAGAGACAGCAAAGCAAGAATTAACCTTACTTCCCTTCATATGCAACATCATGTAGTCTTTAAATACACCATGACGTGGTTTTTTTTTCTAGACCCTCCCCGCACCTCATTCACGGTACGTGAAGAATGGACTTCAAGTAATGAGTATGTCTTTGAAATTTTTGTTATTTTTATTGTTCAGTGTGTGTCCCTAGGCCTTGCCCATGCACACCACTGAAACCCTGAGCTGAAGACAGAATTACTCATTTCCTTATGGGCTTCCCTATGGTGCTCATCACACAAAGCTCCATGAGCTTC
The DNA here is from genome assembly GCF_000699105.1 of Pygoscelis adeliae. NCBI lineage: Eukaryota > Metazoa > Chordata > Aves > Sphenisciformes > Spheniscidae > Pygoscelis > Pygoscelis adeliae. The sequence goes on along the minus strand of NW_008825409.1, from coordinate 4,406,490 downwards.
GTGAAGGTTAATTTGTCTTAAGAAAACCTCTCCGAAGTGACAGGATAATATATCCCACTTTAGAGACAGGCAGCGGAGGCACACAGGCAACAGTCAATGCTGAGCTACCCAGGACCCAGGTTGTAGATTTTGTCATGTTTTGTAATAATTTGCACCTTCAAGCATAGCACTTATTCACCTTAATTACAGCTGTGACCGCTCAGTGCTTCTTCATCTCAGCCCTCAGGATCTTGAGGTGGGCATTCAGAAATAAGAAGCACACCATTACTGACCATCTATGAAACATCCGACGTAAGGGACTGTGCAGCATTGCTGAGGAACTCTGGCAGTCAGAGACAGACTCCGCTTCTCCAAGCCAGAACTTAGCTGCCCTGAGGGGAAGGAATCCTTTCTCTTCCATTATTTGTAAGAAATAAGGCAGACGTACCATGTACAATGGCATCATTTACTTCCCGGGCCTGAGCAGGAAGCCGTTCTTAGACTAGGACTTGTCTACTGAGTGAAGTATGAGACCAGGTTAAAAATAGGAGGGGTTCACCTGAAGTAGAATTTACTCATAATTGCATGCAAATGAAAGGAACGAATTAAGGTAATGGACAAACTTCACGGTGACATTTTCTAACTTTCAACCCCTTCTTTGGTGCTTCAGCTTCTTGTCACATCTTTCTTTTCTCTTGCCTTTCTTCTGTTTCTCCAGATTCTAATTACAGGGTTTTTTCATGCAGCTAGTCCCTTTACATGTCTGTTCACTCTGTGAAGATGCTGTATATGCACTTAGTCAGCATTCAAGGCTGTGAGGAGTTTAGGCACGATGAATGAGCACAGGCTTCTAAGCGATAGGAGCTGTTATTGAGTATATGCAACCCATATTTTTACAGACCTTTGAATACGGCCAAATGTGCACGAATTTTCACAAGAATGGCAAAGGTATAATGTCCAAAGACAAATGATAACTCTATAAAATATCATGTCCCTGATCCAAAGAGTAAGAGTGTGAGGGTATTTCAAATAAAAGGTCTTAAAGGTAAAACAGTCCTTACTTTTAACCTTTATTATAATCCCCTCCTCTTCCACTGTTGGTTTCATAGATAGTTGATACATGTTTGAATAAAAGTAGGGAAAAAAACCCCAAACCCAACCACCACCTCAAACCCTGCAAGGCATAGATAGCATGAGAAACATCACAGCCCAAATGCTTAGTTTCACAAAATTACACTTTTACAAACTACGAGCATGGAGTAGCATACTAGCATACTACAAGTATGGCTTGTGTTTATGCGGAACAGTAATCAGAACAAGCAATCCCACTGAAGTAACAAAAAACATCATCTGGCAAGTATTCTTCAGACTGGTAAGTGTCCCAAATGCTACTAGTTTTGAAAGGTCATATCTTTATTCTCTGTCATGCTTAAGGTTATGGTATTACTTTCATTGTGAAATAGCTATCAGTTGCATTACCATTTCTGGGAGCCCATGGTGACATCATACACAGATATGAGAAATTCTTGCTCCAGAAGTACTTAAACATGCCGATTTGTTTAACTTTTCTCTGTTCTTCAAAGATTACAAATTCTTTGCGCATAGCCAAGGCTCTCACTGGTCTGGATATTGGTAATTCTGCGCATGTGTTATCTTCTTAAACTGAATAAATATGTAATTGTGTAAGAAGTGCCACTGATACTCTCAGATTTGAAAGTTAACCCTCCACAAGTTTTTGCTGAATTATTACCAGAATAATTACTGTTGAGTTACACTGCTACTAGCTCTGCTAAACTTGCAAGTATAGAAACATGGAAGAGGGATTGATTGGTTGGTTGGTTTGTTAGTTTGTTTTCTCCATTACAAATCAAGCTTGTTCATAGACTTCCTATATATTTTAATTACTTATACTGTTGCAAAGAGGCAACAGTGATATGCTGGAATAGGCTCATACGAGCACTTGGGTTAACAAAGCCAAACAGCAGTCCTCAGTGGAGAATACCAACCTCCTTTTTAACTTTTATAAATCAGACATTTCATCAGAAAATGCAAAATTTCCCTTGAAATAGTAAACAAATCTTTGAAAGAACAGTAACGATGAAACAAAGCTGAAAATATCAAACAATCAAATAATATCAATCAAAATCTCAAAAAATAATTTCTTTTTGTTTTCATTTTTAACTGAGCTTGTTGAATAGCAACACTCAGTCATGGTCTCATGCAGAGAGATAGGTCATCAGCTGACCAGCTTCCTGCAGGGCAAGGCAGCCCATACCAGTGCACGTCTTTGTGGGACTAAAGCACTCCAACCTTATTGCTGACTGGCAGCACAATAGCTTTTGTTTCTAACCTTTATTGAGCTTGGAGTCGTAACCTCCATAGCCACTTTCTTCCTTAATAGTTAAAACAGATGCATAGACCTGGGGTCTGTCAGCTGGGCAGAGTGGTGAACATGCGTGGTCGTTTATGGTTTTGAAGTACCACTTGATCTGGAACATGTACTGAAATAGTAATATGACACAGGATGAACTACAGAATTCAGCTCCAAGGCAGCATAAATGGGTCTTCCATTATTACATTTCTCTGGCATGTTTGAAAAGTCATTCCCCTGTGGATGGACATTCTGGCTATGACGTGGGAGAGGGTCCAGTGATGACTCATCTATTAGAATCATTGAAAGGGGGAAAAAGAGGCAGTAAAAACCTCACATAAACCACATCATTCATGCCATAAAGCACAACTGATACTTCTCACGTAAGTTAGGCTACATGAAAACTCTTTCTACAGCACAAAAAGCAGAGATTTCACACAAGGTAAATAGACACATTCACTGCCCAGATTCATACAGCATGGTTGATTGTGGACAAGCCTCATCCATCAGGGTGAAATTTAACATTGACAGCATGAGGTGGATTATTTCTGTTTTCTGCTTGCAATATTTGACAGAATCATATGGCTTGTTGCAGCACATGAATGAAGTAAAAATAATAAACATGTAAACAAGTTTTAGGATTCTTTCCATTAAATCCATTTCCTAATAAATACTTCCTCTGTTTTGATATTTTAATAACTGTGTATAATATTTTGTACCTCCCTGTGACAGTAATTTAAGATTTCATTAGTTCCATTGACTACAATGTGTTTGGGAGAATTATTCTTGTTTCTAAATTACAAATTGATAAAATTAAATTTACCTATCAAGTGTCTTGAATTGGAATAGGCAAAAAAGAGAAAAAAAGTGATCTATTTTTGTTTTCTGCTTTCCTTCTAAAGCAGGTGATGCTGCTTAGATTCTTTTTCCTTCTGTCTAATTTACATTTAACTTGGCTGCTGATAATATGTCTCTAATTTGTAATTTCAACTGATTACTGATGACGTACATGGGTTTGAAGTGAATCCTATAATCAGTCTTCATTTTCAGGAATGACTTAGGATTTTGGCTGCCCATCTAAAAAGGATCTGATTTCTTTTACAGAAATTATAGAAACATTCACCATCTGAACTTGTAAAGACCCCTATAGTGTGTATCTAATCACTGAATCACTCAGTCCTTGGCTACTTCAGGTAATTTAGGTCCACCACCTTTAAAGACTTGTGCTTTTCTTCTGTTTTGCAGGTTTTCTTTGGGTTTGTATATATCCATCATGACCTTCTTTAAAGTAATTAAAGCTCTGTGGTAATAGAAAATCTTTCAGGCAACATAATTATTTTCCTATTTGGGGGATCATTTTAATAATTGACATTATATTTGACTTGTTGTACTCATTTTTTACTCAGAATTATTGCTATGCTTAAGATACGACATCAATGGAATAGACCATTACCATGGAAAAATTACCATGCCTTCCTTAGTTTCATAAATAATGATGGGAACTCATGCAATTATAACAACAACAAAAAAAAAAGCTAAAACGTAAACAAAAGGATTGTTCTCCAGTCAGATGGCATTAGTTCTGTGAAAGAGATCTCTGCAGCTATGTCAGATGTCTTCTATGCATGTAATAATTTGGATGGTGCAGCAAGTAAGGTGAAAGTTGCATCTTGTACCATTGTGGAACTGCTGCCCTCCCATTGCCAGGAATGACAGAACCTGTCCAGTTCTTCATCCAACAGCAAAACATATTGCCCATGCCGTTAAAATTCTCTTTAATTTGGTACGGTTTATATCTTTTTTTTAGTCTGTGATTAGCAGTTAAGTTCAGCTATTTGGCAGTCTGATTGATTATCAGGTGCTCTTTTCAGATTCTATTTAGTCTTTGTCTCAGCCTTGTGAAGGTATTTGGTGTTTGCTTAGTGCAACAAGCACTTTCTAGATGGCTTCTTACTACAAGGAGCACGATGCTTTTAGTCAGAGAACTTCCCTCAGTGCAGATGTTTTTCAGGGTGTTGTGAACACCTAATACAGTCAAGGTTAGTCTCTTGTCTAAACATTATTAATATACATAGGCAGAAAACAGGGAAGAGAGAAGGAAACATTCACTGCAGGAGGAAGCATTCTTTAATATGCTGTAAACACCTTCTCTGGTGTACATAAATATATATGTTACTGTGAGTAATCTGTAGGATATCAAAATCCATTTTTATCTAGCTAAATATTTTTTCCATAGAAATCTATATAAATACATGTATCCTAAGCACACTCTAAGTATCATCTTCTCTATCTGTCTTTGAAGACAAAATGAACAACATTTTAATGTAAGATGTTAGAAGCATAGTTATTTGGAGCAGGCAATAGCGAGTGCAATAGGATTACTGAGTAACTATTTTCCCCTAGACCCTGTAAGAGGGAGAGAAAAAGGAGAAAACAGAAACAGCTTAACTCACCAAAAATCAAACCACTGCATTGCCCTCTTAGCCACTGAGTGTTTTGGGATGTAAGACCGAAGATTACATCAGTACAATAAAGACTCCCTGCTCTCTCTACAATCACAAGCAGTACACTCTGCAACCCCCCCCCCAAAAAAAAAAAACACAAAAAAAAAAAACCCCGCAGCTTTACCCCAGCATCAGAGCTAGTAGAAGTCAGAACAGGTAGAGAGGTGTAGAGAACAGGGAGAGAGAAGGAAGGGTTAAAGGCATTATCGCAGCCATTAGAGGGAAAAGTTGAAGCAATACAAGCACAGTAG
>NW_008825409.1:4400186-4401366 GCF_000699105.1 Pygoscelis adeliae | reverse complement strand
CCCGCCCCCCTTTCTTCCCCCCACTCCCCTCTTCCCAAGCTGGATCAGTGTGTAGGGAGGGCAGTCATCACGCCATCCTGAGCAGCAAGAGCTGACGTTGGACGAAGCTGCCAGGTAGCTGAAAAAAGACACAGAAGGCAGCTGATACCCACTTTTCAACGTTTTCTTTTTTTTTTCTTTTTTAGTCTGAATCTGGACTTCAAGCAACACAGCGCCTGAGAGAGCTCATCTGAACCACACTGTATTGCAATACTCGCTCTTCCCAAAGAAAAAGACTCCACTGAGTAGCAGAATGCTGCCAGTGTCGCAGCTAGGGCTACAATACAGAGCCTTTCTGTAACATTTAAAAATCTCTTTCTGTTCATACATTTAGAGAGACATACATACACTCATATATCAGTTCTTCCTTTTTTGAGGGCACCTTTGGCTTTTGTTACCCTGATGTGACTTCTTCTTCGTCTTGGAATGATGGGGATCTTTCTAGCTTATGTTGGATTCATTTTCTTTTCAGTTATGTATATTCAACAAGGACTTTCTACCCAAGGTAAGATCACTTATTGTCAAATACGTGTGTGTGTTTTTCTATGCTAAAACGGACTGAGAACAGTATTGGGGGGAGGGGGGGGCACAAGGAAGAAGAGAATAAAAAGAAGGAAAACAACCACAATGGATAGGAGATGAAGACACCAAGCATCAGGTTTACATTTAGCTTAAAAATTGTCTGTAGATAAGAACAGAAGTGAGAAGTTTCCCCAAAGTGGGAATAAAATAAGCTTCTTTCACTTGATTGCAAAGAGGGAAATAACAGGCACCTTGCAGAAGAGTAAAGGGCTGTTGGTGAATGGACATACATGTGTTTGGGTCGTGCATGTTTGTGTATATGCATGTATGCATACTATAAACACCTACCCGTGCATGCATAATTATTGCATTCAGACCAAGTACCGGGTGGCTAAATCTACTGCCTCCCTTAAAATATTGCAGTCTGCTTTCGTGCTGCATCCCCTTTTCTCTCATATTATCCTGCAGTCCTCAGTCAGACCTTCATTTCGATTCTGTGACTATGTGTATTTCTGCCCCCCCCGCCCCCCCCAAAAAAAAAAAAAAAGAAAAAAAGGAGAAAAAGAAAAACAAAAGAAAGGGAGAAAGAAAAAAAAAAAAGAGGAGGCAAAACAAGAAA
>NW_008825409.1:4397614-4399671 GCF_000699105.1 Pygoscelis adeliae | reverse complement strand
CCCCACTCACACGCACTGACCAGGAGGGGAGGGAACGAACGAACAAACAAAAAAACCCAAACAAACTTACAAGCCCCCAATACACAAAATGCACGGTCTTTTTGTCAGTTTAACCTGGTGACTAGCAATCGCTGACTGCTGGGAGCGGGGGGCAGAAAAAGGGACACCGTGAAATATAAAGCTAGTAGCTTTGCTAAGTATCTGTTGCCAAGCACAAATGTAGGGGGAAAAAGAAGTAACACTGGTTGAGTGTTAAATTATCCCACCAATTCCAGGTTAGCTAGGAAGACTGGATAAAGAGAGAGGAAGAGGGGAGGAGACAACGAGCAATATTTCCTTCGCATCATAATATGCTCCAGTCAATCTGTAACAATGCATAACAAAAAGCAACATTGCAGGGTCTTTCCAATTTTCCTCTTCTTGAAACACGGGTTTTATTTATTACAGTTTGTCTGTAGTCCCCCTCACTTGACTATCATGTTTCATTATGTTGCAGAATTTTAAAGTGAGTTGTAGGAAAGGGTGAGAAGGAAGTAAAGACTGAGACTTAAAGAAGTACTGGTGCCCTGGACTGTGTCCATCAGGATTAGTTTTTAAATCTAGCAGTGGGACACTGAGATGGGCAGATCCTGTTTGTTAAAGGACTGGGATACAAAGGTGAAGGTTAGTTCTAGAAAGTGTCTGCCAGGACTGAGAAACAGAAGATGTATTGCTGCTTGGTCCGATTATGCAAGCAGAGGTTCTCAGGAAGAGTAACTAACTCAGGTAAAGCCTTTGAAATGGGCATTTTGATGAGTGGTTGTAACCCGCACCTCAGAAGAGTGCCTCTTCCAAGAGCCACTCCAGCCGGCTGTGGAAGGTTTAACAATTCACACGTCTCCAGCTCAGCCCTACGAAATACAATAAATCAGTCTGGGGTTTTTTTCCTCTTCTAAAGTGGTCTTACACAAAAGCTCTCGGTGAGTCTGGTGAAATACTGCATTCTGCCCGAGGGTATTTGGACCTAATTACATGAAACTTTACTAGCCCGTGGGAGCAAGCAGGGGGGTCTATAGCATTTCCCATGAGCAGGGCTTAGAGTGTAAAGGAGGTGGCTATGTGCATAAGGGAGGAAAGGCATACTTGGGTGTGAGAGAGACCGGGGAGGTAACGTGTGGAAAACTGGAAAATCAGAAAAGAGGGGGAATGAGGAAAAGAAAACAGATAAATTAATTTAAAAGCAAAAAAAAGACAGAGACAGAAGGAAAAAGGCAACACAAAAAGCAGAGAATAAACAATGAGTAGGTAACAGGAGATCCCAACCCATTACGCATTTGTTTTGCAGCAAAATTCACTGAGTTTCCCCGAAATGTCACGGCCACTGAAGGGCAGAATGTGGAGATGTCTTGTGCTTTCCAAAGTGGCTCCGCTTCGGTGTACCTTGAAATCCAGTGGTGGTTTCTGCGGGCGGCTGAGGACCAAGAGGCTGGAGCAGAGGTGACAGGCACTCAGGTACTGATCCTCTGCCATGGGGTCCCCAAACCATCCGGGAATGCCACAGGAGGGGGGTGAAGAGGAAGGGAGAGAGGGAAGGAGAGGAAGGCGGGGGGAAGAGGGAGGGAGCAGAGGGAGGTTCTGGATCTCCCCAGGGACTTAATTTTGACCATGAAATAACAGTGCAGGAACCTGCAGAGAAAAATGACCCCCTCAAGGGATGGTGCCTTTGGTGCCTGTCACTCTCAGAATGCGGCTAGGGACGTTCACAAAACCACACAGATTTCCAAAGTCTAAATTTTTTTCTTTTTTTTCTTTCTCTCTCTCACTTTGCCTTTGGAAAGCAGCTGTTCAGAGACTGCTCCTTGTGGGAATTTTTTATTTCCCAAACGGCAAGATCCTACACGTGCCCTCCAATTTACAGCTGGTGCAGTCGAGTTGACAGCCCTAACTCTGCGTGCAGTTGCCACAGGAGGGCACACACTTGGGAGGGAGCAGAGCGGAACCAATGCCCCAAAGAAGCCCCCCCAAAAAATCATACAACAGGGCAATCTCAGCCTTCAGAGCAGGACAGAGGGGGCCAC
>NW_008825409.1:4392226-4397061 GCF_000699105.1 Pygoscelis adeliae | reverse complement strand
TCCTTCCTCGCCGGCCCTGGCAGAGGGTGCCAGGACAGCTCTGCCCCATGCAGCCTGCACCCCTGGGGACCCCTGGGCATGAAGGCATCGGCGAGCGAGGCTCAGGCAGTAGACCTTCGGCAGACTGTTTCCGCGCCGTGAAGCAGACAGCCTGCCCCCATCCTTCTACCTCTTGTTTTCATTTACCCTGGGTAACTGCTGAGTCTGCCTTAGCGCTCCAAAGCTGGTTTTAAGGCTGAAATTTGGCCGTGAAGCTGCACTTTCCTTCAGTGGGGTGTGCAACTGTTTAAATGGGTGCTTTCCCAGGTTCATATCTGCTAGCACAAAACAAGCTCACAAAGTCGTTGGACAAGACCTTCCTGTTAGGAGTAATCTCCACTCTTGGCCACTGAGACTTTTTCTTAGGAAAGTGGGATTCTGACACCAGAGTTACCGATCTCCCGTTTGGAGATTAAACCAGAATGTTGTCTCAACAAAATTATGAGCAACATTGCTCCAGCACTTGTCCAGGGAAAGAATGCCTTCCTCAGCAGACCCATATCCTGAGTCAGGCACAGCCACAGCCCCTGACCTCAGAAGAGTTCAGACGCTCCTCCCTCAGCGTCCCAAGAAATGTATGGTGGTGGGGTCATGGTGTGGTGCTCACTGCAGTGGAAAGACACAGATACTTAGCAGATACTGCAGCATGGGTATTCCTTATGAGCCCAAAGGGGTTTTCCCTTTCTCAGACACAATCCCTTCGGAAGTGCCTTTTAGCTGCAGCCAAGGCTGTAAGTACCAGCGAAGTTTAAAACAGCAACAGATAGAGGTGAATCATTTCTGTTAAGTCCTTTACTCTGCTGCTTTTTGATGCTTACAGATAACTAACCAAGTAATTACATCAGGTCAAAGTGCAGCTAGGCATAGCTGAAGGGCATTTATAAATGAGAATTCAGGTGTGTTATATTCAGAATGATATATATTGTAGCCATGCTTAGATTTCCTATGATACTTCTCACCATACACTATAAACGATTTGTGTCACGGACCGTATCTTCAGTTACATTTGTAGACTATCTTACAAATGAGGCCCACATGTGGTCTTTGGATACTATTCCACTAGACATAGTGCTAGCAGCCAATTTATTCCTTATCGATACTGGCTCATTCAAAATCCTCGTAGTAATCCATAAGATCTGTGACACAGTATAGGCTGTAAAGCTTGTCCCATCTTTCAAGTTAAAAGTCTCTTTCTCTCATTATGTATGATAATAATTCACGATGGGGTATTCATACCGTGTTTTTATAAGCTTGCATAAAACACTTTATATTTGCAATAAAAAAAAGTCAGCATTAGATTGACAGTCTAAACACACTTGTTACAAATGTAGCCTTCCTTTTTTTCTTTCTTGAAGGCACACACAGAGTCTCCTTTGGTACTACTGGAAAGTATCTTCATGAAGAGGAGAACAAACTTTTAAGTGCATTTAATAAATTCTTTAAAGAAATGGTAAAATATACTAAATGTGTTTTTAAACTGCGCTGAAATACACCACTTCTATTGGTTTTAAATGATAATCAGGCATAAACTGGAAACATGCATACGCGCTGACTGCAACAATTTCTAAATTTCAAATGCAAAACCCAAACCAAATTCTATTTTTCATTAGTGTTATGCAACACTGTTAACTTTGCAGATATTGCATGGGAGCAAATGAAGGCAGAATATGACCTACAGATCCTCTTTCCCTTCATATGAAACTTCTTTAATCCTTTTGCTGAATATGAGCTGTTCAGTAGAGATATATTATTATTGAATATGGTTTAAATAACTATCCAGCACTTTCTGTGTAATTAATATTGCATACATCATGCCTGAAAGTATGCAATCCATACTTTCAACTCAGTTTGCCAAGTATAAATTCAGAGCTGGATACAACACAACAGGCTGTAAAGTCCATCCAGTACCTTAAAGCAGTGATGTATGCACAAGTATTGCTCTTCAATTTATCAAGCAGGCAGAATAGGTGCTTTGCCAACACTGGTGACTACAGCATGCCAAGCTATCAGAAGCAATGTGTTGTATAATCACCAATAACACGTGCCTAGTTTCAATCTAACAATTCTCAACATAACAATATGCGGTGATCTACCGCATATTCATCACCCTGATGGTTCCTCATTGCCTGTCATTGATATGACACAAAGCAACATTTGCATCCATGTTTATGTGATGGTGGAAGTAAACCAGGTTCAGGAGTTCTTCAAAGCTGAAGTTTTCTCTCCCACTGAATCCCTTTTAACTGGCTTCCTGTGGGGCAACAGATATTAATCCAGATAGAGAGTAATAGCCAATTAATTAAATATAAATTATCTAAAATGATGAACATACAGAAAGGAGTCTGTGTTGCCTTTCCTAATGCATCTTAATACCTATCACACATTTCTGGCTGCATAATTTACTCGTGTTTTTTAATTATGTGAGACAAAAATACGTTAGGTTACCATCAGATATTAAAAGCAATTAAAAATAAATCAGGAGTCTTATTTTAGCTGACAACTTTTAAAATGATCTTGAATATATGCTACTTGAACATGTGCTGCAGAAATGATATATGACTTCTAATAAGTACACACTTACATAAATGAGACAAAAGGAACTACCTGACACAAGATGTCTTGTTATGGTTAATAAACAAAAAATACCAAAGGTTTGGACACGCCTGAAGGAGACAAATTGAATGTCAAATATGCAGTTTCAATGTAGTGAAGACTACAAGCTAATCTAATAAATTATTATTAAAGAAGTTTAAATATTGGCAAACATCTCCAACAAAATTGTTAATGCACTAGTTCAAAAACTGAATTATTCAATAAAGCCAACTAACTGGAAATTTTTAACCAATGAAGTGCACAGATATTAGGTTTATGTAAGAAAGCTCATTAAAAATGTTCATGATCTTAAGCAATTAATTGGAATGAGCACAGTAGTTTGGGTTGTTTGTCTGAGGCCAATTAGCATTTCAGAGCAAACCATCTGAACAGTTTTGGAAAGAAGATGTCAGACATCCTCATAGATAGAAATAATCATACTCATCCTTGATGCAACTTCCCTGCAGTAAGCACAGTCACACCACTGATTAATTTGGCACTTGACTTCTCTGGACAGGCTCTACACTGGTAGAGTCTTCCCAGAGAAAGAATAATACCTGACATCACGTTTGTTTGTTTGTTTTCCTGGCAAATTTGCAGACAGTGAAAGTACAAGGGAATGACATCTCCCACAAGCTGCAGATTTCAAAAGTGAGGAAAAAGGATGAAGGCTTGTATGAGTGCAGGGTGACCGATGCCAACTATGGAGACCTTCAGGAATACAAGGCCCAGGCATTTCTCAAAGTCAACGCTAACAGCCACTCTCGGCGAATGCAAGCCTTTGAGGCATCTCCAATGTGGTTGCAAGACATGAAACCTCGCAAAAACATCTCAGCAGCTGTTCCAAGTAGCATCCATAACTCTGCCAATCAGCGTGTGCGTGCCACCTCCAGCCCTGAAGCAGCAGCCAAAATCCCCAAACAAAGTCCACAATCAGGTATGGTAAAGCATTTTGAGCTTTCATTTGATTGCTTAACAGCATGTAAAAGGAGGCTAACTCAACAAGGTAACCAGGAATTGTGACTAGGAAGAGTGTGGTGCTCATTTATTCCTCCTTCTTTCTGGCTCTATTCCTCCTGCTATCTCCTTACTTCCTAAAAGCTGAAGAATAAGTTTATGGGCAGAAGAAGCAAAAAGCCTTAAATTCCTATACATGGATTTTCTCTCTACTGGTTTTATCCACCAAAGGTTAGCTCTCTAGTTGAAGCTTAGCTTTCCCTCTAGTGTGTGTAGAGAGAGAAGGGCATGTCAGTGAATGACTCATCTCATTTTAAGATAGCTGTGCATGATAAATTAACTAAAACACCCATCCAGAAGTGTTTCTTCCTAAGTTAATTTACACCAGTCACCTAACTTTTATATCTCTGACATTTGGTGAAATTAATCTACTTCTAGTATCAATCCTATTTTCATAAGGAACTTGACTTCTAAATCTAAGCAGACCTTAGATACACCAGATTGTTTCTCCGTTGTGTAGGCTTTAGAAAGACCATGGGTTAGTCAGAGAATGTGGGTTTGTCATCTTCAGCTGCTTGACCATTTGCTTTGAATCAAGTGTTAAAATGGCAATGCCTCAATTGTCTGTCACATAGAAATTAACATACTACACATTTTGTTTGGGAGATTCTGTACAGCACTGTATAAATAACCTATAAGCAATATAAGTCTGCATTTTCTACATTGATACAGTAAAATTCACAGCTATGTAAAGGTACATGAATATACAGGAGGTGCAGCTGTTGACCACTGTATGATGGCAATAGAGAGATAGACAGGATAAAAAATCGAGACATAAATGATCAAAAATCCTCTGGAAAACAAACTGTGCAAGTTTAAGGGTTTCTGGGTTACTTCTGTTTACACTGAGGGCCCAATGTAAGGCAGGAGATCACAACCTACCTTAAAATATATAATGGAAGCTAATCTAGTTTGTTCTAATGCATCATTTTTCTTCTAGCAAATGCCATGTCATCAAAACCAAAACTAGGAATACAACAAATTTCATATCACACCTATTGTGAAATCACTTTCATTTTACAGGCATACTATCAGAAAAACATTTTGATAAGGAAAATACGTTTCATTACAGATTGGAACAATATGATTATTCATATGAAAAATCTTACTGCTATTAGGAAAGATGATGCACATACTACCACCATTTTACCTCTGTACATATATTTTTAAATTTATTTAAAAGTTAA
>NW_008825409.1:4378169-4392164 GCF_000699105.1 Pygoscelis adeliae | reverse complement strand
TTAAACTGTTAGAAGAAAAGAAATATTTCAATTGATTTAAAACCATCATTCTAGCATGGCCTTCTTTTCAGAGAAATGTGTATACCGCTTATTTTCCATTGGACTCATACATTTCAAAGTAGCAGACTTGTCCATAAAGTGAAAACTCTGGTTTCTGTTAAGTAAAATTAATTAATTCTCTATGTGAAATTAATTAAAATAGTCACGAGTTTATGAAATATGTAGCTACAGACTACACGGCATTGCGGCCAAAGTGTGCACCCAACAACTAATCCAGTAAATCACTTTAGATATATAATTGAATCTATAATATTGTTTATGTCTTTAGTCCAAGCAATGTCTTGCCTGATTACTGGACATTTGTTATTTGAGAGCTAGTAGGTTATTACATGGAAAGGTCCCTGTAAAAAAAAAAAAAAAAAACAAAACATAGAAAAACTTAATCTCTAATTTTTTTCCTTGACCAAAGATTACTGCAGATCAAGTACAGACAATCCTAATCATAAATAATTTAAAAATTAAACAGATTCAAATATAATTTAGTTTATTAATTCATTTCTTTTATGATGAAGCACATATTAATGCTATACTAGTCAGAGGTGAAACTCATCTACTGAAGAAACAAAGAGTGTACCAAGAATCCATATTAGGCTTAATTTCAATTTAACAGTCAATTGCTACACAGTAATTACTGGTGATATCTTTGATGAACATCAGCTTAACTCTTGAGAACCAAGATTTATGTTCCTTTACTTGAGAAAATCTGGGCTTGATTTTCCAGCTATGGTGTGATTTGGATTTTCACTCCATTTTACACTCACTCTACACCAATAGAAATACCCACAGGAGCACAAGGCAGTGGGGGTTTTTAGCTCTATGTAACTTTGAGGAGCAACTTCAGCTGAGGAAGGAGAGACATCAGTTGTGAGACCTCAGAAAAGCAGAAAGGAGGTGTCATAGACAGTAATAATCTGTCTGTTTATGATATCGAATCAACAAAATCTCCTTATATTGTCAAATAAGAAACTGTTCTTCAACATCATGCTAATTATATATGCATGCACAAGACTGCTGTGTGATTACATGTAAGCAGTGTGTGCATCCAGCCTAGAACACAGACACATGATTAAATACAAATTTATCATTATTAACCACATGTTTGTATTTGAAAGACATAGGGGGTGATTGTCATGTGTTTGTTCATGTTGAGTAATACATTGACTTCAGCAATACTGTTTGAAGAGAGAAATACTATTAACCATAGGTAATTGTATCAAATATTCTCCAATATTAGAGAGCCAGTGCATAGTTATTGGCAAGCAATAAATTTTACTGCTGTGCTCACAGACTATTGCAAAATATGTTTACAGCAGAGTGTCATTCCGCATGACACTGCGGAATTATTGGGAAATCTCTATTCAGCTATTTCTGAAGAACGCGGCTACTAATATAAGAAAGATTGACTCTGATTATATAAATATTTTGCCACCACAATTTATTTTTGAAAGATAGACAGCACTCTACTTAACTCCTTCTATCCTGAAGCACACTGCAGAATTTCATTTATTTCTTAACAATAGATATTTAATAGGTAGCTCTAGAAAAGCAGTTTACAGTCACTGCCATTTTAAAATATCAGCATTTCCCAACTGAACAGATATTTCTGCCATTCTCCTCTTTTACTCAAAAGTCAGAATATCTGTGATAATTATGAGGGAGCTATATAGCCAGGGCTGACAAATTAAAGTGATATGAGGTGCATTTAGCATTTTGTGCTGCTCTGAAAAATGCTGTGTGAGTGTAAAAAAGATATTTGTTATTGTTAGCGTAATGGAGATTCAATATAGGAAGAAAGAGCTAGAGAGAGCATCTCCCACTTACAGTCTTCAAATAATATACTAAGAAGCACTAAATGTCTACCTCAAAGTCAAAAAAGTCAGGAAAGCAAAAGTCAAAGCCAACACAGCTTGACCCTTTCATTTCATATTCATGGGCTGCACCAAATGAAGTAAGCCATCACAACTTAACAGGAATCTGAGTAATTTGACAGGCAAATCTGCATATATCCAGAAAATGTCCTATGTAGGTGGAGTGACAGACTTTTTTTTCTGCATAATTCATAACAACATATCTTAGTCCAAAGGTAAAAGTACAGAGTTATCACAGAGCCTTGTAACTCTAAGCAATGTTGCAATGAACTGAGGTCCAAGAGCTGCAATGAATTCAGGTAAAAGGAAGCTAAATAATCTACAGGCTGCACCAAATCTCACAGTTTCATGGATATAAATCTAGACAAACTCTGCTACCTGCATTCAAGTCACTCAACATTTATAGCAACACAAAGGGCTGCAGAATTTGATGTGCTGAGAATGTGTATATCCCCCAAACTCTTCCTGTTCTGCCAATGCTCTGTTAAAGCACTGAAAGCCATTAGTTGCTTTTCAGACTCAAGATCAGGCTCAGAGAACTCAGGAAGGAATAGCTACAAATGAAGAGGTAACGTTAGGTCCATTTTCTGACTGCTTACATACAGACTCTGCACATTTCTAGCAACCTTTTGTTCGTTCCTGAAGTAACAAATTCAACTATTGACCTAACTACATGCTGAAACTCTTCCTGTGATGATGGCAGAGTTGCAGTGAGTGACTTGAAAAGGAGCACAAAGGAGAAGGTAGTCCTTACCTAAGACAGAACGACCTGGATTCTTGGCATTGTAAACCACACTGAGAAGCTGATCATCAGGCGTGAATGCAAAAGAAGAGGATGAAAACATATTTCTTCAGTCTGTTGATACTGATAAACCAATGACATTCCTCCCAGCCTCCATTTTTATCTACAGAATCCAGGAATCTTTTATTATCAACCTATTGTAAACAGAAATTTTATGTCCAGTTTGGAATCTTCTGGGACATAAACCAACTTCTGTGTTGGTTTTTTTTTTTCTTTTATGTTACATCTCCTCTTAAAGTGAAGGGACAAAAAGTCTGCTCTAGCCTCCGCCAAGGTGACCGCCAACATTACTGCTTTCTTCACTAAGAGAAAGACTTTGGCTTTTGTGGCTGCTGTTTTAGAAACTGTGAGTACCCATAAGTCTGGGAGGCACCAACCGTTACTGCAACTGTTGCACAGCAAAAAGTCAAGTCTCTGTTTCCTTAGGACTGCATTAAAGCAAAAGCCAAATAAGAGTTTTTTTCTTCTTGTTCTGAACCTTATTCAGCTATTCTCAGAAATTCTTGCAAAAAGATGATGCAAGGACTATACCATTTTACACCTGCATACACTACAACCTCTGTTTTTACTGGAAACCTACACTTCGGTTTCTCTCTTTATGAAATGAAGCCACTTCACTTTTTTAGCTTCTCTGAAATAATGGAATAAATTCTAACCATGTTAACTGATATACCCTATTGCCCAGTTAGTTGTTGACTTTGAAACTGTAAGCATCTTCTGAGAAGTGCTAATCTGCTCCACATAACTTCATTGACAAAGCAAGGTCATAACAGCAGCTAAACCCTTTTTTTTTTAGGCCAGGATTTCCAATGCAGAATGAACTCACTACTGCCTTACGTTTCTTTCCAAAACCCCACATTTTAATTTCTTATATGTGCATACTTACTGATAGAACCAAATGCGTATAAGTATTTAAACTCCTGTTCCTAGTGCTTAGTACAACTGAACCCAGTAATAAACAAACTGTTTTTGGTGGATCTGCAGTTCTAACTCCTGTCGCAAGCAAAATGGTACCTACTTTCTGTAACCATCCCTCACTGCCATTGCCAATTGCTGATACTACACCACTGTCACCTTTCTATTCATTTCTATTCCTCTTACAAAAACACAGGTTCAGGAACTAAGAAGAGAAAGCACTCGCCAACCAATATGTGTTCATTTCTGTTGTTCTACAAGTTTTAGCAGTTGTTCAATCCCATATGCCCATGCCAGACTGAGTACTGGGTACGCTTACTTTCAAACACTTTATTTTCTTAGTTGTGCCCATGGTTAAGCACTAATACTGAATCATAGAAGAAAATCATGGTCTTCTCAGATTTGTTGAGATAATCATGGATTCTGTCCTTAAACACATGATATCTCCACTGTAAACATATTCCTGTAAAAGTGATGGTGTTTGGAAAGAAATGTTAAATAACCTTAGCTAATCACAAGCAGGGGTAAGGGGGAATTTGAGAAAGCAGGTAATGGCAGATTAGAAACAGCCTACTACAGGAAAGGGGACTCCATGGCAGATTTCCATTTTTATTATTCAAACATAGCCTGGATTACTCTTGAACAGTTGCTTTTTCAGATACTGTACAAGTTATATGCATGAAAACATGGAAAACTGTCTTTGGATCCTGCACTACATATATGCCTCCTATGAAGGCAATCCAGAAACAGTGAGGACAGACACAGCAGGAACTAAATGCACAACATTTAAGAAACTCATTTTGCCCTTTCTCCATCTACATTGTTGTTTATCTACACACATGTATACTGAGATTTTTCCTATTCTTTTAGTAACCTTACCAGTACATTTTGCTGTCCATCTGTCATTGCTATGTATGCACCTAATCATGTCTCCTACTTTCTTTTAGCTATTTAAAAATGAACCTTTCAGACTCACCTCACCTTTAGAACAAAACTGATACATAAAGATATGGTAGGGGACCCCACAGGAGTTCCCTGAGTAGCAGAATCACAGTCATTCTGTTCTACATGCCTGATACAACTTTCTTTAGTAATTAACCACTGGAAAGATTGCAGATCGGCCACACAGTTAGTAAAGAAAGAGAAGAAAAGAAAGGAAGAAAAGAAAAACGGGGAGGGGAAAAGCTGTTTATGAATTGTTTGTCAGCTCACTCAAATTGCTTTTCAATGCTACACTCTCAGGCAGCTTGCACTGGGTCATCAGAGATTGCAGCATATGTGACAGGGCCTGCTCTTGAAATAACTGTTGGGATTTCCTTGCTTCAGAACACAACCCATTTGTTACTTGACACATATACAGCAAAGCAAAGGACATTTTTGCTTGTTTCAGGTGAGAAGCAGGAAGTTTCCCGTCTATGGTGCCCTACTTCATTATGAAAATCCTTTGCATCACTTAAAATTAAAAAGAATGGGTAGAATTATCTGCTGGTTAGAATGGATGCAACTCTGCTGAAGCCAAAAGAATGGCATTCATTTACAATAGCAAAAAATTTGGCTCAAGCATGAGGGTGAAGGTGAATTCTCTTCTACTCATAAAGTGAGAGTGAATTATAAGAAGAATCTAAGCTTTACCCAGCTTGTACCACCTGAAGAAGTTTAGGACAGTGAAGCTGTCTGGGAGCAGAAAGAAGGGAAGGAAAATACCTGAAAACTGCTATTTTCAGCTCATTCAATTCAGGGGGAGGGGGCATTCTTGGTGGTGGGTTTTGTTGCTTCAGGTTTTCTGTGTGTTTTTTCTTTAACTTTGATCAACTTTTTTCTAGTGCTATCTTTGAAACCTTAGGCTGGACTAGCTAGAAAGCTCAACACTTAGTATTTTCTTATTCTTTGGACAGGGATTTTCCATTTGATTCAATAATTCATGAGCTTCAAAGATATTCCAGACACATAACCTTCTTTACAGCTACAGTAATAATCAATTAATCCTGCTTTGCTGATGATAAAGCCAGATGTCATTTTAAGAGCAGCTGATGATTTTCCTGCTGGCCTTGTGAAGAGAAGACTCTGCCCCAACCCTTCATTTTACCTTATCGTGAGGAAGTTGCCATCATACTTTTTTGGCAGTGCAACTTGCTATCCTGTCTGTTTGTGGGTGTTCCAGTCTTGATCCACCTCCCTGAAGTTTATTCCCCCACCTACTGACAAATGCTACTGTCTTGGAAGAAAGCTGCCTAATGTGCTGAGAAGAATAGAAATGTGAAAGTTAAGTGACACAGCTAGCATTCCCAGTGCTTCGTACGTATGATCTGTGTGTTCATCAACAGCAACAAAAATACAGATTGCAAATCTGGATGCCACTTCTGCTGCCAGTCCTATTTCTACTGCTGTTATTCCCTCAGCTGCTGCTGTTGCCTGTGACACTGACTGAGGCTTTTGGCCGGCAAATCACAGCCATAGGGCTATAATAACTATGGAACTGACTTTTACATGACTGCAGAAGATGGTGTATCCATCTCCAGTTCATTCTGTGCAACTGAAAAAAGAGTTAAAAGGGCAAGATATTTTGTCAAGGAGCAATAATAAATCAATTATGAAGCCAAGAACTAGCAGTAGGTTTCACAGAGAGCTAGATATTCAGATGGTGCAAAGCCCTTCAGTAGAATAATACTGTTTGAGAATACGGCTACATAGCATTATACCTGTCTGAAACTGCCAAAATAACAGGTTGATTACCTATCTTGTACTCTGTTGAATTATTCACATGCATATAATATGTACTGATCAGTGGCCATCTTATAACTGAAGAGTCTTTGAATAACAATGAATGGCATTTCATGATTATGATTGATCCCACATCTCAGAACTGTAATGAGAAGGGTAAAAAAATCTGAAATGAAAGTAGAAAAATTCAACAATATAGAATGCAAAGGAGATAGATAGAATTAATACAGGATTCGGCACAAATACTTCAAGCTTCATTCTCACAATCCATCGTTTTTGAACTAGTGCACTGTGGTTGTAGGGGTGATAATGTTGTGTTCTTTTATTTGTATCACAGTAATAGCAAGGGTGAAGGCTTTAACTTGTGAACTCTGGTTTAGCTCTTACCGTTTAAAATGTTGCTACCCAAAGTCTCTGTCTTGCCCCAGTCAGAACTTATTGCCCAAACCTCAGTGGCAGAAGGAAATAGGTGCCTGCTTCTCAGGTCTCCCAGTTCACAGTGTTAAGCATTAAATTAAGCCTCTATGACCGCTGATAAGCTAAAACATCGGGTTGTTAAAGTGAGATAGATGAAGAGAGAGCATGGGGTTTGCTTGTATCACTCCTACTATTGGGGGTTTAATTTCCATAGGAGGGGGAGGTAGAAAGATGGAGGCACTATCATCCTAAACTGCTCCAGCTAAAACCATTAAGAGCTCGTGAGTCATAGCCTTTAGACAGAGGTATGTTCTGTTAGTCAGAGGCATTGTTCTAATCTCTATAACAACCGCATTATCCACCAGGCAAACAAAGGATCAGAAGAATGGTCCCTGCTTCAAAACACTTACCATCTAGGAATTAGACAGAAGAAAACAGACTCATCCAGTCGGATGGGTACAGATAAATGGGAGCTTAGCTGAGTTCCATGAAAATAGCTCTTATATAAATGATATAAATAGAAGGAGATCAGGTTGACTGTATGTCAAACATAAGCCTAAGCAGTGTCAGGTGTGAAAAGCGAGAAAAGGGATTGAATATCTCATGCTGAAATATTTACAAAGAATTATGATTTTCCTTCTATGTTATAATAACCCTCTTTGTATATGTTTTTCTTGGTATGATAGTGCTGTTGAAGATGAAAGGGTAATAGTAAGCATAATTGCACCTAAGATTTTTTTCTGATAGATGAAAGGATGAACAGGATGCAAAAAGCACAGGAGGAAAAAGATGAGTTCAATTCTATTTTTCTTCATATAAAACTCATTGCAGAAATGGCTCTGTTAACAGTTTAATTACAATGTGGCATATATCAATTATACACACATTTATATATATTACAAAAATGCTGAGCAATTTGTGCTGCAGCCATGTTTAGTTACAACAGTAGAAGCCAGTTACTAACAAAAGAGTCAATTCAAGAAGAATTTTTGTTAACAGGCTAAGTTCCCTCCTTCATTCAGGATGGGGCATAACTATATCCAAGTAAATGGATGAGGATGGGTTACCACAGGACAGTCACAAAAAACTGTATTTGCTTTGGAATCAGCCATTTCATACAGATAAATAGAAATGCACTAGTTTATATATTTTTCTGTCACACATTAAAAAGGTCTAAGACATTTTATATCCATGGTTTTCAGGGATAGGATGAGAGAGAAAGGTGCCCAGTGCTGATAAGAGCAGTCATAAAGCATGTTGTCAGTGGTTCTCAAACAATACCAATTAACCAGTTTACAGCCTGTATTTGCTTGAGTTTGCCCCCCTCCCCCTCAGCTTTGAACTGTTTGAATAGGCAGTGGATATTGGACTGCTTCTCACACTAGTTTCATTTAAATAGCTAACACTGGTGTTTCACAGACTGTTTGCAAACACCTCTCAGCAGCCCTTTTCCCAAAAAGTACTCTCTCACTGAAATAGAAACAGTGAAGTCAATGCATTACTTATACATGTGAAGAGATATTCAATGTAAAGAAAAAAAAAAACCACAAACAAAAAGAACTTTAAAACTTTGCAGGCTTAAACACCAACTAAAGGGAGGAAGAGAATTAGGATGTCTGCTACAAATGGCTGATGCCTGAACATTTGTGACTGAGAGCCCCAGGTAGGCAGAATGTCATTCTCCTAAGAAAAGAAAGTCAGTCAGGGAAGTTTGAGTATCAAGACAAAAAAGCTTCCACAATATAATAAATATATAGTGTTGGAAGTAGTCATAGTTGTACAGCCACTAAACAATTCAGAGGCATCAAGAATTCACTATATCCTTGGCTGAACACATGAAATTTGAGGTAGCTGAGTGCTAAAAAAGTTTTAAGCTGCTAGAAGGAGGAATATGCTTCTGGGTATATCTAAAGCTGAAAGCTGTGTGCCTTAAGTTCAAAAATCATTTTGACTCTGACACGCTCTACCCCACATATCACCTGCAGAGACAATTCATCTACACTTCATTTCACTGCATGGGTGTCTAACTTACTGCTACGTTACTATTCTAAACTTGTTTATGAGAGTACCACATGAAAATGCTAGGGAAATTAAAATTTCAGAAGTTGAATTTTTGATGGGATAGTCTGTCCATATAGCTAGACTCATTTTCAGACCAAAACAGTCTAAATAATTTTCCAAGAAGCACAAGCATTTGAACAAAACTGAGGGTCACTGCTACAGAAATGAATGACACTCATGAAGTCAATGCAAAACTGTATCAGGATTTCCTAATCATGTTAGTATGTAAAACATTATTTAGTCCTGAACTACTTATTAACATAATTTAAACAAAGCTACATATTAAAACAGAAGGAAATGCACTGATGAGAATAGAAGTTGTGAATTACAGGATAAAGGACATAGGAGAGAGCAAAAATTACACCAGAGGTGGAATAAGCCAACTACATTATCCAGTTCATCTTCCTGAAAAACTGTGCTCAAACTCAACAATGATTTTTGGCTATTTTCATCAGAACAGTAGGAAAATCCATAAATGTTGATGCACTTCCCATTTCAGTTATCTGTTTAGGGATCTTACCCCTCCCTCCTGCCTGTTCAAAGTAAAAGGATGAACGAGTCAGATCATTCTGATGATCTCATTTTCATCTTTGAGAATGACATTAGAGATCATTTTAGCTTCTTGATAGTACATGATGGCCCAATTAGGAAGCCTGGTTCTAGTCAAGGAGTTAAAGAATGAGAGATGAACAAGAGCACTGTTTGAAGAATTAAAAAGAAAACCATGACTCTCAGATATGTTGCAGAGGAAGAACAAGATTTAATGTTTCCCTAGGTATGGATTGATGTAAGGGATGATGTAGAAAGTGGCCTGAATGTAAAATCCCATGTTTGTTCACACCAGTGTACCCATAATTCTACAATGTCCATCTTGGCATTGTGAAATTGCAGAAATCATTCAAAGTCCCACTTTTCTTTCTTTCTCCCTTCATACTGCTATCTATTGTCCTTTTATAGATTTACTATGGCTTGTTCTGGACAATTGCCTGAAGCCAAGTATCATTTTACTACATGCTACCTATATTTGAAGTCTCCTCAGGTTTTTCCTTTCCCAAGTATTTCCATCTCAAGTTTGCGTTAGAACATGTCTTTAGGTGTAACTGGCAGCAAGTTAAAGGCTGTGACCTGCCTTAGCCCAGAAAGAGCTCCAGGAGTTATTGTGGTTCAAACCTCTGGCAGAATTCTCTCCTCTATTCAAGGCTGGAAAGTTGTCACTTTCTTTTGCCCCGTGACAGGACTGAACATCTTTGTTCGCCTGGGCACTTTACCTAGTGAAAGCTAGGGAATAACCATCCATCTAGGACCCCATCCCTCTTCCTCACTTGTTCTTCTGGGCATCACTGGCAGAAAAGGAACACACAGCAGCTGAACAGAGCTACATGCTGGACGCAAAGTCTAAGTAGACTTCATGGAAATTCAATACATAGCCTATTCTAAATTTCCATCAGTTTGGAAGCAGTAGTTTTCTTACAAAATGCAAAAGAATCCAGAAATTCACAACTTTTATTCTGGCATGTAAGATGAATTCATTTGCCCTGTGTGGTATGTTTGTCCAAGACAGTGATGAGCAATCCACACTATTTAAGGCTGACTACTGTACAGCCAATGGAGAAAGATGGTCTGGAAGCCTAAGCAAAAGTATGTACACTAGGAGGCTTGAATATGTTACTTACTGCTTGTCTTCTGTCATTCAGCTCCCCAAAATCAAACACAGGTGATTGAACCTTAAAATATACATGAGGAGTAATTACCCTGAGGAGGGAAAGGGGGATCTTACGTTTGTGGAAGGGAAATTTTCTTCCTGAGTGTGGGTATGTATTCCGGCAGTATAGGAGAGTTACAGGTAACTGATTTCTGCAATTCAGAGGAATAAAAACGATAGCAACTGGTAGGCCAGAGAGGAAGAGTCTATTTATTTAAAACCTGTGTGAGACATATTCAAATAAAACTTCAAATAAAATCAACCATACCTGCTTTCACCTATCTTTATGGATGTAAAACTGCTAACGTCTTCCAGTAAATCTTATAGTCCATTAATATCCCCAATAAAATTAAGGCAGGTATTTCACGAACTTTTAATTACTTTACATGGAAATAATGCAAAATTATGATTTCATGTGGTTTTAACAGGGGCTGACAAGAAGGCTATTTCAAATCTAACACTATAAAGCAAAGCCAAGTGTTGCAAAACAGTAAACCAGGCACTTAAAGATGGACAATATCAGCACAAATTCCTGAAAAATGAAACTTCCAAGATTTCAACACCTCTGTGATTTCAGAAACCAGTAGTACGAAAAAATTAACTCATATTCAGCACAAGCTGAATATATATCCACCATATATACGCAGGGATAGTTTGGCATCATGTAATACATACAGAGAATCTAGGATGGACTTTTGTGTGACTGGCGGTATTTCTTCTGTACTGGTCAGCACAAAACCAGGACTCTACTCAGGCATTAGTCTTCCCTTGCGATCAGTGGCTTACTAATTAAAGGAAACTCAAAGATACCCTCACTAAACTTATATGTTTACTAAAATATTACGGCAATGCTGTTGAATACACAAATTTGTTCTGCTATTTATATGATGACACACTACTCATTTTAAGCATAACTGTAAGAATCTAGTTTTCAGAGGCTCTGAGGGGTATTGAGGCTCAGAGTGCAGGAGGCTATTACATCCCAGAGACCTCCCAAGCCTTAGCAAGCACAAGGAATGCCCAACTTGCTAAACTTCAACTCTTGCAGATGCAAACTTCTTGAGACCCAAGGTGGTTAAACCATGTAAGGTACTCTTACAAATAGGGGGTGCTAAAACTGTAGGGCCTGAGGCAGCTGCTTAGTTTACAAATCAGTGTTTTGTCCAGTTGTGAAAAATAAGTGGGCAAAATTATGAAACCAACATTTGCTTTTCTCTGCTTGCGTCCCAAAATCCATGTATTTTTACACAAATTTTGTCTGATCGATATCTTAGTGAAAGCGAGGGATTATAGTCATTCAGGCATGCAATGAGCAACTATTTTTTTGATCAGTTAGGCTTTACTAACAATTTATAAATTCTGCTGGCTTTATTTTATACTTAGATGCTCCAAAATTAATCTCATTAACAGAACAAAATTGATGTTTAGTTATTTGGTCCACACATTATGAGCCATATTCAACATTTGTGACAGCGATTATTTTATGATTTTAAAACTAAGATCCCAATTATTAATCACTATTGTTTTTTCTCTGTTTTCCTAGCATTTAAGTAAACCACATATTTGAATAAATCACAGTTTCAAAGAGTTTAATGGCATGAACTACTCTTTCATGCTGTTGCACAGAAACTTATGATCACATGCCTTCGGCAATACAGTATTTGTTTACAGGAGAGGGCTAAGTATTTCATGGACATTTGCTCTTTTGGATGTACATCAGTGGCAGGAAACAAAAGACAACACATGGACATTTACATCCCACAGGAAGAATTTAACTGGATCCCAGTGGCTGATAGGTCAAAACGTGAGAATCCCTGACCCACACATCAAGTAGAGTTTAACTAATAATGTAGAAATAATATATGTGTACATACTACCGTTCTTCTTCCAGGTTACTGTCTTTGAGGGTATCATAATTGTAGTCTGGCTTTGCCCAGTGTTCTTGACCTGCAATAAAATTTCTTCTAGTTCTCATTATGTTAATTAAAAAATAATGTTAGAAATAGCGGGGAAATGAGTAATCGATTTGGCAAATCCACAGCTAGATCGACAAGTTTTTACTTATATTACCGTGCTCACAGTTCCAGTGATACTATTTAAGTCCTGGTCAGAACTATACACCAAAAACACATCTGCATGAAAACTCTGAATTTGGATACTCTGTATTTTTGAGACATTTGGATTCTGATCTGTACTTTGCCTCTGACTTAAGTCTAAAAATAGTAGTTCTCTGATTTAAACACCCTATGACTTTTAGATTCACAGTCAAAATGGAAATTTCTGACTATTTCTGGTCACTTATCCTTTATCAAGATGGAACCCAAAATAATAGAATATGAGAAAATATGACAGGATGTAAAAAGGAAAAAATCTTAAAAGGCTGCTTTCAGTTTTGCTATGTTATTGTTCTACATTTGCAGTTTTCACCCCTCCAAAATCTAAAGAATTTCTTGGGTTCGTGAGAGAACAAATACAGCTCTTTTACACATCTCCAGAAAAAAAAAAAAAAGAAACCTGAGTATATTTAAACTCCAATTGTATTTCATAAAGAATCACTGAAAAGATGAGAGTGCACCTAATAGTCATATATGTCACTGTATATTGTAAGTTAATTTTATTTGGGGTGATATATTACTGAAAATGTATTAGTTTGTATTAGTGGAAACTATTAAGCCAGTAAATACAGACCTGCTATGACATTAGGATATACTAATCAGTTCCTGAAACTATGCAGAGGACGCTTTATGACAGTGATTTCCAACAATCCTAACAGCCTCTTTCTTCACCTAGAAGCTGAAATTCTTTTAGTTATATTCCCCCTAAATTTTTCTCATGTGTTCAGTATTGCTTTAGCTTGTACTTACTGCATGTACTCTAACCTAAATCCCTTGCAAGATAAACAAACTTGCTGTTTACAGAAGAACATGCATGTAGAACATGTGACATGAATTGGAGGGAGGTCGTGATTTATACAGAGACTGAACATTTTAAGTAAAAAAGTTATCAGGTGTATGAAATATATGACCCCTAATTTGGGGATCTACACATTGTCACATTGAAAAAAAGCAAAACAAAACAAAAATCAAAGAATGCTTTGCCTGCAAATATTATGGTGCTGCTTTTCCCACTGTGAAATAGTTTAAGTCAAACCTATTTTGTATCATACTGATTCTCTGCCACGCATTACAGCTTTCAAATTCTCAAATTATAATGCCATTAATCGTTAAAAAAGCTCTTTTAAAAAATATCCATGAGACTCTTCTGAGTATTTATCCTTATTTGCATTGTACATATTTTGTGCAGAAGAAATGTATCTCCAAAGACCTCTTTAGAATTGTCTTGAGCAGTGTATTTCTCTAGTTCAATAAAAAAAAATATTTAAATGGAATAAAATGAATGAAAATAGTTCAATACATCATGAAATGATCTAACACTAACAAAGGTTCTCA
>NW_008825409.1:4369958-4378143 GCF_000699105.1 Pygoscelis adeliae | reverse complement strand
AAAGAAAAGCCTTTATAAAAATCTGTCAAATGACAAATTTTACACTTTATATAAAAGAGAGAAGAAACCCATGCTGCAATAAAACCAAAACCAGAAATTGACTCGACCCTTGGGCGCAAGCTTGTAAATACTATCTATATGAGAACAACCCACAGGAAGAAGTTACAGTGAATTTGCTTGCGCGTTTGCTTGTTCCTAATACAGAACAAGTGTTTTCAGGAGCCCAGCAAACTACTGCAGTGTAGTACAGGTAGGCTAGCATTATCAGATGGGCAAGAGAAAAGTGGGCTTCCCACTCCTGTTCGGTAGGAACTAAGCTCAAAGTTCCCTTGGACTTCTTTGAAAATCTTAGTAATGTCTTTGAGACATGTTTCCATTTAAAAGTTAATATTCATTTAGAAATTCAGTTCACACATGGATAATTGAAATATCACTGTCACTGAGAAGCTCTTGCGTATGTGACAGAGGACTAAGAGTCTTTTATGGCAACTACTATGTATGCAACGTCTCACACCACGTATTTACAAAAGGAAACAGTGTTCAGAGATCTGGGATTTACTTTAATCCCCATTTTTGAAGGGAAAAATTTACTGAAGATAAGAACAGAAATACTTCTTGCCACACTTATAAACATAGTTAGCAGATACAGAGAAATGTTTTACTGATAAACGTCTGAAAACTTTAAAAAATTAGCATTTGCCTTGAGTTGTTTTCATTGTGTATATTCTTGATGAGAAGATAAGTGTGCTTTTTGGGGCTGCAGTGGAATCCAGCATTCAGTTTAATATTAAATTCTTTACAAAAATAGCTTATAAATGATTAATATATTTTTTAAAAAATAACCAATTATTAGAAGTCCAGCATTATTATGGACTTCTTATAACACCATTATTACTTTGTTATAGAATTGATGCCTGTAACTATCAATAACATTCATCCTTTTCAAGTATACAACACAGCTATAAAATCTATTAATCGTGTATTAACCTGTTATAATTGGAACTTTTATTTATAGTGTAACCAAATTAAATTTATGGTTTTCAACTCAAGTCATATGTTTCAAATTCTGAATGTAATTCTTTATGATATAGGGAGTTATCAAGCACTGAGACTTGGTATGTAAGACATCTAAATACTCACGTCCTCGGTGTGCAAACATTTCAGTTTAATTAGTCTCATTCTGAATGCTTCTATTCTGATAACGTACTCAAAATATAAAGTCATGTTTGTAGAAATAATGATATGTACCATTGTTTTCATAGATTTTTAAAAGGAAAAAAAATCTGGGAAAATACAATTTCTCAAAAATACATACTCCAAACCTTTTATCATTCTGTTTCCCCCTTGTAATAGCACAGCCATTTGCCAGTAACTATCTCCTCTGTTTTACAAGAAGACACTCTTTAACCACTAGATGACATTTTTGTTAGCAGTCAATGATGTGATGCTGGAAATGATTTTGTAAGAACACTCTGAGGTGGAAGGTGTTTGGGTTTGTTCCTCTTGGTATATGGCTTCACTGGATACGTTTAAAAAGACAGACGAGAAACAAGCAAAGCAAAACAAAAAACCTCCTTGGGACTGAAATACTTTGTATGTGTTGTTATTTGCAGTGCATGCCAAGACATTCATGGGCACCAGAGCCAACCTGGCGAGCTAATTAAATATATAAATGTATGTGTTTAAAACAGCCTTATAAGGAGCATTGGAAATCTGCAAGATGAGCGAATATCTTATAACTTCTTCCGCAGGTGCGAGGATAGCTACAAGCCATGGACTTTCTGTCCTGCTTCTTGTTTGTGGCTTTGTGAAGGGTGCTTTGCTTTAATCTAAAAGTGCTGACTTTTTCCAATATCACTTTCTCTTCTTAAAGCAAAGAGCAAATCGCCTGTAAAATCCACGGAGCGGACAGCAAAGTTGACCCTAACCTCCAACCACCACTCTGCACCCAATGTACTCTAAATCTCTACACAAGGAGCACCTTCTTCAGGAAGTACAAACAAAAATACTAAATAAATAAAATAAATAAATAAATATAAAAAGAAGAGGATACCACCTGTTTTCTTGATATATTTTATTTTCTTTGGTGTATCATTGATCTTTTATTTGAAGAGAACTGGTGTGATGTAATCAAACGTTTTGTAACAGCAAGGCCTAGTTTCCTTTTCTTTCGGCAAGGAGAAGCTTCATCCTTGACTTCTCAGGGGTTGGCCTGCGAGTCATCAATATTACAGAATTAACCATGGATGACATTTGGTTTCCTACGCTGAAAGAACCGTTCCAGCCTGGAAGCAAACAGAGGCCAAATAATGAAACAAAACAGTGATTTAACATCGACCCAAACAAAACACCCCACAAACCTTATCAAAAAAACTTTTTTTTTTTTTTTTTTTTGCATGAGGAATAGGGAGGAGAAAAGAAATTCTACAAAACGGCTAAGCAGACTAGAGATGTTTCTGGAAAACAAATGAGGATATTTTTCTTTTGAGTTGTTTGGGGTTGTTTTTTACTTTTTTTTTTCCCGTGGGTTTTTTCCTGTCTTTTTTTGTTTGTTTCTTGTTCAATGGTGGCAATTACTGACTTAGGCCAACCCCTGATGACTGCGTGGAGGTTTATATATATACATCTTTTTTTTTTTTGTGTGCATTCTATATTTCAGTGTGTTTTCTCTAATTTTGCAACTCCTGTATATGCAAAACTAACTTAAATTCTGTAAATTGCTTACAGTCTGTGTGATATAACTTCAGAGTAGACATACTTCGGTCCTCATGCAAGCCAGTTTTTAATATTATCTATATGTCGTGCCACCAATAGACATCTTTATTTCCTTTTTTGACAAAACATCACTTTTTAGTTTGTAATTCAGTACTGTGTGGATTTTGTAATACATACCTTCACTTCCACTGGTTTGACCCCTTTCAGCCCTCTGTTTACTCTGTAAATGCACATTAAAATTTGTTATGGTCTCTAGACAATGAATTATTTTAGTTTTGTGTATGTTGTGTTGGAGTTCAGTTGCTGAAAGCTCTTTTAGTTTGTGATGTTTATCGAGATGAAGTGATTTGATCACTAGAGACTGTAAAATGCAGGTTTGCAATCAAATACTGCATGTAAAGGAAGGTTAGAAGCGGAAAACAGACAAATAAAACAGAACATGGCTTAAAAGATATTCTTTTGGTAAAGGGTTTTAGGAAAGTGAATTTATTACAGTGATAAACTATATTCACATCACAGCTCCTTATACATGGCCAAAGAAGCGTCTTTCTTTGCTTTTTTCTGGAAGTGGATTGTCATTACTCATTGGTATTCTTAATTAAAATATTTTATGTCTGTGAACTGAACATCAGAATTTTGCTGTTGAATGAAGTAATATGCATTACATGAATTACATTCATTAATGCAGGAAGGAAAAATTGCTACCATTTGCAGCTGCAATCAGGAAGGTTTTTTTCTTGTTCCCCTCCTTCCACTGATGCGGAACAATCCACACCCTTTCATTTATCAGCACAGACAATCACATATACCACATGCTTATTATGATCTATTTACAGCAGCATTAAGTAGCTGCAGTGTGGTCAGCTGTGTCATTTCTCCTCATTTTATAAGTAAAGTAGAAGGAAGTAAAAAAATAAGTTTAATATCTCACCAGTCCATGGCCTACAGGCCTAACATTTTATTTCAAAATGCCTATAAGTCTGAAGTCTTCCCCTATTAATTTCAAAGGAGAAAGAACAAATAGTAGCATAGAATCAAAGGGTAACACACTAATGCTTAGGAAGAGGATAACATATTCGTGCAAATCTTATTTCCCTTAACCATACATTATGTACTATAAGTTTGACTGGGAATAGTCAGTTTTTCTTTGGTTATAGAAAAGTCTTAGCAGTAATAGAGAGAGTAGAATTTTGCTCTAATACAGACAAATCAGGAATAACTATCAGGAGAAAAAGGGGAAAATTTCTTTTATTTCAACATAAAATTAATGACCCGGTAGGAATATTTTGTATTGAAAAGGTTTTGCTCCATAGTAAAAACAGTTTATCAGCCTACTGACAAAGAAAATAGAAACAGTCCTGGTTAAAGTGTTCTGAATCAAAACCAATATTGTCGATCAAAGAGGAAGTAGATGAAAAAAGAGCCAGAGCTTTTTGAAGTCTCATTTTCTGAACACACCTATGGAACCAAACTTTCAGAGCTCTGAAGGAAAGGCTACATTTTCCCTGTGAAATAGATATCTATGACTGGATGCTGTGAGGATCTCCTGTGTGTCCATTAGCCTTAACCGGAACCAAATGCTTAACATCATAAGTGTTTCATATGTTTACTGTATACATATATCTTGTATGAATATTCCGTGTATGCACATAGTCATATAGGCAACCTGCAGTGACATACAGCATTTTTCAGAAGCAGTTTAGCCTCACATTGTTAAAGTTAGCCTCTGATTACTATGTTAAACCGATACTGTGTTTTGCTTTATGCTGTTAGCTTCTTCAATATAAATCACCATGTACTAGGAATTAATATTAAAGAACCAACCAACTGAAATTAAAACAGAATTCTAGACCACTCGGACTAGTGTGATACAACAACTCAGAAGACATTACCAAGGAAAGTGCCGTATTGCGATCTGCTATTGTTCTTCAACAATGTCAGAAAAAAATGGAAAACAGAAATCTGTAGGACTTTTGAAAAGCCTTTAAATCTTGCATGAGATGCTAAGGGGATACAGTAGTTGTCCTCCTTCCCCCACCCCAAGATAATAAACCCAAATTCTTCAGATGCGGCTGGTCCAGAGCCTAGCAGATCTAGAGCCTAGCTTTACAGTTTCTGCCAAGCTGTGTGGATGCAGCAGCAGCATCTCCTAATAGGAGCAAGTATTACATTTCTAAATTTTATGCTGTGTCTTAACAGCCGTTCTTCAAATCAGGAATCTGCCTGAAGCACCAAGAAATTCTTGAAATGGAAGTTAAGCTGCAGTAGCACCCCTTTTTCCTAAGAATTTAGTTATGAATAATATTTGGTATAAGAATGGAACTACTGCCGCTTTCTGCCCTGGTCCAGTTCAAGTTTGGATTTAACACTAATAGAGAAAAAACTGGCTTAGTTATATCCTTGAAAGCTCCATTGAGTTAGGTATCTAAAAGGACAACTTACATCTAGCAGTGGCAAAATCTCTCAAAACCCAATGTCTTTAACCTTTCTACAAAAATAGTCTAGTCTTGAGGTGGTCATTTACATGACTCATGCTTCTCACTTGGTGTCCTCAAGGCCTCACTGCACATGTGACTTTCTTCAGATTGTTCCAACAGGTTTTGTTTTTAATAGAAGAGTAAACATGGACGAGTATGAAACATTTCTGTATTTCAAGGTATATGCCATCTAAATACAGGTCACACACTTTGAGTTGTTATGCTTTGTGAAGCTAAAAGAAATATATTCCTACTCCATTAAATGTCAATGACAGCTTTTGTATCATATAAAAAAAGATCTGTAGAACTTTTGTACTACTATCAGGATTAGTACTGCTACAGGGCCTGTCCCATAAATTCTCCTTTTCAATGGTTACCAATATTCTTTTAATCTTTGGAACTTCATGCATGCAAATTGCTGCATAAGAAGTTTGAATTTTCCCTTCTTAATTGCCTTTTGTAGATTCTTCAAAGAAATTTATGGAGCAGAAGGGGTGCTCAGACCATAGATTTAAAAAACCTTGGCAGACTAATTTAAGATTGACAGTTTGTTTCTTAGAATTCCTGTTAAGAAAGGTACTAGAAAATTTGAATGGTAAACACTGAATCTATCACGAATTATTGTTATTTCTTTTTCATTCTCAATATTGAATATTTATATTACAGCACTACCAGAAGGCAAGATCAGAAGTAGGTATAAACATATGAGGCATCACAGGAAAAGCAATAAGACTGCTTGGAGTTTCATACCTATGCACATAATTCAGTGCTGCTGTGATTTATGATCAGAACACGCCCTAGAACCAGTTTTTCTCACATTCATTCTTTAAAGTATTTTTGCTTCATTCAAATAAAATGAGGAAACAGTGGCCACTGCAGAAATTTGAATGCTTGCTTAATATTCTTCAGTGTTAAACATTTAACTTCTAATGATCTCTACAGTGATGTCATCATTTAATTCACCATTAAAAAAAAAAAACAACAAACACACTGCTGCCAATCTTCAACTCCTTCCTCAAAAAAAGGAAGAGAAAACAATTTAAACCTTTGTTATTTGCAGGATGGGGGAACATTTGTCCATGACATTACTATTGGTAAATGTCAAATGTTGTTTACAGAGCTAAAAGCATTAAGAACCAAGAATGGGATCAACATACTTTGCAATATAAATTTTTAAAGGTTAATCTTCCATGATTAGCTTAGCTAAACAATGCTAAGTACAAAGTAAATTGCTTAATGCTAGTCACCATAAATGGTTTCAGTCTTTTGTTCTGAGCTTCCTAAATATTGATTTATTTGATTTCACAGTCATAAAGTTTGCACATATATTCACATAGTTGAAAGATTATACATAGTTTTCCTTGTGCTCTTCATCTAAACAATACAGGAAGACAATAGCAAAAAAGAAAGTTAAATTTGTCTATAATAATGAATCACAATCAATTGGTAGAGTTACTTGCAAAGAAAGAGAAGTGTGTTCTCTTGAGAGTCAATTGTAATTGCAATCTTTTTTATTTTCTCTTTTTTGTACTATTCTTTTTTTGCCAGCACTTCAATCTAAAAAACAAGACAATACTGTATTTCTTACTACTCACTTCTTACAAGGTGACAGAGGACAAAACAATGTCATCTTTGTTATGAAAGAAGCTGAGGGGAAAAAAAGATTCTTTTCATTTAACAACAATGTAAATGTTTACAGTGTCCTATCACTTCACAATATCTCTGCTCATAGGTTTCTGGGGAAGGAGCGACATGGAAATTGTTTTGTGTTTCAGCTTGACTTCCCAGCTTTAAAAGTGTTCTCAGTTAATTGTCATCCGACAGCTAAGGACAGGACTCTTCTGTAAGTTTCACAAATACAGTAATTTTCCCTGTAACTGCCAGTGACAGATTGGTTTGAGTTTTGAAATGATAAATACTTGCAACTCAGAATATTTTTCCATAGAGTTATAAATGTTACGAGGAATGGCAACTATTAAAGCCATAAACAAGTCTGGAAGAATATCACAAACTAGTAATCTCTCAAAAGTTTCAAAATATGACAAACACTTTAATCAAAAAAAGGCTTTTGGTGGGATTTTCTTTTAAAGTTTTATTGCAACTCACTCTTATCTGAACGGCTATAAATACTCTGGATTTGAATTCCAACTATATCGTGCTGACAGTAAAGAGGGCCTTCAGATGGGAGCAAATGAAATTTTCACTTATTGAAATGGTCCTTTACATTGACATTACAGCACAGAAAGAGGTCTTATGTGTCTATGAGACTATTTATAGTGACAGCTCATAAGGAAGCCAAAATGTACATAATAGACTATTAATTCCTTTCCTCTTTTTATACACCATGAACTTGAAAAACAAGAGAGAAGATTGGGTTTGACAACTAGCTGCTTAAAATAAACTATTTCATTTAAATCTTTGAAGAAGCAAAGTCTCAAACATTCCTTATTAAAAAGACTTGTATAACTATGACCTTTTAAATTATATGGAGTTTAGATTTTTAAACAGTTATACATATTATGTATGAAATCCTTGTATATAAAATTGAGAATGAAGGAGATGATGACTTCTTTTGTTGCTTCTAGTAGAAGATTATGTTGATTGCTGCTGATTGCTTTCAATATCAAATGGTTTAACAGACCCTTCGAATCACTGGCACCTATACTTCTTAAAAATATAGGTGCCAAATTTTCTTATCACCTGCACTACACTTCAGTTTTTGGATGTTAACCAACACTAGTTCAGGTTTCAAAGATGTTGCTTATTCACCATAACAGAAAAGGAGGAATTCACACTTTATTAAAAATAAATGTCAACATATTTACTAAACCACCTCAATGTCTTTTTCTTTGGTGAATCAGGCACGAGATATATTACTTTTGTCTATATGTGGCATCGCCTCAATGGGTCTAAGCACTGACAAAAAAGACATGGAAATGTGGATCCTAATTGTTTCACCTACTAATTGGATTCCTGTGTAAGAGACAGAAAAC
>NW_008825409.1:4325817-4369944 GCF_000699105.1 Pygoscelis adeliae | reverse complement strand
TACAAGAGCCAAAAAAAAAGGATCTTTACAGGGACTACCAAACCAAATCACTGCTCTAAAAAATGATGTTGATATTTAACTCTGCAATAAGGTGAAACACTCAATGAAATTAAATGCAATTTCTCTAGCTAAACGCAAAGGTTTTTCTTCCAAAACTATGACTTTTTCAACTGATCTGAAAGAAGGTCTTGTAATTAGGACTTTGAACAGGGAAGGGTTTTGTCTACCATTTGCAACTGCACAATGGCAACCCCGAAGAGACTGTCAGCTGCCTCCCCTCCACCATCACTGCCCTATACTTGATTACCAGTGATGAGGTCATTCAGGAGATGAATATATATTACACAACAATAATTTTCTATACTTAAAAAAATATTTTTTTGACTATTTTTAGTTTTATAGCAGAAAAATCTTATTACATTGCTTAGCTAATTTTCTTTTAAAAAGGCAATGTTTACATAATTTCGTAAGTATTGTAGATTGTTGTTTTTAAAAAAAAATAGTTCTTAGCACTCAAGATAACAGAAAAGGCTTAAAAAGTGAACCAATAGCTTTCTAAAACTGTGCATGTGTCAAGAGATCCTTGCATTACTGGAAAAAAAACAAACAAAAACCTCCTGCCCTGGAGTTCATTCTAATCAGGTATGCAAAATTCTGGGAAAGCAGGCGGCCAGGAGAAAGCTGTTGGAGTGATTCTGGTGATGGTGATTTGATCTTTGTCTTTAACCTTTCCAGTATACTTCTTGGACACAGCAAGGGAATGAATTCTGAAAGCACTTATTATGCATGTGCAGCAGCCGAAATAATGTATGCAATAATGCTGAGAATCCTGTGCAAAGCACAGGACCTACTGAGTTTACACAGCGGCACTGTGCACACGGGCAGGATATCTGGCATTGTCTCGATTCTAGAAATGCTGAATGCCTGGTAGGTACTGGAGATCTCATCACACATCACAGAAGGAGCTGCTAGACATAAGCTGCTCCCGCCTCTGGATGGGATTTGTCTAACTAGTTAAGTAGTTCCCTTTCTAAGGCTCCTAACCCATAGGACAAACAAAATACAGAATACTGAAAAATAAAGAATATTGAACAAAATTCCTCAAGAGTCTCCCTCACTTTCTGTGTTTGTGGTTGACACTTCTAATATGGAAGTTCAAGCAAATGGCTCTCCTCAGCAATAACCTCCACAGATGGACTTGGAGAATACTGTTTCACCTGAAGTTTACAGCCCAACTCTATCGCTTTCACTTTCAAAAGGTATGTCAACATTTAAATAGAATACAAGCAAATAAAAAGAAGTAAAAGCGGCACATTGTGCCAAAATCCTCACTCAAAACAATATGAAACATAAATTATCAAGTATATCTAATACTAAAACAAACTCTTTTATTGGACACATTAAAAAGTCACTGAACTTTAAAAGTGACTTTTAAAGTCATCATGAACTTTAAGGAGACATCTGGGAATTTATGCTCTATTATTCATTTGTTTCAAGAAATAACAACCTGTAATTTGTAATTACTGCTTGTAATTTGGTAAATTAAATGTCATTTAGTATGGTTAACTATAAAGTTAAACAATTATAGGTAACTCAAGACATTTGTCATGAAGATGTACACAGAACACCCAGAATTATAGAGACAGACCTGCTAATGGTAACACAGTTCTTTTTCTCAGCAGATGGATGAAGCAGATGGATGACTTGTGTTTTCTTCACACTTTTCCTACTGGATCAGTAGTTGCCAGCAGTAATATCAATGTCTATCCTGGAAATATATACATGCAGTGATTTTTTTTTTATTAGCCACTTTTCCCTCTTCATCAGACTAGGCTTTTGGTAGCCCTCAAAATATGTAGCACATTAAAAAAACACAGGCAGTTGTATGGAAGTATGTGGGCCTTCAAGTATTTTCACTGGACAAATAAAATTAGGCTACACATTTCCTTAGGAAAAGAAAGACATTATGTTGTTCTGTAAGATGAGTTTGTCATACACAAGTCATAGTTGGGACAGTATTCAGAAAGATTTGCCATCACATGTGCCACAATGGAGGCTCTATTTGAAATATTCTCATCACAAAATTCTAAAATATCTTATTTGTCCTCATTTTATTGTAGATTTCTGTATTGTATTCTGTATTCTGTTTCAGCAATTTAAGCTACTAAGCCATACAACATTGCTGAAGTGGATGAGAAGTACTTGCACAACCTGTTTCACCAGGTCAGCTTTGAAGGCTCTGACTTCCTAGCTGTAGGGTGGTAAAAAACAGGTGGAGTGGCAGAAATGTTTTAAAAGAGTCACAGCTACCTCTGGTCATCCCCCCCAAAAAAACCCCAAACTCAAAACCAACCATCTGGGGGGATTTCAAAGGAATGTCATTCAGGAAGCTGGCATAAGATCTGCTGATGAACCAGCATACAAATCACCTAGTGTAAGTGAAGCTACGCCGATGGAAGAACACAACACTGTGGAGGCAGGATGAATACACCAACAACTCCTTTGCTCTGTCCAGGTTCCATCTACTACAGAGGGCTCTTCCAGTGACACCTATATTAGCATGGGTGTAGGTTTCGAAGATTCATTACATAGGCAAGGTCTTAACAAATCAGAACCTAACATTGGAATGTTTTGTTTCTGTACTAACTGTAGTCATTCCAGAGGAAGACTGGTGCTCATTGGGACAGGATCAATGAAAACACCATTGTAGTATTTAATGGGTAAACAAGCAGAAAATATATTATGAAACAAAATACATAAGAAACTCTGAAAATAAAAAAATAACATGACACATGTTTCTGCTGTGTGCTGTTGAGGAATATCACATGCGGGTTTGGACTCATTATCACTGACAGCACCGATATCAGAATGTGGCAGTGAGATAGAGCCCTACCTCAAAATGGAGCTGTGGTGGCTGAAGCCACTGTATCCCATGAAGTAACTATATGAGTACTTAAGATAGCAAAATTCCAAGTGAAACTGGACACTTGTAAAGAGAATAATAAAATCTACAGATCCAGTAGAAGAGTTTTTTTAAAAAGCTTGTGTGGGTATGCGGCCAGCAGGAGTAGGGAAGTGATTGTCCCCCTGTACTCAGCACTGGTGAGGCCGCACCTTGAATACTGTGTTCAGTTTTGGGCCCCTCACTACAAGAAAGACATTGAGGTGCTGGAGCGTGTCCAGAGAAGGGCAACGAAGCTGGTGAAGGGTCTAGAGCACAAGTCTTATGAGGAGTGGCTGAGGGAACTGGGGTTGTTTAGGCTGGAGAAAAGGAGGCTCAGGGGAGACCTTATCGCTCTCTACAACTGCCTGAAAGGAGGTTGTAGTGCAGTGGGTGTTGGTCTCTTTTCTCAAGTATCAAGCAATAGTACAAGAGAAAACAGATTCAAGTTGTGCCAGGAGAGGTTTAGACTGGCTATTAGGAAAAAATTATTCACATAAAAGGTTATCAAGGATTGGCACAGGCTGCCCATGGAAGTGGTTGAGTCACCATACCTGCAGGTATTTAAAAGATGTGTAGTTGTGGCACGTAGGAACATGGCTTATTGGTGGAGTTGGCAGTGTTAGGTTTATGGTTGGACTTGATGATCTTAAAGGTCTTTTCCAACCTAAATGATTCTATGATTCTATGATTCTATGATTCTATGAGTATAAATCTTCATGTTTCAGGACTGAAGGTAACAAACATCTACTGGTGGTGAGGAATAAAATAACCTTTAGGCAGATTATTCCATGAACACATCATTCCATGAGATTTATTTTGCCTATCTCTGAGAAGCATAAAGATATGGCTACTACTGAACACTACATACTGTACTAGGTGAACCCCATTACGTGTTGCAGAAATGAACAGTGCAGAGATTTCAGAGATTTTTCTGGCTGGAAACATGGATAAGACCATGACCACAGCTAAGACTGTAAAGCTGTAGTATGCCTTTTTAAACTTCCCCAACAATAAAGTCTTGTTTCAAGATTTGTAAGTTTTTTACACTATAACTCCTACACCCCAAGAAGTATCTTTTGAAGAGAACTGTGAAAACTAAGAATTTTTTTCATCACCTTCTCTGCAGTACTTGTCAAGCTGAAAAAGGAAGACTTTGGTGGTTTATGAACTTAAAATAATTTAAGAAAATTTAGTGCCAGCAATTCTTAGTGGGAAGAAAGGTAGATGTGGTGGTTACTTCAATATATCACAAGTAGAGCATTGGTACTAGCACTTTAAGGCAGTGTAATTGAGACTTTTGATTTTAAAATTCATAAGTTGTAATGAAGTTGATTGATAGTATTATTTTGCTCTGATTGGTAGTGAAAGCAAATAATCGTCACATACCAAGAAAACATAGAAGTGTCAACTCAGCCAAAGACATTGGGCCATACTGCTAACTACACAGTACGCTATCTAGGAGAAACATACCTTGTATTGATTTTTAAACTTATTTCTATCTTCATTATGCAGCACATATTTTAGCAGAAATAAGCAGTCTAGTCTTAATCCTAATGCAGTTATAACAATCTTGTTACTGATTCACTTGAACAAGAAAGAACAGGCCAGGTATGAAAATTGAGGAATGTAGAAATTAATACATAAAGATTAAACACAGGTAGATTGGCAGATAAGTTATCATCAGTACCAGCTCATGTCTTTCTTGCAGGAACTACCATGGAAGCACATTTTTGCCTTTTAATATCCCAGGCTGCTAATCCTTTTCCTCCCCCACCCCCTTTATTTTCTGTTTTCTTCTCATGCATCTACTGTAAAGGAATGTATAAATATGACATGCTCAATTATTAATCATGTATTATTCAAGCCTGGCAAGCAGCTTCAGAAATAAAAATGCAGAGAAGACTTAGAATTAAATCCCACTTCAGGAGTTTTACCTAAAAATAGCTGTGTCCTGTATTAGCCACATCCTGTTGACTTTTATCACTGAAGTACCAGGCTGGAGTTCTAAGTATTGACAAACTGTAAGACATACTCACTTTAAAAAAAAAAAATAATTGACCTACTGTCTATTGAAACTGCATGTAAATTCATGCAGTAATAGGATTTGTTTTCCTAGATTACAGAGGACTGACATTAAGAAGAAAACAAAGCAAAGCTTTAAATCATAGTCTACTTTTGGGTGGCCAGCTTGAAGAGGCCTGATTAGAATTTACTAAAACACTCTTTCTGCATTGTAAAAGATCAGATTATTTAAAACGTCACCAATATAGCACCCATTAAAACTAAGAACAAACAAGGTCCGTTTACTTTTAAAAATACGGGTAAATTCTGAGAGAGGGAGGAAAGGAGAAGTGGGAGAACTGGAATTGCTGTTGCTAATAGTAAGGGCAAAGTAGGACAGTACACCCCTAGGGTATATTTTTTTCCTAATCTCTCCTCATAAAGAACATCTTCTTATTACATAAGGAGACATTGCTTCCCTTGCTGTCAGATTGGGTGTAAATGACAAGCTTTTGGTAGTTTGGGGGCTGCAGTGGTGGCCTCTGTGGAAAGAGGTCGGGGACTGCCCTGTGCTGGACACAGCCAGTTCTAGCCAGCTCTGCAACAGATCCACTGCTGGCCAAGGCTGAATCTATCAGCCTGTGTATGGTGCCTCTGGGAAAACATATTTAAGAAAGGACAGACAATGCTGGGGAGAAAAAGGAGGAGGCAATAAAAGAGTAAGAAACAACGAAGGGAACACCAAGGTCAAAAGGGGAGGAAGTACTCCACGGAAGAACAGGTACATCCCTGAAGGGACTGCAGCCTGTGGAGAACACACACCAGAGCAAAGGAAAAAAGTGAGAAGGAAGGAGTGGCAGAGGGAAACCACTATGTACTGCCCATAACTCCCTCCCAACAACAACCTTGCATGGTGTGTTGCCTCACTGAAGGGACTGAGTGTAACCTATGGTAATAACAAGGAGGAAGGGGAGGAATTTGGAGTGAAGTTGAGCATGGAAAAAAGGGAAGGAAAGCTGTTTTCCCTAAGTGTGTAAATGTTTGGTTTATTGTTCTTGTCTTTCCAATATCCAAATCAGTAATTACAAATTTATTTTGATTGTCAATTAATTAATTTTCCCCAAATGAAGTCTGTTTTGCCCACAATACTAATTGGTAAGTGATCCTCCTGTCTCCATCTTGATCCAAAAGGTTTCTCATTCCTGTTCTTCCACTTCTTCCCCTGTCCTACTGAGGAGGGGGATTCAGAGAGTGGCTGAATGGGAGTTTGGAAAAAAAAGTGATTGACAATCTTCTCACATATTCACAGTTGCAGAATGCATGGGGTAAAGTGTGGCTGACTTTTCTTGAATTTCAGCAAAGCCTTTCTGGTTGTGTCTAAGGTTTTTGGTAAAAGTTCTTGAGCGCAGGGTTGGATCTCAGAGGTGACTTGAAGTCATATGTGAGACACTTCCTAAACTGTGTCTTCCTGCCCAGTTCATTCCAGGTTAGAGCTAAATCCAAAATGTAGGCATTGTTTAAGCAGTCCAGGAATTTGCATTCAAGTGCAATCTCAGATTGATCTAATCCCCATCCTGTCAGCAACAAAACAGGCAATCTCCTCCTTTGTCAATGTAAGAGTTTTGGACCACTCAGCTCTAAGCCACACAAATAGAAGGTCTCTCAGGTCCTGGCTTCTTGTTTCTTTACATTCAGTTACAACTTTGGTCCTCTTCATGCCACTACAACGTCTCTTTAAAACTTCTCAAGAGAGTTGCTGGTGTTAAAATGTAGAAGGTTAAATGGCAGAAGGTATGTGATAGACGTTGGTCAACAAACTGGTCATCTATGAAATGCAGCCTTCATAAGCAACAATCACAGAAGCAAACTAACAAAGTTTATCCAGAAATCCTTGCCATATACTGGGTTGACTACCTCAAAGGAGCTAGTGTTTCCCTGATCACTGCCTGTCACTGACTGCTGATAAGGATGATGGTTCTTTTCAGTTTCCTTCTCTGTGTTGTTTTCCTTCAGGGCGATTTGTTGTTTGGTCCTCTGAATGTTTATTTATTCATGCATTTATTTTTCATTGCAGTTCTTTACGTCTCTTGTGGGAAGGAAGAAAGGGAAAAGGGAAGATGTTTTGATGTGCCTCTTGACTAGAAATATTTGTCCCCAGATGGAAATTAGTAAGGCTGTTTAGCATGGGGAGCTGGGGTGAGAAGACAGACAGGCAGTGTCAGGTCAGAGAAAGAAATTAAGACTATTTTTCCTTAGAATGCTGCCTTTTAAAAATGAGAGAGTAGCAATACTAAAGCTGCCTAGAAGCCTCTCAAGGACTAAGATTTGGAGAGCAGGGAGCTCCAAAGCCAGCCAGAGGTTGGAGTTTTTATCCATGAGGGAATCTTGTCAATATAAAACAATCCCTTCATTAGTCATTATAAGAAAAGGAAAGATATGAGAAAGAAGACTGTTATTTCAAGTCTTTCAAATAATACAGTGACCAAATTAAATAGTTACTAACCCCCAAAAATATCACTAGACAAGCAAGGTCATTTAGAAAAAATAGGGAGCTGGTTGCATTTGGAATTTAGTCTTGAAAACACAAATTCTCAGGTCTTTGAATGACTATATACCTGGGCCACAGGTATTCCTTGGTTAGGCAAGGGACTTCAACAATGATAAGACAGAATTTTTTAGCTGGTAGAAGGTTTTTCAGTGTCAAATTGTCCTCTTAGAATCTGTCCTGTAGCTGATTTTGTAGTGACAAATTGCAGCATTGTGAATTGCCTCTGACTTCTTCAGAGTCATTCTGAGCAGCGATAATGATGGTGTTAAATAGCATGGGGGAAATCACTAAAACAGCCTCATACAGACAAGGGTGAAAATGTATAAAAGGAAGGAGTTCAGACTGTGTAAAATAAGAAAAAAAAGATTGGTAGTTCTGCGGTGAAGGGAAAAAAAAACAGAAGATAAGGAAAATTCTGATAACAATAAAGGTATTACCAATGGTTTGGAACAGAAGAAAAATGAAACCCAAAATATTCCAGTTTATCTGATGAGAAAGTTGATTACCTCAACAATCAACTGCATCTGTGCTTAACCCAGTTCTGTGGCACTAGTTAAACTATATAACAGACAAAGGAAGACAATGATAAAAACAAAGCACTCTTCATCACTTGCTCAATTCTGCATGGTAAAAGGAACAGAAATTATCACATAAAACTCTACATACTGCCAATAAAATCAGTGTAAGTATATTGATCTGGCTAGACCTCTATGAACATGTCACATCTCTCTCCAGTTATTTCAGTGCATGCT
Source organism: Pygoscelis adeliae (assembly GCF_000699105.1). Lineage (NCBI taxonomy): Eukaryota > Metazoa > Chordata > Aves > Sphenisciformes > Spheniscidae > Pygoscelis > Pygoscelis adeliae. Next base: position 4,361,699 of record NW_008825409.1, on the reverse strand, counting down.
AAATTGGTAATCACACCATGCAATTAATTGTACTTTAAGTTTGCCCACATACTAGAAAACTTTAACACTTTCTAAATATATTTTTATCTTAGTAGAAAATGTATCTATGTATGATTTATGTATACTGAACTATAAAGTCACTTGACGCTTTTCCTTGTGGAAGAGAGAAAACTGAGAGGAGTTATGATGGAGGAAAATAAAACTACAAGTGGCATAAAGTAAGATGGACTGAAATTTTTCACTCTCTTTTCTAGTGCAGGAAACAGGAGGTGTCCAATTAAGCCAATATGAACACGTTTCAAGACAAACAAGAGTAGGTGCAAAAGACCTTGCCAAAACTGATGTGGATCCTAGAAGTTCATATTGGTCGATTGGGAGACTGAAAAGGTTTATGGAAGAGAAATTCATTGTGGGTTACAAATGCATAGAACCATGTAGAGTCAGGAGATTTCTAAAGTGAAAATAGCTGGAGGTTGAAATTAGCATTAGGCAGAAGTATCCTATTATAAACTTGTCCTGCTCTTCCTTTTTCCAAGCCATTCACTTCTGGATGCTGTTGGATACAGTACACAACTCGACCTTTGGCTTGAGCCACTACAGGTGTTAAAACTGTATTAAGTTCTCTAACTGCTGTCACCCACTGATGTCTCCAAGGGAAACTGTAAATGTATCTTCAAAGCTATTTGTTTCTATTAACTTCATATAGTCTAAATAACTACTCCACAAACTCTTAAGACTTTTTTAACAACCTGCAACCTTTTCTTCTATTCCTACCAGTTTCGTAAGGGAGATTTATTTATTTATCTATCTATCTATCACATTTCTGATGTATTACCCAAAACCTTGATAGCGACCATATTTCTTTCTGCCTGTTTCTTCTGACAAAGCTTTCCACCCCTATTATTCCTACCACTCTCAGCTTCTCAGAGATTCTGTCCTATATACCTTGGGTTTTACAGTTGTGCTGAAATCACGTTCTGTTCTGCTTTTTCTCTTCTAGCTGTAAACTGAAAATTTGCAATATTTTTCCAGTCAGATATCAGCTTTCATTTGTGAGTGGTTTTTCTTGGATTCAAATTCTCTTTTTAATCCTGTCCCCCCCATTATTTAGAACCTGTTTTAGATAGGTAACTGAGATGAGAAACTTGCCAGTCTCTACAAAGATAGCAAGAAGTAGAGAAATATTTTAAAGATTTGCTGACCCCTGGAAAATTCTACAAGTAAAGTATTAAAAAATAAAATAAAAAAAAAGTTTTAGCTCCATTTTAAGATAAAAGTTTTATTTCCATAGTTTTGTCTCCCAACAGTGGCCATTCTGCTGCACGTGTCTTGTTTAGAGGATATATCCTTGGCCAACACTTAATCTCTTGCTAGTCATATACATTCTGATGTCATATACTATTCTGATGAGATTTTGGTCTGGAATGGATTCTAGAAAATTTTTCATGTGCATATAAGATGAACTGAGACTTTGCTGAGCGATGGAAATCCAGTTAAACTGTTCATGTAGACACAGTCATAATCTTCCATTTTTAGGTACAGAGAAGCAATACAATTCCTTCATTTTAAACCTTGCTTTGTATAATTGTGCAAATCTACCAATCTCTCAACTTAATTTCTCGCATGGAAAGTTTTCCTTTATATAATATTTTTCCTGTACCTTGATGAGATTAAATAACATGAAGCTTTCCATTGAATAAGATTGTGAACTGTGTTTGGTTGCTTTCCAGGGTGGTAAATTTGAATTTAGTATCCAATTTGGCTATCTTGCAGTTTATCATTGGCCATATATCACTTCTTTATTTTTCTTTCTTTATTAATACTGTTTCCGATTAATAATAATGATGATTTACATTCATATAGTCCTTTCTTTTATGCAGTCCTAATGTACTTTACAAACTATACACTAGAATCACTTTATCCCACACTGAATTTTATCCATATCTCAGCTGAAACATAACTATCTGTTAACATTCTGCAACACCTTCACAGGGGTTTAAAACAGAAGAGATCAACACATTAAGGTGAAAATGCGAGAATAAGTTTTCAAATATACACAATCAAAGTAGCTAAATTAGAATAATGGTCAGTATACGACCTTTACTCTTACAGAGAGCACCAAGGAAAATTTATTAATCAATAATAAGCAGAAGCCTTCATTTTATCTGTCATTTTTCTTTTATGGCTTACCATTTATTAAACAGATCATTGTTTAAGAGCAAACATTTACCACTTATTTATAACATAACATACTTATTTCCTGCTTTAAGGCTAGAAAATTATTATGGCATAAAGATACTGCCTTATGGTAACTTTAAAAATACTGACCCATTCTGGCAACAACGGTACAGCACCGGTTCCAAAACAAACCCAGCTTTCAACATTCAGCGTTGGAGTGGCAGGCACGGCTTGTTTCCATCAGCGTCTCCCTAATTCTAAGATCAAAATGAGCAGATATTTGTTTAATGCTACATTAATACCTATGGCCCTGGGTCATTCAGTGCCTACCTGTGTACCTGTATAAAGCTACATCATCTTCACTGACAGCACCCAACTCTATATATTATGGAAACTCAGAGTTGCTTACTCGCTTGCTTACTTCTAACTGGTGAAGAATCCAAATCAGTTGTAATACCAACATATGAGTAATAAAAATCAATGAAGTTCACCACCTGAAAAAGCAGCTATAACAATTTGCTCTTCTATCTTAAAAACCACACAAGCTTTTACATAAAATAATCCTAAAATACTGGAGTATGTCTTAAAATTACTCAGTATGTCAAACTCAAAAGAAGAGAAAAAATCTTACTTCAAAAACCATCATCCAGAAAAATTACAATCAACACAATTTATTTCTACTTTCTACTTTGTGCAATACTATGGCTTAATAGCACCTATCCATTGACTACTCTAAATTTATCTTTTATTTCTGTATCTATCTACATGCACAGCTAGACTAGAAATGGTTCAATGAACAGAGTGTGCACTATATGGCGAAGGCTTTTCTAAGTCATTATTTACCTGCACAACTTTGATAGCTCAAAGCTCTTTTTCTACAGTGTTATTTTTCTTTTAACCCTGATTTACCAAATGTGACTAGAGAGTCTCTTTCGTTAGAGGCTTTTAGAAGCAGATTAGACAAGCAGTTATCAGAAAGTTTGTTGTACAATTCATCCTGTATTGGAGCAGAGGAATGAACTTGGTGACTCTCAAGGTGCCTTCATCCTACATGCTAGGCTTTTACAAAGTTAACAACAAAGTCAAATGTTAGAGATGACTTTGACAACTTTGGGCATGAACCAATGCCATGTCATATCAATGATAGCTTTTTCAATCAATTGCAAACTATATAGGATTAAGCGACACAACAGTGATTATTCTAATCCATATTTTTACAGGCTTTTATATCTTTTATCATTATAGCATAAGTTGTCAGAGATGATGATAATAGATATTGCAAATACATTTAAAAATATATTTGGACACATACATACATTACAGAGTATCAGACAGCAATGTGTAATCTAAGTTGTCAAATGTGTTTTGAAAGCTATGTTTATAGCCCAGAGAGCTGCTCAGTGATTTGTTGAAGGGCAGACATCTGGATCATTATAGTATCTGTATGAACAAAAAATAGACAGTTGATTTCACAGCCATTTTTGACCTCTCTGAATAATTTCAGTCTGACTATGCAAAAACTCTTCCCCAAGCAGACAACAGCATTGTACCCATGTCAATTATTGTAGGCAGTCAATGTATGGCTGCTGAATAAGTGACTCAGTCCTTACAGAATTGGTATTTAGATCTGGCATCTGTTTTTCTTGGCTTCTTTCTCTGCTGACTCTGCCAGCTCCTTAATCTACCTCCCTTTCTTTCTGTTACATGCATAGACATTTTTCCTTTGCCTCTCAATTTTCTGTAGCAAGCAACACATTGACCTGTCTGCTTTTTCGTGATCGCATTTTTTCAGATGCAGTGTCCAACTCATTCTATAATTCCAACAAGGATGTTTCAAGTTTCAGGATATTGTTTGATTTTGGTTCCCCCTGCCATTGCTCCATACACAAAGGACTGTGAGACAAAATACAGAAAGATCTGAATTCACTGTAAAAGTTAGAATACTTGGGGTAACAATAGGAATTTTTCCTCCCAGGTGCATATTCCTTAAACAGATGGTTAAAAAATTGTTAGGACACGATAAAAGACATTCAAAACCTACAGCTTCAAAACTAGAAAAGCTGCAGAGGCATCAAAAGACTTGTTGATGACAGGTTTCTAACAGGGTTTTCACAGCCATTTCATCATTTCCTTCTCTTTAATTTAAAGAAAGTAAAGGCCATGTCATCTATTTGTATCCTGAGAACCTAAACAGCTATCAAACTTAGACCCACCAGCTGCCTAAACGTCTACAGACAATGCCAAATCTATCCAGGGTACAGAACAATATGAGGTAACATAACCCAATACAGTGTAATACTGCTTAAACCTGCCCAGAATCTAGCAATCTCCTCTGTAACCTATCCAGCTTCAGGCACTGAATGTAAACACATTGATAGTGGCCAAGGTCAGAGACAAAATATAGGACTAAAAGGCCCTCAGCTCTCACACTGAAGGGCATTTCTAATGTTAATCCAGAACTCTAATTAGGTAGCCTGACAAAAAAAACCAAACCAACACTCAACCAGTTAAGGTCACTAAATTGAATAGATTGCAGCCACCATGTGGAACAACTCTAATCATATGGCAGCTGTATTCACTGTTCACTTTAGAATTACCCAGCAAAATATTTGCATGCAATGTAAACTGAAAAAGAAGACAGTTCAAAATGAAGTCCTTGGAAATGGAAAACAGAAGAACAATTGGTAATGATGACCATTATGACCAACATTTTCTACACAGATGTACATGCAGGTGACTCACAGACATGAGTAGATGAGCTGAAGCCACGTTTTTGGGAGGGATTTTGGAGAGGGCTGAAGGACAGCTTCCCATAATGATGAAAGGATGGAACAGAATTTCTAGAGGTATCTGTTTTGCAAGGATCTTGTGTAATGATTATTCCAATGCTATTAAGATCTTGTTGTCACCACTTGTGGCAACAAAAAAGTGCTTTGAGAAAAATAAAATCTTAAGAGACTAAGGGAGGTGACTTGACCTATTTTATTGCTACTTATCTGGCATTGATTCAAGAAAGGTCACAAAACTCTTGAAAATATGCGTAAGTTTCTGTGGAACCTTTCAATAATGTCAGGGCAAAAACTAAATTAAGTCTTGACCTTTCTGACTCTTAGAGACCTCAGAAAATTATTATGTCCTTGTTTCAGTGTATGCCTGCCTTCTGGACCGTTATCCACAGAAAAAAAAAAGCCAAAAAATTTATGATCACCAGAGGTATAGAATATATCTTCCTATTTTTACCTGTAGTATTGATACAACTTCACCTAATCAGTCACTCACCCCTTTGACTTTCACAAGTCCCTTCCAATTTATAGCATATTACTGAATCCTGAAATACAAGGCCTTTTGAGCCAACTACATCATCTTCTACTGGGCTGCTCAATTAACCACCACTACTTTTCCATGTGCAAATAAAGGAGGGTTTTTTTCATTGTTTCAACACTTTCTAACCCTGTGCTTCTTTCTCTTATTTAAAGAAGTTGATCTTCATTAGCTTACAAACTTAATGACATTTGAAATGCCTCACCATTCACTTTTAGCTCTGAAAGTAAAATAGCAGGGCTGGCTTTGGGAATTCCATCAAAATCCAATAATCCAACCCTTACATTCCTCATTTGTTCTGCTACTCAGCACATGAAGGAAGAGAGCCTCTGCAGATGCCTACTTTACACAACCACATGTAGTAAAGGTATGCTATCCCCTCCTGTCTTTCCCCAAGTAAAATGAACTTGTATTCTTAACCCAGCAACATTTCTCTGCGTGTGACCGGCACCCTCTGCTCCTGATCCTGGTAATATTCCACCAAGCATCCCCAGAAGAACCTGTCTGTCCCCATAGTGTTGGGTGACACTGTGTATCTATCTGTTGCACCTCATCTTTGAACACTGTGGGCCATAAATTCCAACATTTCATAGAACATTTTATAATCATTAGGACATGCTTTTAGAGAAAAGTGGAACAACGGAAGAGGTTGGCAAGAGAGGATAATCAAGCAGACACATAGGTCATTTGGCTTGACAGACAAGAGTTTTCTTTCATCTGCCAAGATGGTAGTTAAATATAATAAAATTAATCCCTGACAGCATATCTCAGCAAAATTTTCCAGAGCTTTTACATTCCTTTTAATAAAAACATTTTTAAGAGACATACCATTATTTCTTAATCTCCCAATGAGTTAATCACTGACCTTTACTGACTATGAGCAATCCTAGTAACATTTCAAATGCTATCAGAATATTTATTTTATTTTCCAGCTGTCCCTTTTCCTATTTTTGCTACTGGATATCACATTACAGAAAATGAAACAGGTAAAAATAATATGCAGAGAATTCTCTTTGAGAAGCCAAATAATATTCAGAAGACCACTCCCAAAAGAAATAGCTTTGAATTCAGGGGAGAATTGTTATTATCTTCAAATCTTTCTTTTCTGCCTTATGTATATTCCCATCACTCTTGCAATTCCATGAACTATGGACTGAAATTACATTAGCCTTTCAAAGACAGTATACTGATGAGCAAGAGAGAAGGATCATCATTCTCTTGCTGTTTCCATGCTGTAATTTCTTTGTTATGATCTCTGTAACTCCATCACCAGTGTTATTTATTAAATAACAAGATTAATTAATGATAAGACCAGGCTGTTTCACCTTGGCTAACATTCATAGACCAATATGGTTCTTCTGATGCTTATAGAAGTTACATATTAAATACATAATTATATTTTAAGAACCCAGGTTTACACTAGGCAAAGTTTGCTCTGCCAAGTCTCCATTTTTAATTGAAATGAGTTAAACAGTGCTCATTCAAAGCAAAGTCAATTTCTTACATCTTGTCAGCAACTTCTACATGTGACAGCAAAGGGTTATTTTTACCTGTAAAAATATACTACATCTTACTCTATAATATATCTATAATATTTTACATTATTTTTTTTCCCTGTGGTTTAACCAAGAGCAGTTTGCCAAACTGATATTATGGTCTGTGAGTCCCAAGCCTAGTCCTCAACTATAAGCTGGAGTAACGCTGAATCCAGTTGAACAATAGCAAATTACAACCTCAGGGTCTCATTCTCTCTTAATCATTTAGAATTTAGAGTGAGACTGTCACCTTCAAGACCCGGATTGATTTCAAGCTCAGATTTGCTTCTATTATCTGTGTCTTTTTGTGCAGTTGCAAAATTGCAACATCTAGATGCTCAGTTGACAACATCACTGTAAGCAAAGCCTCTCCTAATTTGATTTTATAATTTGGATTTTGCAGACACTCTAGATTTTGATAATATTGACCACATATGCTGGCATTAGCTCAGCCAGTTTATGAGCCTGCCTATGACTGTGCATTACCAAGCAGTGACCATGGGGAAGTTCTGCTGAATTGCAGGCACTTATAATCTTCCACATGTCCTACCAGATTACTCTTTTTAAAGATGAAATATGCATGTTCTCTGTCATGGTACAAATACAGCTATTTGATTTTTTATGTTACTAAAGTTATATTATTCATCTTATGCTACATGTCCTAACTCTTAGGAGTGCTCTGTATCTTGCATGTTCTGCCACCAGATTTATAACATATCTTCTCCAATCATCCCTTCCTACATCTGATTTTTTCTCTCATTTGCATAATGCTCAAAGATAAAACTGTTTTGCTCCCTTGGATTTGCATATTTTAAGTTTAACTTGATTAGTTAAATTGGTATTTTTCTGCTAAATCTGAACAATTATAATCAAGCACAGCAAAGAACGATATTCATTATTTCCCTAGTGTTCTTGAAGTTCAACAAGTCCTACTGCAGCAATTAGCTGGTATACTCCTCTTTCTGCCTTTTGATAATTAGCTAGCATTTCAGGATTTTTACCCAACAAACAGGCTCTTAAGACAAGAAGTCCACTGTGTATTCACAAAAGCTTCCTGCCTCTCTCCTTCTGAAACTGTGAAGAGCTCTTCTGTGCTGTTTTATGAAAAAGGAAGTACCATGAACCATAGGTAAAATATAATAATTATTTATTTGAAGCAACTGCCTACAGATATTATAGTAGTAGGATGCCACCAGTTATTCTTCTACTGCCTTCTACTTTCTGCAGAAATGGAGTCCAAGCGGGCTATAAAAATCAGTGTGTTATTTCCTGAACAGAAGCATAAATAGAAAAAGCAGGAGATTTGTTTAGCTGTTAGCTGAACTCTAGAATTTATGATTTTAACTAATAATAATCAGTTCAGGATCTATAGATAAATTTAATTTCAAAGAGTATGCATTCTATTGCAATAGAAGCAAAATACTCAACTGATTGCTATACTTTGCTATGGTGAGCATCTTCTACAGAAATGCTTAACCAGCTCATACTTCATAAGAACGGCACCTTCCATAAGCTATGGCACCTGCAGTATCATTTTGAAGGAGGACTTGAAAGAGGCAACTGGGCTACCAATTGAGGATCTACAACTACAGACAACCTGGGAGTAAGACATAGCTAAAGAAATTCAACCTAGTTGCATGTATTGACTCTCTTACATGAGTCACTGGGGAAGATTTTTATTTCTTATGGCTAGCGGATGGTGAAAAAATAAAAATAAAATTTCTTGAAGGAGGTAATTTGGTTATTTGATATTAGCATGGAATTTACATATGGAAATCAAGTTCTAGAAAACTTGATTTTTCCACAAGCTTTGCAAGTGGAAAAAGACATCAATTTGTATCCAATCTGTAAAAATTCAGAACTACTTTATAATTTTAACACGCCTGTTCTACCCATTCTAGCAGAACAGTGAAAACTATGAAGGGCAGAAAATTGAAGTTTGTTGGACAAATAAGGTGTGGTAAATTTCAACATTAAAAGCCAACTGAAGACAACACAGGAGCTACTTAATAATGAAGGCTGGATGGCATTGCTGTGACAATTTAGTCTAATTTTAATTTAGAAAACTTGCTTAAATTTATTTTTGTTTAAACTAAGGCATATCTTTTTAAGAAAAAAAAAGATCTAATCTTGATAACAATATAGCTAGTGACCATAGCTTCTGCTAAATTGCCCTAGTGTTTAGGGAAGCCATGATCCACAGTCTAAAACCTCATGCATCTTATTTCCAGGATACACATGTCAAATTTTATTTTTCTAGGCACTGTGTCTCCTTGCACATCATCCCAGTTTTGAGGATCTGACTGGGAAGAAGAAATTGAGGAAGCCTCAAAGGTCCAAGACATTAAGAATTAATAAATATATAAAATATCTCCCAATTACGTGAGCAAAATTATCTATTCAAAATAGAAAACAGATACCATCTCATGACTTTGAGAGAACTGCTAAGTAAGTGATAGCTTCATTCTATATCAGTTAAAATGTGAACAGCTTTATATGAAGCTTCACTTAAAAGCATACTTCACAGATAAATCTGAAAGTGTGAATGACATTGATTACTGGGACAATCTATATGAAGAAAAATTCACAAGGTTCAGCTCACTCACTGTCCAGTATATGCTCCAGCTGTGCAGAGGTCCACAAGATGCTAGCTGGTCTTTTGAGTACAGTTCCAACTCCATATCATAACTCCATTCTTTTACTGTTGACATCACATACAAAATCAAGGGCAGTCACTCTTGAGGAGTGATTATAGGAACCCAAGGCTGAGCAGATATATCTTAAAAAAAACAAGATACTTGAGTGGATATCAAAAAATTTATTCCAGTATTTGAGCAGTGAAAATTAGTCCGGTAACCAATATGTCACACTGCTATTGCTCAAGAGTAATATCTGACTATAATATGTCCAGTACAGTCACAGTGAATATCCAAGATGTATCCAGCTTTATGCAAAACAGAGAACGTAGAACAATTCCATAGATCACTTTTCCTCTTTCCCGAGTTCTTCCTGATCTCAAACATGTAAAGACGTGTAAACAACTCCAGCCAAAGAAAAAGTTTAGACACAGAAGCACAAAGTGTTTTCATAACTTTTTTTTTACATGCTTTGCATGTAATTTATATATTTGCTTAAAACTGCTCTTCTGCTAATCAGCTGCACCCATATAAAACATTTCCTCTTTCTTTGCTGCAAAAGATTTGACTATGAATAACAGCTCTACCACATTCTATTCAATGTGGCAACATTCTTAATTCTAGAGACAAGAAGATCTGGCGCTCTCCTGACGATCTATTCATAGGAGGTTCCCTGTACTTTTACATTTTTACTGTGAAGTACAATTAACCCTTTGCACTGGAGTACGAATTCTCAAGAACAGGATCTCCGCCTCAATAGTTAGGTTCCCCAAACTCTGATTCTTATTCTGGTAATTCTTTTCTTTTGGAAGACTTTGTAATATTTTACAGAAGACATCCCCAATCTGAATGGAACTACTGGTATCTCACAGGTTTTGCAGGCAGCACCATCTTACCCACAGTTCACTAAACGCAGTCTTGGTCATTGTCAGCATTCTGTTATGGCTAAGTAGCTAAGTGAGTATCTACTTCTTAGGTCCCGTACTTCCTTTGTGTTCATCAACATATCTATATTCTGTAGAACAGAAGGAATAATTTCTTTTCTGGTTGACACTTTTACCTGTTTTTCTAGGAAGAAAACTCCACTAACAGCTACAATATGAAATGGAAACCATGTTTCCTAAAAAATAGGATTTTTTGTTTGTTTGTTTTCTTCCTAGTCTTATAGGGTTTCCTTTAAGAATAACAACACAAATTGGTAGTAACAGCTGCCTGAGTATGAAACACAAGCACTAACCCAATGAAAAAGGGCGTGCAACATTTAGCAGAGCCAGCTTTCAGTTGGTGATTAGTGAACTGCTTCTGCACCGGTATGGGGTAAATTGCAATGCAGCTGCAATGACTCAGGACCCTTCATGATGGTTTGCTTTCCCATTCAAAAATTCTGTAACAACCAATAGCCATTACATATGTGCAAAGTGGAAAGACCCCACAAGTTTATGCTAATTCTGCAATTCCAGAAGCTGCTGTTCAAATGGGTATAAGTAGTAACTGCTTCACTTATTACATCAACCCAAATTTTAATTAATATATTGCATTTGTCTTAAGAGTTCAATATACATCCACAAGGTAGAAAGATCTAAAATGTTCTCTAAAGTTTCTCTAACCGCCTAATGATTGTCCCACAACTTGTCTATTCAATGGTTCCACGGTTTGACTAACACCTATCATCTGGCAGTAAAAAGAAGTTTTCAGGCTTTCAAGATCATTGTGTGATAATATGGTAAAATCACTTCAGCTTTTCGGGCTGTGAGAGGAAGATGTGATGTCTTGCATTTTACCCACAAAAAAAAAGCTTCATACTGCACAGCATAGAAAACCTATGCTATCCCTCTGTAGATGGCAGATCTTCGTAATGTCAATTACCACAGGGGGGTTTGTGTACAGATGACAGTACGTATCTATGTATGTATAGGAAGGAAACAACACAGATAAGTCCATATGTAAATCATAAGAGTGAACTCACAGACATCAGTCAAAAAGCAGTAATAGCCTGTAGTGTCAATATACTCTTGTTGATATTGAGAAGGAGCACAATTCTCACAACAGTTTCTCCAAAGTCAGCAGAACCAGTTGTGGAGCAAAACAGCATACAACACAAACATGGGGATCTACTAAGTTATAGAAAAAATGTAAAGGTTTTGGCTCAGAAATGAAGGTTTTAGAGTATTATGCAATTCTTCTTAAAATATGCTACCTCATCCCAAGTACCCTGAATCAAAAACAAAACCAAAATATCTCCCATGTGTGGTTTCAGTGGCATTGTTCAAAACAATCTCCACTTAGACTGTCAGAAGATACGTATAGTACTATGTAGGGCAGCAAACACAACTGCCTATTGTCAACATACCTTTTCCCTTTCAAATAGTTTCTGTCATCTGAACGTGTGTTATATTGTTCCCACTATGCAGATTATACACTGCCACAGAACGCCAAAGAATGGAAGGTCACTGGGCAAGTTCCCTGATGTGCAGCATATGCTGCAGTCATGAAAGCTTGAGCCTCGTCACCTACTATGAACGCAAGTTGTTCCCATCTAATGTGAAATAATTTGCTGTTGCATATACAATAAATATTAAAACCATCACCACAGTGTGAAATTAAGTGTCTGCCTGCTTTCTGAGAGATATTTGTATATTTGTTAATGGAACAGGCATTAGCAAAGTATCCATCTGTAATCAGATTTTATTGAGAAATGCTAGGAGCATTTAAGCTTAAGAATTAAATTAAATCAAAGCTTAAGAAATTTGTTTTGTTGGAGATGTTATTCAGCCTTTTCTACAAAAATTTGACTTCACTTAAATAAATCAATGGGAGTTTTGTCATTGTCTCTAAAAGAAGTAAAATCACACCCTACTTTAACCACCTCTAGGTTGTTAGACCATAGGGAATTCAAAACTGCCTTTGCATCCTTATGCATAAAACCTTCAGTAATCTATAAAATACTCTTTTCCTGTGTACTGTAGCCTTTTGACATGAATATTTGTGTTTCAGAAGCAGTAATTGCACCAGCTTGGATTGAATTACACACTTCCTTCTAGTGCTTCTAGTTTGCTCTTGACAGTTATTAGCTCTTATCAAAGTATCTCTGTAGTGATCCTGACCATTGTATATCGACGAGTTAGTGATCCATATAATTGTTTGAATGACCAAAAAGGAGGATGTTCAACCACAGACAAGATCTGCACAGCGTGCCATGCGAAAATCCATCTGGGATCTGTCCAATGCTGCACGAAAGCAGGGTTCCCAGCATCTGGAGGGATATAAGATTTACCTGCTATCTACATTCCACTTTTTACTCTGTCTTATTAAAACAGCTATTTTATTAAGCCATTTGTTGTCAGACCTTTCTTACAGAGATCCAGAGATCCTGTACCATCTCCCTCTCTCTCACACACACCCCTCTCCTCGCCCCAGTGCAGAGCAATTTCTAAGGGCTATTCTTGACTCATCTACCTTTTATATTTTGTTCTTCAAACAGAAATGGATTTGCAGAATGTTATGAGGCTGATTAGACCTTTTCCCCAAGAAAACAGTCAAAAATCCTGTAGCTGCAGAGCTTGAGTTCTGAGGTCATTTACTCTCAGAGCCAAAATTTTGAACTTGGGGCTCTTTTCCTTCTTTGGGGAAAATAAAGTGTATTTCTACACTATTGCTGAGTGGGTAGTACAGATTATAACCTAACCTGGTTCACTGAGAGTCTACAAAGACAACCTAGATGAAAAAAAACTCAGTTCAGCCAGAAGAAGTCTTGGCAACCTAGAAGGTAACACTCTTCCAATAGTCAATGGGCAGATGACTGATGGACAAGGTGGTGTTATGGAATCCAGCTTTCAAAAATGAACTATTCACTGGGTGTTTTGTTCCTGAAAGGCTCACTTTGAGCAGAGGGAAGATGGCTTAAGTGTCCAGCTTCTGATCTCACCTGAATTTACGCAATGTAAACTCCAGAAATGGCTGCTTTTTAGCGGTGGGGATACCATTGCAAAATGTACAGCTGACAAAGTTCAGGAAGGCTGGAGAACAAAGACTGCTGTGTAAAATCTAACAGCAGAATCCTTCAGATTAGCCTAGAACTCCATAAAGAGGATTTCTCAGTTAACAGAAAACATTTCAAAAGAATTATTATTTGGGGAGCTTCAAAATCAATCATGCTGATAGATGGTTTCATTTGTCTGAGAAAGGGCTGTTTCAGTACTCTGAGAGGGAATAAGGAACAACAGCAAAGTCGGCTGTGAGCCACTTGGCACAGTGGTTCGGCGTACACTGCTCTGCATCACAGTGATGGAAGGACAAAAAGCTCTCAGAAAAGTAAGTGGACAGAATCAATCTCATATGAGGCAGCCAAAGACCTAACTGCCATTTTCATCTGAAGATTTCTTCATTAAAAGAACTGATTCTCCCCATTAAGCAGCATTCTTTGCTAATAAATGTGACTGGTTATGTTCGAGTATTCATGGAGTAATACTGAAGCGGCAAATTTCCTTACTGAGAGTGTCGTGAGCAAGTAAGTATTAAATTAAATACACTTTACAGACTGGGCCAGAAACTCTTGCATATATAAGGGTTCAGAATTAAGCTACAATCAAACTACACAGTTTCCACTCGGTGCAAATGATGATGGGCTTTAGAGAGCAGATATTCCTCATCTGACAATCTGCTCCATGGCCACTCTAATGCTAATGGCACTGGGTCCTTAATGAGGCCAATGCCAGTTACAGGATTTATCTGGAGTGATGAAGGTCAGCTGCAACACTTTCAACATGCCTCCTACCAGCACAGAAGCCTGAGGGGAAAAACTAACGGCTCATCAGTGGCACAGATGTGCCTGCAGGAAAATGTTCCTCTGGTTATTTATGGTTGGATAGTCATTTACAGAATCTCAGTGGAGCCAAGGGGCCATAACCAGACTTGAGAATCTATTTTCTTTTTTAATCCTCACAGGAATTTCTGAATACTGTAACTACACTGCATTCATTAAATGTTCCCCTCAAAGAAAAAGTGGGGATATTTCCCCACTAGAAGATCAGGGTGAAATGCGCAATTGGCATGTGTTCAGTATAATCTATGCATTTAGCTGGGGCAAAACAAAGCAGGAACTATAAAGGAGAATGGGATAAAAGAGACAATGACCCAGTGCCTTCAACAGTCACCAGAAGTATTTCTGGCAAACGCACAGTTTAATGTTAATGCTACTCAAGCAAAATATTCTGATGTGTACTAAGGTATTTTTTGAACAATATCCCTTCAAAACAAAGGGGGTTCTGTATTTTCACTTTTGAGCAGATAGAGGCCAAAAGAGTACATCAAAATCTCAACACTTCCTGTGTGACAGAAATTCTCTTTACCGATCATTTCTACCACTGACTGGCAAGGATTTGTCTTTGATGAGTGAGAACACAAGTTAATCAGAAGAAAGGACTGTGTGAACCTTGAGATGGACAAAGCTGAGATATTTCAGAGGATGCACCACAGAGAGACAAATAAAACATAGAAAGAGAAGGAGTCAGTATATGAATGAAGTGCAGGTTTGGGAAGCAACTGAAAAAAGATGGTTAAAGCTTAAGTACCATTTTCCTGGTAATGGTCTCAGTTACTTTTTCTATCTTACCCCTCTAAAACATCATTTATTAAGGATTCTTGTTACAGCTAAATGATAGTCCTAGTACGTGATTTAACAATATTCTTAAAAGAATATATTGCTTAATTTTCATCAGGCTTTCTCTTTTCCACTACTTAAACAGTGCAAATTGATATTCCCTTAGACCACTTCATAGATTTCGGCCACTTCCTATACACAGGTGCATCAACATCGAATTATTCCAATTATCTTCATATTATATGTCATACACAAAACAGAAGCTCAGTTTTAATTTACTGCATCTGTAAAACATCTATCTGTGAAGCATTATACACAAATTTAATCATTCCTGTGATGAAGTGAATCACCATTTTCTCCAGCCAGCACGTCACAAGACCTATCTTAATAATTAAAAAGTTTTCTTGATTTCTGTATCAGTTCTGCATTAGCCTTCTCTGAAAAGTCAAAATAGGTCCTGACACTTGTGCCATTTTATATAAACAAAGGAATTTTATCTTATTTCTCAAATTCTATAATCTAAAACACTGCCAAAATCCTCTACTACATCCCTTTGCTTGTAAATCCTTTGTGACTAATAGAATAATGTAAATTCATAAATAAAGCCATTTTGGTTTTCCACTATATAATAAATCTACTTAGTCAGAAAGTACTAAACAGATCCATGGTCACAGCACTGAATAAAGCAAAAAAAGAAACAAAAATTTTCATAAACAGGATAGATGTTACATGTGTGTGCATAAAACACAGAACTGAGTACCAATATTTAATATTTTACATGTAGCATAGATGAACATGACAAACAGTTTCATTCTCTGCATAATCTCAAACAATCCTGCAGGCTATTGCAATTATTCTAAACAGTGTTTAGATTATCCCATTGCTAAAATCATCAGTAACATTAAACATTTTTTTTTTTACATTTTTGAACCTTTGTGTGCAGTTCTGAAACTTACAATTGTGTTTAAACTTATTAACGATTTACTTAAGCATTAAAAATTAAAATATGGAAGTTTTTAAATAGTTAATGATGACAAGGAAAAATAAAAAAAATATCAAAACTAGATCTGCTCCATCGATGTAAATAGTAAGAAACTTCCATACGATTAAAACATTACCCTTAAATGATGATACTTTTCAGTAAAATGCATATTCACGTTAGAAAATAAACTGTTCATTTTATATCAGATGAAGAATTAGTTTTGTTTTACTCGATTTCCTAGTGGAAACCACTGTGGTAAATAATAGAGTTTACAGAGCCATGAAAAGGGCAGAAGAAAGTTGTACATGTTAAAGAATAAGAGAGGTTTTTGTAAGCATTCTTTCTGCAGTTTATATGATATCATATGCTCTACTACTTCAATAAAATGAAGGTTCTGTGGCCTACTTTTAAATAAAGATTTGAAAATCATAATGCAAAGCGTAAAATATTCATTAATATATTAATTAAGTTTTTCAAGCAGCTTGCACAGTGTTAAAACTGTGCAGCACATGTCATTTCGACATACAGGCAGGATAGACTCCTCAAATTCATAAAATGCAAATGCACTTGCTTAGAATAGAATACATTTATACAGAATGATGAAAAGCCAAAATACAAAATGTGCCTGTTCACCTATGCTTATTTTAGCTCTACCCCAAAATACATTAACAAATGAAGCAATCTGACTGCTAATGAGCAGCTGTGATTTGCACAAACCATCTCCGGACTTACTAAACTGGACATAAAGTTTTGCATACACTGCTTGTAAACAAAGATGTAGGGAAGAGTAATTTTACTTTAACAACATGGCTTTCTGTGAGCACACTGAAAGCATACTGTAGTAACAGAATAACCTCCAATGAAATCAATAAGCATTAAGAATTTAAATAGCTTCCAGAACAAGGTACCAACAGCTTAAATTTGGCAAGGCCTGAGTGCTTTGCTGAACAAGGACTTCAACATATGCATAAAGTTCAGCTGTAAAATACTTTACCAAGTATGGCCCATAATGAAGAATTAAGCGAAAATCAAGAATTTTTCTGATCTTTCAAATGTATTTTTGCATAAAATTAATAAACTTCTTTCACACATTTTTTATGGCACAGACTTTCTTTGCTTGCAATCCTTTCAGCCATTAAATAGGCAACAACACAGTTTTAACATTTCTCTCCATGCTTTGGTTCATGTCTTGTAAGGTGGTCTATGAAAAAATGCAAGTGTTCAAGAGATCAGTTATAACCAAAATAGGAGTCAATTATTAGCTCCTGAAGATCATTACTTCGGATTTTCTACAATATAAATTATAAGCTAGGGTACTGATTTCCTTGTAAGAAATATATTTATAGAATACTTGCACTTTTCAAGTTTCCCTGGAGAGTTTTGGTGAAATCTAGTGCCTAGTCCACAATGCCCTTCATCCTTATTTAAAATTAATATGAATTTTGACTCATGTTCACAGATGCTTACCTGGGAAATTTTAGCATGCTTTAGACATAACTCAAAAACAAGCTATGCTCAGAAGCATTTGCAACTTTAACTGGATACCGACTGAGAAGTGCCTGCGTGGAAATGTGAAAAGCTTGCATCTGTCACCATGGATGTGCTGGAGCCTCCATTATCCCAGATCAAATTTAGCCTTGTGTCAATAGTTTGCATAGGGAGGGAGGATGATTAGTTACCTTGGGTCAAAGACGCAATGCTAAATTCCATACTTACTTATGTCTTCTGCACATCACCTCTAAATAAGGTAAAATTTTCAGTGACCTTCTCTATTGCTGTCACTTGTCACTGTGAAGATCAATTTAACTTTATGGCATCCAAAGCATGTTTTATTCCTTTTTGCTGCCACAGCACATCTCAACACGATTCTTTCATTGAGTGCTCTTAGGTCCCCAGTGGTCACTTAAGACTCTCAGGGTAACTGTGTAATAAAGTGCAGGCTGACTGACTGTAACCTACTGGCTTTCCTGAACTCCAGGGGGGGAAAAAAAAAAAAAAAAAGAAAGAAAAAAAGAAAAAAAACACCTCACTCTTTTACCCTCCAAAGCAAGATTGTAAGAGGCTTAATGTTCATATTGGGGGGGGGGGGGATGTGGAGAATAAATGTGAATAATGTGACTATCTAAGTAGTGCTACTAAAATTGAGAAAAAAACTAATAAGCTGGCCCCAAGCATTCAGTGCAAAACTGAATTCGCTGCATGCAAAGACTGTGATCTGAACTCAGTCGTAAAAGCAGAATTAAGGAGACATCCAGGCCTTCAGACAAGAAGCTCTGATTTAAACACTAGATAAGGGTACACCATCCAAAGTCTCAGTTTTCAATATGTGTTTGTCTTCAGCTCACCTGGCAGATCTGGCAAACATTATTAGTTATGTAAGCCATCTACCCAACATCTTCTCAAAGTAAAATAGAACAAGTAGTTACAGCACTTCTTCAACACATGCTTTTTAAAATTCTATTTACTGTTTATTATTTTTATTGCCTACAGGTGATTGCTGCTATACAACAGCAGATTGAATATTTATTTCAATATAATATTTTAGAAAACACAGAAAATGTGTTTTCTAAAACAGTTTTAAAATTCAAATATTGTTCAGCACTTAATAGTATTATCATCCACCCTGTTTTCAGCGTAAAAAGTCAGACTTCAAGGGGAAGCTGGAGGAGAGGTGATGGACCCTTTAGCTCTTTAAAGAAAACCACTTAAGAGTCCTTTCTGTTTCTGCTTTGAAATTAGTTAGAGGGGGGCATAACAGTAATAAATTATTCAGTATAATGTGCAAAATTAAATGCCATTTACAAATATTTTAAACATTAACTTTCAAACTTCATTTTAAAAAGGTATAATCACAGAAAAACAGGGGTAGCAAGGTATTTCATCATAAGAACATTTAATGTTTTAAAATTATTACCTTCAAAGGAAAGCAGTAGCTCTAAATAAAACAATATGCTGTTTTATCTGATTTGATTTTAAACCTCAAGACCTGTATGTTCGTATGCTGAACTCATGGAAATTTTGCAAAACCAAATTTATTTCCCTCAGTTGGTGAGGCTGCTCAAGCATTTAACTATGTATTTATATGTTTTTTGAGGAAAACATGTAAATCATCTGTCTACTGCAAGGTGACAGGAAGATTAAAGGAAATATTTGCTGTTTAAGTATACATAAATATATATATATTTTTTTTAAGTTTTATTTTTTTCACCTCAAACCCCAGTTCAGAGACTTAAACCAATTCAAGGACATTGGTGGAAGATCTGTTACGGAGATAACTGCTCTCTGCATCAACAGGTTACACATCACCCTACTGCAATCTAAGTGAGCTTGCAAGATTGAGGCATTTTTCTCTTCCTCCTAACAAGACAGCTGATGTCCTGCTTGCAATGCTTTAAAGTATGTAGTATAGTCTTTATGTATCTAATTACAGCATATGTTTTGAGATAAACCTGAAAGTATAAATTGTGGGCTATTTCTATCTTGAAAGCTGAAAGTCCAGCTCTTCTGTTTGGGGCTGAGAACAGTCTCACCTTACAGCAATTATTCTGGCTAAACCCTGTTGTTACAGAGATAGATGACCAAGAACACTAAAAACAATTGGCAACTGCTCTGCATCTTATGGGTGGAAAGCACAAGTAAACAAATGCTGTGCTTCTGACTTGGCCATTGTTGTGGAGAATTTTGATTTCTTGTGGTAAGAAGAATCAGGAAGAATCATCCTTAAAGCTGAATTACACCCAAAATAGTGAATTTTCAATACTCATTATTGAGTGTGTATTTTAAAACTGATTAGTTAGTGAATTAGAAAATTATAACGCATCCTTTCAGCTTCAAATCATTACAGTTTTGTGTGAATCATTGCCAAATATAAGAAAAACACACGCATTTTTCTTATATATATAGATATATAGTGCCTGGAGAACATTGTGATTTAGATGTTTGGTGCATACACTGCAAAAAATTTTCATGTTAATTAAAGGAGTTCCAAATGGTGTCTACGTTTTCATCATTTAAAGACTCAGTAAAACTTCTCTAAAAGTAATTACACATGCTTGTAAACACAGATAGGCCAATTACCTGCTTTAAAAAAAAACAACTTTATAACTTTTACCTTACTTATTTTTCTAAGATATTTTAGACAAGGAACTTTTTATATAAGCATTCTTTACTGTGGCTTGTGTGATGTATAAAATATTTCACAGAAGACTGTTTTACATGCAAAATATATCAACATATGACAGTTTTATAAATTCCAGAGCCATTCTGATCAGAAGGCAAGTAAGGCATATGAATGCCACTGCTAAGGAAACAAAACCTGCTTGGTACAGTTTATTTCATCCCAGCAAAACAAGCTCAGGAAATGTCTATACTTCAGAAAGAAAAAAAAAAATCCAGACTTTAAAAATGTGTAAAAGATGTCTGTCTCTTCTGGACATAAGAAGAGCATCCTGAGAATCCTTCGTTGGAATCCAGAAACTACGTTCTGCCCCTCCAGCCCCCTTATAGAGAAGGCAATATAGCCCCATAGCCCACTAAATACAGTATTGCTTAGAATAGGCCATGGGCTTTGTACTGATGTTGCAAGGCCTCAGAATTGAGTTTTGTCAGGATTACTTTGAACTTTTCTTGAACTGTCTGGAGCTTTGTTTTAGCTTGTTTAGCTATAATGGCTTTTTTTTTTTTTCCCAGTGACTAGGTGTCTATGCCTAGTTTGTTTTATTTTTGTATATTTTTGTATTGTATAACCGTAATCTTATACATACAGTTGTAAAAAGGAGTTATTCTGCGTAGAATGAAATATTCATCACTCTAACATAATGGTGTAATGTAGAGAAATACAGGCCTGGTATGACAACGGAGGCTTTAAAAGCAGGGACTCGGGATGCAATGTAGAGGAGCGCAGGCATGGGATGATAAGAAAAGTGACACAGGGCGGCATTAGAGAGCCCAGAGCCATAAACAACTCGACTATGGTCAATTAAGGGAATGCAGACATGGAGATGGGCAAAACCAGCCAAGGGTAACAAGGAGAAAAAGAAGAAAGAGAACAAAGTATCCAGTATGTGCAAAACACTTCCTATATAGTAAATTCAGCTTTAACATGGACTTACAGACCCACAAAGAAAGAGCAAAGTTTGCAACGTGTTTTAGCAAACACATAAAAATGACCCTAAGCAGATCCTACAGTGAGGATGAGGCAATTATCACTAACATCATATTGCTCCCAGCAACGGACTCAGGATCCTGACAGCTTGCATGCCCAACTGAAGCTGTCAACTGTAAGAACCCAAGGGGCAGTGGAAGAGTGAACATAACAGCAAAGAAAGGAGTAGATACTAAGAAGTCCACATTTAATAATTTTACTGTATTACCACTATTGATTTTTTCTACAGTAGTATTTTTTGTCCATTTGCATTGTCTTTATTTTTCTGTAAAAAATTTGAAGCAATGAATATTCTTTGATTAGTCAGTTAAGATTTCAATTACACAAAGAAGAAATTATTTGCTTTACATATATAAGATTTGTTTACTTTTTGCCCTTAAGAAGACATTGAGTGTAACAGAAGCTTTCGTTTAGACCCCTGCAAAGTTCTAATAAAAGATTTCTTAGTGTCTCAACACTAGGAAGTAACCTTCCAGTTCAGACATACCCATGCAACCTGAAGTCATTTGGAACAGTTTCACCCAGAATCTTTCACAGACTGTTTTTCCTTCTACATACCCTTCCTCTCTGTTTGTGTATACCAACCTTTACATTAAAAAAGAATTCACAGAGGTCTATAGATTTGTGCAGGTATCTGAAATGGCAGGACTTTTATGCTCTGCTGTCTATTAAATATCTTTTTAAGATATTTAATCCTTACAGAATATTATTTGGATAATGCTTTTCATTTCAGATTCATTTAAATAATACAGAATGGAAGAACAGTTTGATATAATGTGGTTGCTTCTAGAGGAACCTGCTCTGATAACGCTTCCTTTCACTTCACAGTATCTGGAACATCTGTTCACATCGAGAACATATCTCTTAAACTGTAAAGTGTATCAACACAAACTGCACACTAAAACACCAGTGTGCTTCTATGATCATCCCTCCTCAAGTGAAAACGAGCACCCATAGCCAACCTTTTGCAGATGCCCTTTCCAAGAAATGTAAAATAATGGGAGTACATACCCCATGCATCGCCAAAGCATATGGGCTGCTAACTGAGAAACAGTCACATGTAAGTAAAAACATTAGAAAAGACTACATAGAATATGGTCTCCCCCATGGAAATATTTCTGCAAAACAAGCAGACTATAAGTAGAGTACATTGCAGCTATTCTAACACTAGGTAACAAATTTCAAAGCTGCAGGCATTCATTGAGCTACTCATTTTCACTTTTTTGCGTACATGGTACAGTTACTTCAAGCAGATCTGGAAATCTGAAAGACTATAGGTTTTGATTGAAACAAGTGTTATTTCCTTGCTGACTATGCTAATTCAGCAAAATGGTAAAACTGAGCTGAATCATCATGCAAATCTGTAAGAAGCTTTAAAATACTAGCTGTAAAATGAATACACATTTTATATCTATTCATAAAGCCAAGAGACTAAAAATCTGCATCTTCCTGAAAACTGCTGAACTTTACAATGCACTACACAGTAAATATTCTAATATTAAGAATCAAAAAAATATATAATCTGGTATATGATACAGTCATAAGTACTTGGAATAGAATTGCCTTTTAATTTTATCTCATTATTATAATGTACAGACATAACATAAATTTCCTGATAAGTATGTTCACATTCCTGTACAAGACACATGTACAGGATGCTTTACTAATAAGTAGCAAGAGAAATATGCACACTGTCTGTACCAGAATTCCAGCTCCAGAGGACCTAAAAAAATCTCTACATTTGTACTTCCAGCTCCACATTCAGTTTTCAATCCCCTAATATCCAAAATGCTTAAATGTTAACGTGCAGCTGGCCACCATTCTGACGCATATCAACCAGCTCCTTTGCCAAGAGAATAAAAGTGGCAGAAGCTACAGAGACACATTCAAGTGTTGACCCAAAACAGACTACTTCATGCAACCAGCAAGCTCCAAAGAAGTTCTGCAGCTTCCAAAACATGGGAACAACTAATAAACACTCTCTGCCTTTTAAATCTCAGAGAGCAGCCAGGCAGCACTCCAAAGACAAGATATCCTTGTTGAAGATACTGCTCCAGAAAGCAATTCAGTGCAGGAGCTTAACCTGTCTTCGTCTTGAAGCTGATCCACAGAATTCCCTTCTTCACTAACTGTACAGAGAAATCAACCTTCCTTGCCTTTCCTTCTCAGGCAAAGGAAACTGTATTTTGCCTGAAGAGGTTCTGCTTCAGTAGTGAAACATGCCTAGAAGATTCAAGATAAGCATCTTCCATTGTTGCAGATGTTTGGTCCCAGTGTGATGACTCTGACCAGAAGGCAGGTGGTTGCATTCTTCAACATTTCAAAGGTTGCCCTTGGAAATTCAAGTGGTGGGCAGCCTGGAAACAATGAGGCCAGATGCATCTGGTCTCAATTCATCCCAAATCCCTTAGTCTGCTATTTCCTGCCTGCTATGTGTCTCTCTGAATACTCAAAATCAGCCACTAGGAAACATCAATGCAGATAAAATGGCATAAAGGGTAGCTTGAGATAACAGTAAGATTTCTACAAATGCAAATGAAAGCTGACCACACCTGTCCCTGAATATCTGTCATTCAAAGTCTCAAAATGTATTGTGCCTTCAACAAGTGGATCATCATTATATAGAAGCAACACCACACAATACATTTAATATTAATATTTTAATGTTTCATGTGTTTGTGTATCTGTATATTACAAGAAAAAAACAATTTTGGCCAAGA
Source organism: Pygoscelis adeliae (assembly GCF_000699105.1). Lineage (NCBI taxonomy): Eukaryota > Metazoa > Chordata > Aves > Sphenisciformes > Spheniscidae > Pygoscelis > Pygoscelis adeliae. The sequence goes on along the minus strand of NW_008825409.1, from coordinate 4,337,564 downwards.
TCTAAGCCGCCTGAAATCAGACTTCCAGTCTTGCAAGGAATGAATCAAAACAGTACAACAGATGAGTAAGAGTAAAAGAATGACCAAAAAAGGTTTTAAGGTAAGAAAAAAATTAAAGTGAGAACAGTTAAGAGGCTGATTAAGAATTTTTCTAATCAAAATTATAGCAAAGATTTTGTTTTGTTTCTGAGAAATTTAATTAAAATCTGTAGATGACTTGTCATGTGCAGTGGGACTTAGTCCTTCAGCAAGCCTAAGGAAAAGAAAGAAAAGATGTTTTAAACAAACTGGACATCTGTGGACTATATTTTCCGCTAAGTGTATTACATGCATCGAGGGGAAAAAAAATAAAGAAAAAAAAGAGTCTCAGAAAAGTGTAATTCTCCAAAACGTATGGAGAACTCTATTCTTTCTAACAAGCGACTTATTTTCTGTGTCTGAAAAATCTTCATTCCTAATTTATTTTAGGGATTAGAAGTTTTTAAAAGTTCAAATGAGTCCCAGTTGTCATGTTATGCCAATGTAATGACATTGGTATGTGCAATATATCATCAAACTGACATCTTTGTGGTACCAAAGGGGAATGAAAGATAATGGATTACAATGAAGGACCTTGAAAAGGTAGGTTTCAGAGTTCAACGATTTCAGTTTAGGCAAAAATCCTTTTTCAGTGTAGCATCCTACTTCCTCTTGTTCATCCTGTTATTTTATTTTCTCCTTCATTCAGGCTTAAAATTTTGGTAACTATTCATTAACAACTGCTTCCAACAACTGTATTTTTAATAGTGGACTTGCTTCAAAACGTCCTATATTGCTGTCAATAGCCTTGCAAAGACTCTGACAATTACAAACACTGAAATAAAGAGGCATTCCCTATATAATGCTCTGGCCGTTGTCCATTTTTTTCATACTAAATCAACAAAATCCAATAGAATGATTTGTCTTCAGGCTGAGGACATTCTTTCTCCTTAGAATTTATGTAAAATCTGATAAAGCATGACAAAGAAGGTGGTAAAATACATTTTACGGACTGTGGCATTTACCCAAAATCATCGCAGAGCATTGGCAACATGTAAATTCTCTAAACATTTTATCAAATAATGTCTCTCCTTTTATTTGATTCTATATATACACAAGTATGTGTCTTTAATAAAAAGTAGAACAGCTACAGCTACAAAAGGGAAGGAAAGACATCCACTGCAAAATAGCCCACAGTATTGTAGCAGCTTCCTGCTACAATTAGAGCTGGAGCTTGTACCAGTTTCCCACCTATCAAGTGCATATTCTAGTAATTCTGAGTTAGTCGCTCAACTTTTTCAATCATCAGAAATGGACATAAGGAGAAGTTGATTCTTATTTTCAAACAGGTCTTCATAATTGTAGGTGTTGGCAAGATGCCATCTCTGTAAGCATTGAAAACACCCTTGGGCTGACATAAGCTGGTAGAGCTTCACTCAATTTAAGAAAAATGTGCTCCCTCAATGCAGTTAAGGACATGAGACTGAGAGTGCATCCAGATTTCTTTTACTTCTCGTAATTCCATGCAGTTTGAAGTCATGAAAGACTGCATGTCCAATTTCTAATGGCTGCAAAAAGCCTGAAAAACTAAATACATTTCTGAAACATGACCTGTACTGGGTGTAGGTGGCAAGATTTTGGGCAACATGGGGGCTGCAGGGGTGGCTTCTGTGGGAGGAGATCAGAGGTTGTCCTGTCCTGGACACAGCCGGTTCCAGCCTTCTCTGCAACAGACCCACCATGGGACAAAGCTGCGGACATTAGCCATGTATGTGGTTCCTCTGGGACAACGTATTTAAGAAAGGACAAAAATGACAGGCAAGGAGAGGAGGAGGAAGAAAAGTGTGAGAAACAATCCTGTGAGCAACAAAGTCAGAGAAGAAGGAGGGGGAGGAGGTGCTCCAGGCGACCCTGCAGCCAATGGTGGAGCAGGTTATTTCCCTGCAGCCCATGGAGTTGACCACACCGCGGTAGGTATCCATCCTGCAGCCCATGAAGGACCCCACACTGGAGCAGTTAGATAAATCAAGAAGGCACTGCAGCCCATGGAGAGCCCACGCTGGAGCACAGCAAAAATGTGAGGATGAAGAAGTGGTAGTGTGGTTGTGGACTGACTGTAACCCCCCACTGCCCATCCTCCGCTCCACCCTGCACTGCTGGGTGGGCAGCAGGGTCCTGACCAGGGTTAACCCACAACATCACCAAATTCCGATTTCCTTTGAGCAATGAGAGAAGGTTTGTTCTTATCAATTCTTATGGAAAATTGGCTCATCTCTCTTGAGTTCAAATCCCAAACTCAAATAATGGTTGTTCAGTTCATTAAAGGGTCAAAGAATCCGAACAAATATTCCTGTAAATATCAAAACAGGAAGATATTAAAATTAGATCTTTACTGGTTAAGTAAATTAAAAAATTTATTAGGAAGCGGCCAATTAGACCAAAGCCTAAGCTTTGGTATCCTCCCTGCCTCCTTTGGGGTGACTCTCAGAATAGAATGTTTCATTTATTTTTCTTTTTTTCCTACCAGTTCTCAAAATGTTGCCGATGAATGCAAACTGCATACTGAAATATGATTCCTCTTATTTTTAACCAATTTCAGCCAATACGTAAATACAACACTGGAAGTCAAGTAAGTCTTTTACTCTCTTTTCTGCTTATTTCCATCAAAACTTGACTACTTTCTTCTACTCCTGAGGCAGATTCCTATTTAACCACTTTAATATATTTTGGGAAGGAAAAAGTAAAATTCATCCCTCTCGTAACTTCTTGAGTTCCCTCCTGCATACAAGAATCTCACTTGCAGCTTCATTTACAGATATACAAAGGGACAAATATCCATTATGCCATAATTCATGCTCAAAAAAACACCCCCAAACTCATCAGAAAGGGAAATTCCTGATGTCTACCACACCTCAGGAAATGTTTCCTGCAGTTTGCACGTGTTAACGAGGAACAGAATTATATTTACTCCCCAGAAGTATGGTTCACAGAACTCATTAAATATCTATGTGTATCTGGATAAAGCATTTGCTCTAGCCCTCAGTCTCAGTCCTCGGACCTGCTGAGCACCAGCAGTTATTGTTAACTCAGCACTGGAAAGGGTTAGGCCGTCTAGAAATTATGAAAGTCAGGGAGGGTCTCTTGAGTGACTTCTGAATGAAACCAGTAAACAGAACAGTGCATAAATGGAAACAAAAGCACAAATAGTGCCTTCAGCACATGAACTGTAAAAATGGGTTACTATCAATCATATTTAGGCCCATAAATAGTGGCAGTCTGAACTTCCAAACTGCTGAACACCATGAGATACAGTATTAGCTGCTCAAGTTGGTGGAGAGAGCAGAAGTCAAGCTGTTGTTCAAACACCTAATTAAAGGTTAGAAGCCCTAAATTGAGACTCTGAAAGCTATTGAAAACTTGAAAGCCTTGTAAAAAGAACATTCCTAAAAGTTGAAAGAATTTTGTGGTTTATTTGCCTTTAAGGTTAAAATAGAAAAGAATCTATATTTTGTGTGTCATTTTTCTAGGCCTATTATTTATTTGTCATAGCATGTCACCATGGTCAAGGCTGCTTTCTATTACAAACTTCATGATGTTTTTGAGTTAAATTATTGTATCTCCTGGAGTTCTGAATGCAACAGATATATGTCACAAGTTTAAGAAAAGCTGATTTGCTTGCTGTCAGATATCATAACCTTAAAGGCTTACAAATGAGGGGATTAAAAGATTGGACTCAAAAAAAAAGGAAGGGATATCACTACTATGTTCTCTCTTGTATGAAGAATAGCCTTTAGACTTTTTCACGCTTTTTTTTTGCTAAATAAGAAATCATTTCTAAACATAGATGCATAAATGTGAATATTTTATAGATACATAAAATAAATGCTTAAGTGTTTGTATATATAAAACATGCACACATGTCTAGCCCTTGAAAGAGCATGCTGTGCAGCTGGCTTTCAGATTACAGCAAATATTTTTAATTATTTGCATGTACAAACCTATATTTGGGAACGCATATTAACTTATAGTGAAGTGAGGTTCAGCTGAGGGATTATTCAAAATAGTAAGATGCCATTGGAAAACATTAGTTCTCTGACAATAAAGATCCTACCAAAAGGAGCCACAAGAATCAAGACCTTACTGTCTATTTTAACTAAGAATATATATTTTTTTACCAAGTTTTTTTCACTTGTTTGTTTCTAAATAAAATTTGACAGGCTTCTAGAGATATTAATTCTTACAGTGAAGTAATAATCTAGTCAGGCCAAAATGTATCTCATAGTTCACCTCGACAAGGATAAATGGACGCAGACCCATAAACCCAACAGAACCTTGTTGACTTAAATCAACTGAAGATCAGTCTCAGAATACTTTCTCTGTTATATCATAAAGACAGTTTTTTTCCCCCTTGTAAGAGCATTTACTTCCTATGTCTACCTCCTTTGTTATTTCTCTCTTTACTCCAGTAACCCTTACCTCTTTTTTAAAACATACCCGAAAACACTAAATGCTTTTTGGAACAAGAAACTAACGAACAGAAGTGTTACTTTCCTGATCTCACAGTAAGTCTTAGGTAATAAACAATTACCTGTCACTAAAAGTTGTTTTGTATCTTACTTTTCAAGGTTCATTTTGGATTAGTCTTCACAATTAACATTTTCTGTAAATTTTGTCCCAGATTGCATCTAATATTCATTAAGAAGTAATAATAAAGACTAAAAAAAGTCCAGGAGCACTGTCTCTAAAACAAACCACTGTCTCATACAAGTGAAATATAACAGCTCTAAATGCTTCATCATTATGTACAGGTAAACAGTTGGAGGACAATAGCAATACAGCATATCTCCTATCAAAATGAAAAATCACTGAAAATCACTTAAATAACTGAATCCCTCAGGACAGAGAACTTTGATCAATATGAAGTATCTATAGAAACCACATACTTCCTTTTATAGTACAATACACTCAGACTATAGGCACTATACAGCTCTAATGGCCACAGAAAGTCAACCTTGTGTGATAACATTTTTGTCAAGGTTCAAATTATTAGTTATTGTTCTCCAGTGTTTCACTTAGGGATACTGAAAATAGGGATCCATTCAACATGTAGACCGTGCCAGTTAGAGAACTTGCCATTCAACCCTCTTTCATCATAGGGTTTGTTTAAGATGGTAGCCTCGAAAGTTTTGAAAAATGCTGTTGTTGATGGACAGCATACACTCCCTCTGGGAAAGCAAAGATCCCATAAATACCATGATCCCATAAATAACCGAAATAGACATTCCATCAGCCTGTGCTATGTAGGGAATGCCGCAAGCACACTCACTAGAAGATTATTATTATTATTATTATAACTTAAAACCAAAGCACAAGGTTTAATATTGCCCAGTCCAATTGACAGTTTGAATAGCCACTGTCTAACCTGTATAGGTTGCTAGATGATTGACTTCTAATTCACCATGCCTGCATCATTCACCCTTGTCACTGCTTAGCTAATGGGACGTAACCGGGAGCTCAACCCAGCCCATCTCTGCTAGCTCTTGTCACTGAACCACACTCCAGTCCAGTCCAATCCAGCAGAACCCATTCAAAGCCAGAAGGCTGCCTTACTGGCATCCAGATATCTTGTCTCTCCCTTTTAGACTGCCGAATACCTCCACCGGTGAAACTCAAATAACCAGTAGCGACCCGCTTGATTTTAACAATGACTGATACACTTCCTGAAGAAAAAGTATGTTGAGGTCTTTGCCTACCTTCCATAGCTGTTCCACCATTACACTGGAGATAACAGAGGCCACAAAACTGTGTAGAAATGGTTAACTCCTGTAGTTAACTGCTGCTTTTCAACTGAAGTCTATGCCACCACATAAAAAATAGACCTGCTTGCCAAGAAGAATTCAATTTATCTGAACAAGAATGTGCCTTAAGAGAATAATTACACATCGCTTGCTTTTAACTGGGAAAAAAATAGAACTGAGGTTCCAGGAAGATTTGTACAAGGAATGCTTGTTTTCCTCAAAGTTTTGGTTGTCAACAGCAAAACAGCATTTCCACAGGAAGAAAAATATGACCACCTGGTTTTTACTCTCACATGAATAAGTAATGTCAATGACTGACAGACTCACAGGAGCGTGTGATTTCTTTTTTGTTTTGTTTTGGCAGCTCTGCACACTTGTTTATTTCCTGAGGTGAGGTTTTGGTAGGACAGAAGGAATTAGATGAAGGTAAAACAGAAAAGGGGGAAATAACTGAAAAGAAAGAAATAAAAAGCCTATGAAAACACAGAAAGGAAGCAAACAGGGAAAATGGAGGGATGCTGATGGAGGGCCTGAAGGAGAGAATGGTACACAGTTGAATCAAGCAGCAATTCAACACATGGGAAAGAATGTCCAGATTAAAACCCCTGAAAGTCACCTGGCAGTGATGGCACCATCAGGCCCTAAACACCTCCTCTATATCCACCATACTCTGCTCATATCAGATTAATTTCTAGGTAAATTTCTAGAAATTTTTTTTTTTCTTCTCTGATTTAATGTCGGGGGGCTTCTTGTTCTTTTCCCTCTTCTTTCCACCGTGACCTCAAGGACAGGGACACGGTTGCAGTGTTCTAGGTATTTGCTACAGAGGAAGCAAAATAAACTCTAAAGTTATGCAGAGATATTGGTTCAGTCACATGTTCAATAACAGTTCAGTCACAATCACAACCCTATTTTCCTCAAAACATTCTAGGGATTTCCTAGCCCAACATTTGCACGGCCAGACGTTGCTTGTCTAATGAGGCTGGATGCGACAATATCTAGGATAGTACAGCTACCTGTGACAAACATTTTTTTGGCTACAAATTTTCCTTCTCTTGTTAGTGATTTGCAGAAATGTTTTTTCCCAGCACAGACATATGGTCATGCAAGTGCATGCATTTCATTCAACCTGTTCTGTACGTGGAAGTCCTAGATACTGTACTCAGAGAAGCAAAGCTCTGAAGGTACCTGTAACATTTCTGCTATTATTCTGGATATTCTGTTATATAATATCCCATTATATCTGGTCCTGTTTAGGAATAGCCGATCCTGGAGTAAAACTAAATGGTTCTATTCCAAATAAAATTTGCATTAATGTAAGGATAACCCTGAAGACTCATTGAAAATGTGATAAATAAGTAATACACTAACAAAAGAAAACAAGTAAACTACTTACATGTTTAATGAATAAAATAAAATTTATTTTATGAAAATTGAGAATATTTTCCCACTGTAGTATAATGTGAAGTACCCAGATACTTTCATTTAATATTCTATGCTACAGTAACTATACAGTTCTGATTAAAACCAAACAGGGACCAAATTAGGAATGTGTTAATGATAATATTCTCTTCATGAAATCCTATGGCATTTTTTAGTTCCCTAAGGATGTCCCAAAATACATCAGAACTCCCTAGTAACCTAATGATATGTATAGAGGATACATTCTGTGTAATTTTTTTAGCAAATTAGTACTTACTAAAAATGATATGAATGAAACAAAGAATTAGAATATAGGAAAATAGTACTCACTAAATTGGATGCAAAAGGGAAGGGAGTCAGGGAAGAAAAAACCCTGGGATATGTTTTATGTCGGTTCTTCCCCCATTCAACACATACTTTCTGGATCAGTGAAAATGGATAATATCTGTTCACAGATGCATGTTAATTAACTGTTCTGTCTCAAGCTTGAGGTACAGTTTGGGAGGAGACAGCGTGACTGATCAGCTGTTGTCCAGGCTCTGCATTCGGCTACTGATATTTTCTCAACTGAGAAGGAAAACAAAGTAAGATTGGCTTGGTACAACACCTTTGCACTGACTATTCTGTACTGACTAACATCATCACCATGGAATAAAAGGTAAATTCAGAGAATGAAAAGTATTACTTCAGGCCCAAACCTTTGAGGTGCTGGCAACTCCAACTCCCTCCCTAGACTCCTAAGATATGAAGAACTCCAAATAGAGCACAAAGCAAGGTCAGCAACTAAATGAAGCAGCTGTGCAAGTTCTTGAGAGGTAGGATAGTGTAAGGGACAGTTGCAGTCTCACCAGTTAAAGATAACTTGAGGTTATGCTTACTAAGCCCTACAAAATAGGCTGAAAGACTAATGACTCACATCAGCATACACAAACTCAGATTTTAAAATGGTTGTCTTTACTGCTGTGACAGCTGCTTTATAGACTATTGCATCATTAAATGGATCAGTATTCCTTTGACGCTGTGGAAAACCTGACATACACTCATAACGGGAGACTGACCAAGAAGAAATTAAATACAGAACTCTTTTAGGTAACTGCTCTCTTTCTTTAAGGACTTCACTGTGAGCCAGTTAACTTGCAGTCAGATAATGGAATATAATGACCTGTTACTCTTCTGTGTGAGTTATTCCCTGCTATGGGTATTAAAGACAGAGGAGAATGTAGATGCAATGAACCCATTGCTTTCTCCACTACATAGGTAATCAGAAAACAGGAAAACAAAGGCATAGAGAAAAGGGAGCAGGGAGAGTAGATCTTTTAATGAAAGGAAAAACCTCTTTAAGATGAAATAGTCTTAAAAAAAACCTCAAAATGGTGATGCAAGTGGGAAAAAAAAAAAAGAAAATGTTCTCAGTGTTCACTGGCAACATGCAGAAGAATCTTAAACTGCTGTCCAGGAGTTTTAAGACAGATACAAGGAATACTGCTTTTGCAAAGGACATTCCTGCCTTACAGATCTATTGGAGTTCTTTTAAGGAATAAACAAGCATAAAACAAGAGCAAATTTACTGAGTTTGGTCAACTTAGATTTCCACAGGGCGCTTAGCCAAGTCTTTAAAAAATACTGAGCTGTTGCAAGATAAGGAAAAGGACGCTCCCTTGAATAGGTAACTAGTTGAAGATGGGATAACAACAGATAGGAATTAAAAACCAATTTTCACAAAGCAGGGAGTGAATGCCCACTGAGTTCTGCAGTCGAGTATTCGTAAAATGGTGAGGAAAATGAGGTGAGTAGTGAGGGGATAAACCTGACATTACATCATTCATGATCATAAATTGAAGGCTGACTGTGCAAAGCTCTAGAAGGACCTTTCAAGACTGGGCAATACGATGGCAGATGAAATTCAACAATCACTTTCTATTTAAAAATCATTAATATGTACAAACTCTTTCAGATGCTCCCCCAAAATTTTTTTCTCTCTAGCCTTCGCTGCATCACAGTAAAACTGAGGTTCTCTGCCACTACATACAGAACGTAAGTACTTCTGGCAAACAAGAATAAACTGATGACCCTTTAAAAATGAGGCTTTTCTTTGCTGCCACCCTCAGTGTGACAGGCTAAACCCTTTCCTACTAAGAATGCAGCCCAAAGCCTTATACAGACCACTGCCTCTGGGAACAGAGGGATTACATTTTTATATAACTCTGTCCTTCAGTTATTAGGGCTGAAGGGAGCTAAATATTTCTCTTTTGTACATGTGCCTTAAGGTATTATAGTGGATACTCAAAAAGGAAGAAAATAATACAAGAACTGAAAGGTATACAAACATAAAAAGGTAACTATTTTTCAAAACCTCATAGTGGTTCAGTTTGGAATACACAATCCAATTATGTATTAACAATATTCATTAAATACAGAAATATTTTGATCATTTCATTATTGAATACTCTTAACAAAAAAACAAACTTAAGTGTTTAAGTGTAAAAATGCAAATGTTTACAAGAATAGTTATACAAATTGTTGCAAGAAAGGAAACTCCACAATTAAGCTCTTTTTCCTAGTTGAACAAGATAATCTCAGCAATGTTAACAGGAAAGAAATGCAGATATATAAAAAGACTTAAAGCATTTATCTTTAATGGAAAAATTTTTGCTGATGAAAATGCTATTTAATGGAAAGATTTAAGATTGAAAATATTAAGTATCTTTTTCAACTATACCTTGATTTAAGTTTGTGTAAAGCAGCAAGAATTTGAAGCATTCCAATTTCAGTGGTTTGATTTAGAAGGAAACAGTTGCAGTGAATTGTTAAAATTTACTGTAAGCATTTGAATAAATTAATATAGATTTGTTTTGATAGCAGTAGTGGAATCTTTGGCTGTGACTATGAGGATATGCTGATTTGCTTCCATGAGAGCTAACGTTAATTCGTTTGAGATCTTCACAAGACCTTTATGTAATCTTTGTTAAAGTATTATATTTTTTTCCTCCAATGCAGTATAGTTTATTTTAACTATGAATGGATGATGCAATCTGATAAGAACATATTCCATATGAAATTGAACCTTGGGGTTTTTTCTTGTCTTTTGACATTACTGACATTATTTTCACATTATGCTAGGTTCCCCATTTCTGTTAGGACAGAAAGGACAACTGTCAAAGATGGGCAGAGAAATTATTCTTTCCACCCTACCATAAATGAGTAAATATTGGAAATATTGCAAGGAACACTGACTCTCAAAATCATGATGATTTCTTCACCCCAAGTAATTCAGATAAGTCAATACTATCTGTAAATGAAATTTCCTCTACAAGAAACCTATGACTATTATCTTTGGAAATACCAATTGCTTTCCAAAAAACAGGTTATAATTGCATGTTATATATTATAGCAGGCATGGAAACCTAAGCAAACTCATTTCTTCACAACAAGGTGGTTTCAACTTGAGGTGGTAAAGCTGAAAGTTGTTCTCTTTCTCCAGTGAATTATCAAAGAAAGATGTGGAAGATCTGGCAATGACACTAACACAGATCTTATCTGCTAAATGACAATACCTTTCACACAGTTTATAAGCCATGATGTGAGTTTATGCAGCCTGTGTGAAGACACCTTAATCAAAGATGACCTGATTTACGTCTCTGGACATTGGCACGTTAATGGCATATCTCAGAGACCAGAGAGCATGTTATAGACCAGAGCTAATCAGGACTTTCTTGGGTATCAACCAATTCATCCATGCAAACACACCAAGCACTAATCTTAACTTCTGTCACAGGAACTGAGACTGATGTGAAGAAACTCAGGATGAAGAGAAGCAATGAAGGTACATTTTATCCAAAAGAGAATGATGCTGTTGGAAAACCACAGCCAGAGTAACACCCATGGTGTGCAGACTTCACAGAAAAGAAGCGGCTTTTCCCCGGAAATTTGTATTTGAAGCATACTATCAATACTTAGCAATATACAGAGTTTTGTGAAAAGGCTGGAACACTGTGATATTTTTCAGAGCTAGGTTTCATCTTAGGTTTTTGTTCCATACTACTGAAAGCAGTAATTTAACTACTGGGTAGAAGACATTTCATTGTCAAATTGTCATTGTCATTTCAAGTGTCATTTTGACACTTAGAGCAGATAAACATTTTTCTGGGAACAGTCAGAATTAGGGAAAAAGCAGAGACTTGGGATGATATCACAGTTTTTCCCTTATTTCAAGCCTTTACCAAAACTCTGTTTATTTTCTTTCTGAACAACAACAAAAAAAACCCCACACCACCACACAAAATAGATGATTTGCATTGGATTTCCTGTCAAGAGTTAACCATCTCCAATTAGAATCATAGAATCATAGAAACATTAAGGTTGGAAAAGACCTCTAAGATCACCAAGTCCAACCGTCAACCCAACACCACCAGGCCCACTAAACCATGTCCCTAAGCGCCGCATCTACACGTCTTTTAAATACTTCCAGGGATGGGGACTCAACCACTTCCCTGGGCAGCCTGTTCCAAT
>NW_008825409.1:4307828-4322203 GCF_000699105.1 Pygoscelis adeliae | reverse complement strand
CGACGGCTTTCGGCTGAGTGGAAACCATAGCCGGTCCTCTTCTGGGAGGGCGATGACTACTAGTTGAGTTGGCCTCTAGAGCCAGGAGGGGGACTGCGCTCTGACCGTTCGCCTTCCCTGCACCAACTGCCACACCATGCCCTTCTGATGCGCCACGCTCCGGGTCGCTCGCGCTCCCTGGGGGCTGCTCTTGTGTGTGAGGGGGTTTGGCCGCCGCCCCTCCTGTCCCCGCCCACGCTGAGTCAGAGCTGCCGCTCCTCAGGAGCTCCCTCCTCCGGGTCAGGGGGCCTGGGCTGGGGCACCCTCTCACTCCCTGCGCTTTTGCCTTCGCGGGTTTTGCCGCGGTTTTGCCGCTTCAGGAAGGGTCCCCCGGCGCGATCCTCCGCTCCGGAGCTCTTCGCCTCGGTAAATTAGAGTTTACTATGAAGTGTGGAATGGTGAATTAAAAGCATTACTCATTTTTTTTCAGGTTAATAATTTAGTATAGCATCCTCACACTATGTTTTATTTAGACTTCAGCAGGGCGTTGTAACTAAACCAGGAAATCCCGTTCTAGCTCCGGAGCTCTTCGCCTCGGTAAATTAGAGTTTACTATGAAGTGTGGAATGGTGAATTAAAAGCATTACTCATTTTTTTTCAGGTTAATAATTTAGTATAGCATCCTCACACTATGTTTTATTTAGACTTCAGCAGGGCGTTGTAACTAAACCAGGAAATCCCGTTCTACCTGTGGTTTTACTGAGTAGTTTAGCAGAATTTCTTTTAAAGTCTTTCTGGTCATGCTAAGTATACTTCTCTTGTGCTTAGTTGAACTTTTGAAATGTCTTGTAGAAATATGCAATTTTTGGCATAGCTTCAATATATGCATGTGTGTATACATACTTCTATATATGTGTATATATATACTTATATGTGTGTGTGTGTGTATATATAATTTGCTATAATGAAGACTTCAGGTCTTTCAAAAAATTAGAAGACCTGTTCTCCTTTTAACCCCATGGCCCAACCTTACTTTGTGGTGTATCCTGAATTTTTCTTCCCCAATCATCTCTACCTTTACTAAAAAGAAATAATAAATAAAATCCCTGAACAGGAAATCCAGATAATGCCACCGATCCTGGACAGCAACATATAACTTCTAAAAGTCTGCCCAATTCAGCACCAAAATGCTGCAATCAATTATGCCTTCAAATAATTATGGCATTTTTATAACACTATAAATCAGGTTAGTTCATAGAATAGAATCATAGAATCATAGAATCATTAAGGTTGGAAGAGACCTCCAAGATCATCGAGTCCAACCATCAACCCAACAACACCATGCCCACTAAACCATGTCCCTACTTTACAGGCTTATCGGGTAGACATATACATGAATGCGTAAGATGAATTTAATATTTCTTTCTTTTTCCTACTTTTCCCAGATTCCAGCAATTTATGCTTTAAGATGGAGTTTTCCTTTTGTTTTGTTCTTAAATACTTGATTTTCATTGCGACAAAAGGGTTTTGTCTTTAGCAAGAGACTTGTTGTGTGACCTTGGTCAAACCACTTCAGAGCTGTGTCTCTGCTTGCTTTCTAGCCTCTTATTGGTCTATTTAGCCTGCAGACTTTTGGGACAATGATTAACTTCACATTTCTAGAATGCAAAATAGCAAAATAAAGTCCTACTCTCAGTTGGAGTCTAAATACAACTGTAACACAAATAATGGAAAAAATAAAACCAAACCAATTGTATAGACCATACTAAAGGCTATAAAACTGGGCAGGTTTTGGCTTACTCTAATCTTCAGTGGGAGATTATTCCATATAACAATCTCCATGACTTATGCTTTATCAGCAGCTCTCACATGCTTTCCCTTGGATTTATACCTCCTAGCTTTCCAAAGAGAACCTATTAAAGTAACCAGTATGGAACAAGTGGGATTAATCTTTACCACAGTTCTTACTTGCCATCCCCTCCTCTAAAAGAAAACATGTCACTTTGCAATAGTAACTTTTCCTTGAAAATCCTTCTTTATAAATAAATGACATGCTGAGCATCACCCAAGCTGATTGAATGTTAGAGCACGAGCTGCAGGAATAAAAATACCATGATAGCGTAGACTCAAATAACTTAAGAGTTTTTTTCATTATTTTTATTTTTTTTAAAGCAAACAAGACAGAAGCAAGTATTTAAATATTTCTAATTACATTTAATCACACTTCCAATTTCTTAGAATGAATGAGGTATGCATAACAAAGGTAAAGACAACTTGAAAATGTGCCAAAACCAAAGATTTGGATTCTCTGACTATTCTAATGTGGCTTTAAAATGCCATATACTAAATCAAATTATACTTCATTGTAAAGCTGGTCAAATGAGGATTTGGAAAAAAGGCTTCTAAAATTTTTTACTTACACTATTAATTGCAGCTTTCCCCAATAAGAAATTCTCCTCCATTGTCTTAACCACTTGTTATTTCATGGATCAAGCAGAATAGCAATAATAATCTTTATTCTTTTCAAGCATAATTATGCTATGGTTTTCAAAACCTCTTAACAGTTCTTGTTTACTAGTTCATATAAGTGTGACTGACTTTAAAATAGATCTGTCCTCCAAAATATGTTAGAAGTCTGTGAGTTCTATTTATATGGTTATATTGATATATATCCAAATCAGATGCCACTGACAATTTCTCCTCTACCATCTTAGAGAATGGATCCTTTTGAGAATTAGGATCATCCATTTCAACTGCTCAGATGATCACTCAAAAATTGACAGTTCTCTCCCAACACTCCTCCCCCTCCCCCTAACCAAACCCCAAAACACCAAACACATATATCTAATTGGAATGGGCTGGGTTGTTTTACCCTGCCATGAATGCCATAAGAATCACACTCTGATTACTGAGTACCGTGCAAGGAGAATACATCTCTACCAGTGATCAAGACTACTTGAGCATTTCAGTCTTGCTTTTAATCAGATTATAAAGCCTGAATAAATAACCAGAATTTATTATCTCATTTGTGACCTGGTCTGTTTCCCTGTATGAGTAAAAACCTCCTTCTGCTCTAATCTGTATCAATCTCAACCTGTAGAAAGAGTGGAAGCCCTTAGGGCTGTGAGTTTCCATGAAACCCCTATTTGGTGGAGCACAAAGCTCAGACTGCAGCAGAGCCAGACCCAACCAAATTTAGAAATCAACAGTTAGCCAGGAACCAGCGTCAAACAAGAGACAAATCCAAGCAACACCAGTGCTGTTTTAAACAAACCCAATGGCAAACCCAGCCTCTAGCTGCTCCACTAGGACTGACCCCTATGCACACTTTATCCTCCCTTAGATAACTGCGGCAGGTTACAGATTTTGAAGGCCTAAGACATCAGGCATTATCGCTCTGCTGATAAAATGAAAATTACTTGAAAAAAACATGGAAGAACATTGAAAGTGAAAACAAAGCTCTCAATCAATAAAGAATATGTTGTCTTATGTCTCCTTTTTTTGTTTTCCTCTCTTGCTCCCTTACTATAAATCATTGCTTCCCCCACTTACTTCAATTTTCTTATTATTCTATGCCTAGGATGAAATTTCTGTCACCTAATTTTTGCTAATTAGATGTCCAGTCTTGTTACTCCTTAATTTTCCCAGTATAATTAGCCACGAAAAGTCACTTCCAAGGAGCAATTCACCCCCTGCTAAGATGGGAATGTTCCTCAAGTCTTAATTTTCTCCAATACTTATGGCACTGAGGCTGCGGCTCCATGACTAAGACTGATACAGTCTTGCCGTACCTCCAACACTTCTGCCCCTTGCTCCTGTCACCTTCCCTCAGCCAACAAACAGTATTGAGGAAACAGATCAGCAGAAAACAAGCCACTGGCAGAAGTGGTCAGGGAACATGGCAGCCTGAGTTTTGCCTATCTTTTAAAACACTGATTTTTACTTGTAAAGAAACTCTAGTTCTTGAAACTCTGTCCAGACCAGGTCTTGAAAGGACCCAATCTCTTCAGATCTTCAGAAGTAATTATTCTAGGCTGGTAAGCATTCTTTTGCCAATTTACTGAATTGCTCAGTTTATAGACAACTGTGAAATAGTGTCCTACTGGCCTTCCAAGAGTGGCTAACTCCACTCTAATCAGCTTCATGATACTTGCTATATGCCTCTACAACTGAAAACACTTCCAAATTGTTAGTATTAATCATTTGCTAAAGTAGAATACATTTATGACTACATGTAAAAATAATGGTGCTCATACATTGTTTCAGCGTATAATTTGTAGCAAGTTATTTTATTGATATTTATAGGCAAATAAGACTATCAGGGAAGACCAATATTCTACCTTGTTATTAAATGCATTTAGATGTCACTATTAATACTGTAACGAATCTGTTGCTCTATCAATTCTAAGATTTTTTAACCTCAGAGAAATACTTTTTTAAGGCATTTCCACAGATGTGAGAACAGAGTAGCAGATATGCACACCTAATTTTGGACAGAATAAAATTATCTACTCCATGAGCAAGACTTTACACTTTTTGCCTCTCCAGAGCTTGGTCATCATAGATAAGATTGCTAACAACTGGAGATATTTGTTTCAACCAAAAGAAAGAGGCTTTCTGTTTTGGTGAGGAAGTCAAGGTATTCTAGTCTGCAAGGTTAACAGCACTAACAATGGAAGTAGCAGTCGTAAAAAGAAGGCAAAGATGTCTACAAATAAAAGCACACAAAACAGAATTACACTTTTCCCCCCCAATGCTTTTACCACTCAAGACACAGCTCTTGATTCCAAAAAACAGATTCCTCAAGAACTTGAACATTGCCTGAACTGCTGTTGACTGCTGCAAGTTAGACCCAGATGTGCATAAATACTACTGATTAACTGTAGCATCTACGTGAGAGTAAGCTAATTCACAGTTAGTTAGTGAAAGTTTTAATCAAGGGATTTTGGTGGCCATCTAAATATGGGTTCAGGATTTTAATGCGACACCTTTTATTTAATTTTCAGAATTAGATACAACAGTATTAAAGTGCTTTTCTGATTCTAATCTTTTCTGGTTCTATTCTTACAAAGTGATCAATAATCAGGAAGTGCCAGATTACACATGTATCCTTTCTTTCTACAGTAGTTTGGTTAACATCACTGAATTTAATATTCTTTATTTGCAACCATGGAAGAAAAAGTAGTTTGTGATCAGTAAGATACTTAAGGGCTCTCACTGTGCCTCACCACCCTGCAGACAATCTCCTCTTAAAATTTTGTTGCTGACACACGAAACATGCATAATTAAGCAGATAACATTTTTACAGCTCATCTGTTTGCAAGATCAGTGATCAGTTACGGGGCCTTCATTTAAATATAAACATGGTCCGTACTGTGTATTCTAATGGCTCAATAAAAGATTTAAAAAAGGAAATACGGAAACAACAGGTAATTTCTCAGGTCTCAGAAGATAGAGACAGAGCACATGCATTATTGTAGATGCATCCCAAAATACTAAAAGTGCCCCCCCACTCTTCCCCTGGAGCTGAAATCCAGCTTTCCAAAAGCACAGCAGCATTGCAAACTCCCTCGCCTAAAGACCACACAGAAGTCACAATTCTAATTCTCCTGTCTAAGTGTCTGCCAAAGCTTCATAATGAATGGCTGCATCATTGCTCCCCCACATCCAGGGACACTAGCTTCTAACATGTTTCTGATCTCTACCGTCAACTGGTTATCTGCCTCCTCTAATGGTCCTGTAATCTACCTTTCTCTCCAAGTCTTACCTAGGCTATCATAATTTGTTTGTAAACCAAAATAATAAGGCTTTTTCTTGTCCAACTAATTGCTTTTGCAGTCTCACTGACTTAAGGAAAAAGGCTGGAATGAAAAACACTAAAAATTGAAAGGGAAAAAGGATGACGAGATCTTTGTTGCTATATTCTTACGCAAAATTCTTTTCTGCTACCCATGGAAGACCCTGTCATACATGATTCAGAGTCTCATCACAGAAACAAATTTTGTAAACTAATAACCTGAAGTCTCTGCTTCAACACTATACTGTGAAAATTAAACCATTTGGACTGCATTTGTGAATATGCAGGTGTTGGTTAATATATAAAAATAAGATGCTCAAGTTTTAATTAATGATCTTACACCAGTTTTTACTACCTTAAAGTAATGCTCATAGAATATTATTTTTCACCTATGGTACAGTTAGATCAGCAATTTAACCTCCCATTATTGAAAAAAACCCCACATTCCGGTAATGCCATTTTCCTTCTTTCCTGAGAAGGAGAAAAGTATATAGAAACTGAAAATATTTGAAAGATGCTACAAAAAAGTACATGGGGTATTTTTGTTCTATTGCTCCTCCATATTATCCATCACTTTGTCTACACCATTCATAATTATTTAAATGGTAAGTGGAATTAACAGTGGATTCGGATAAGTGTTAAATAGTCCTCTGATTTTTTCTTCTTCTGGTCTATTTTGATTAGCTTGTCTCATATCTAGACTCTGTAAAGATGAGCAGACACTAGCATCTTGCTTTCCTAATGGGTAACAGAGCTAAATGAAACTCAGAAATGTTGGAACTTAATGTCATATCCTATATGCATTCCCTTCACAAAGAAACTGCAGATGAAATCTTCATAGGACACTAAACATACCCAAGAGCAGGTGGAGTACTATTGAAGAATACCTCTTATGTAGGATGTGGAAGATGTGCAATTATGCTACAATCTCTCCTCACTTTTGGATGTTTCGTCAATAAACCTGCACATCTTGGTATCTATCTATCCGGAAAGAACCCCGAACAACCCTTCTATAAGAAGACACTTTTGTATACTGCCACAGATGGGAGAGCATTCTCTCTACAGTCGAAACATCTCCTACAATCATCTTTTAGCTTGTGAATATAAAAATGGTGGAAGATGAATGTAGCCTCTAAGGAAGCTATCAGAATGAAGACATCCTCGGGCAATTACCAAATCATATCTTTATTTTTTCATCATATGTTTATGAATAGAAGTGTGAAAGAAGCAGCTGTAAGAAAAAGTAAAAAGATGGGAAGATATTTAAAACATTTTAGTTCACATTTATTAAAGAAAAATCTAGTAAAACCTACTGAAAGCTGAAGGTCTATTTTGAACCCGTTCTGTATAAGCCTCCTGATAGCAAGGTCTTTTTTTTTTTTTAATCCATCCTGTAAACACTGTGGCTTGGCTTTCCAGGTAGGACACGCACCTTTACAAATTTCTGGCTTGTGTATATACATCCTGCTGATGTATATTCAGATTAAGCTGAATTCAGTGGGAACCTTTCAGTGACTGGTGTTTCAAGGATTAGGGGTGCTGTCAACTTTTTGTGCCCAGATCAGGGTGTCTGGCCTGAAGACAGACAGTTGCATATTAACTGAAAAATTACTTCTTGATTACTGAAATACAAAAGTACACATTTAAAGAAAAACAAAACAAAAGGCTCTCTTTTCTAGAAAGGGGTGAGAATATAGTGTAGGGGGCTAGACTGCACCATCGCAGTAGATGTGGAGGTAACTGCATCGCCTCATGAAACCAACTGTGTTTTTGAAAGGCGCTTTCTTTTCTTCACTTACCACTTCATATTTCTTGCAGAGGATGAGGTGGCGTGAAAGAGATACTACCACCAGACTAATATGTCCACAGGACAAGTCAGTTGACATTCCAAGTCCCTTCTACCTGAATGCTCAAATAACTTGCGCCTTTTGCCCCTTTGACTGACTAGAGCGTTGTTCCCTATGTCTCTATTTACTGCAGAGAATCTCTTCATTCCTCCCAAAGCTTCCCCTTCCCCCCACTCTGTTTACCACAAATCTCCACATTTCAGTTTTCTTTCTGCTCTGGTTCTCCTAACTATTCCAAAGCTACCATTTCCTTTCCTTTCAAATCTTCTCCCATCTATTCCTTTTTCCCTGTCCCCATGTCCCCTAACACAGACCCTCTGTAACGGCCAAAGGTGCTGAGCTCTCCCTGTTCTGTCTCGGCCACTTCCGCTACTGGCAGAGCCCACGACCCTACACCTCCACCAGCAGGCACCTACTTTTCCCTGGGCACCACAGCTGGTGCACCCCACTCTTCTCCCAAACTTGAAGACTGGACTCTTGCTCTGAAATCTATTGCAAAAACTTCAGGCACATCTGGAACAACCTTCTCGGGTGACATCCTGAGGGCAGAAAGAATGACACACACAGGAAAAAAGGAGTATGTTTTCTGACCTGGACGCCTTCCTTTTTTATCAGTTAATTGAAGTGCTATAGATCCCACTTTGCAGCAGTTTCGCGTCCTTCTTGACTCAATCCAGACATACCGATTAGCAGTCTTTGCTCCTTCCTCTTTCCTGCTACTCTTTGGCCACTGCTAAGAAAAGAAAAAAACAGCAGATAGACACTTACTGCTTCTATCCTATTTTGTCCTCCTTGTAGAAGGCCGTGCAAGGAGACCACTGATAATTTACTCTCTTCTAGAATACATATGCTAAACCACAGTCTGGCCGGGCACACTTAGTATTGGAGCATATCACAGTGGATTTACAACAATACATTTTAATTAATCACCTTCCAGAGTTTCAGCTGGAATTAATGCCACACACGGCCAATACCACACAATGGAATTGTTTTTAAACCAAGTGTGCCAATATACCATTTTTTTTCCCCACTCAGTCAGTCTTTGAATTAGGCAATAAAGCTGGCTGGGTTTCTGCCAAGGTGATTCATTTCATCCAGACCCCTAACTGTATTTGGACAATTAAGGAGAAAGGTGGGAGCAGTTCAACAAGTCAAGAGGATTTTATAAATAAAAATTTGTCTAGTATAATGGAAAGCATTAGCTACCAAGTAAAATGATACAAATGGAAAGCTAATGTTTGCCAAAGAAAAATAAAAACAAACCCTGACCTTTCTGCAATTATGCAGGTTGATTTGCTGGATGAGAAAACTACAGAGGCTGGAATGAAACAGGAAAATGAATGCAGAGTCATAAAAATCCAGGCCTACATAACTAGTAAGTAAGTCTGCTACCCCAAGACAACAGAGACCATACCTTGAGCCCAGTAGATACAGAGAGACCACGCTGGTCCTTAATTTCAGATTTTTCCCATTATGCTATTTTCCCCAGGTTCTAGTTATGTACTGCACTAGGCTACATTTGGTAAGGGCGTTCAAGGACCATTGATAACAATCATTTGATTGGTTTAATTCAACATAGCGGTGAACTGATTTAAACTATATTTATGTTTATGTTTGATCTGCTATTTATTCTACTAACAAAACATTTACTTTGTGAAAACACTATGAGTTTTTACTACATCAAATTTTATCCCTGTTAAGAGTTAATATACAGTTCCCATTGCAAGAAATCAGAGCAGAGCTCTGTACAGACCGAGCTGTACATTCTTTGGGAAAGAAAAGTAGTACTGAAAATCAGCAGATGTTTAGATTTACAGAGGGCACACAATTTTCTCCTCTGTTATATTTGATTTTTTAAAGAATGAAACATGAATAATCGCCACTCATTTTTCTTTCAAGCACTTCATAAACAGAAAATCAGTCTATTGTACTCCAAACAAGCAATGCTGGTATAACAATTCACTTCCTTAACTTTATTGGTACAGCATCACAAATCAAGTGTAACATCGTCAAAACGACACAAGAAAACTTTTTTATATTTGTTTTTCCAATGCTGTGAGCAGTGATTCTCCATATTTTGCTCGAACCATTCATTTTCACCAGAAGACAGTTGAAGGCAAATATAATAATTTTCTGAGTCATTTTTAAAATAACTGTGGGACTGATTTTCCATTGTCCTGAAGAGTGTATAGTCGTTTAGATGGTACAGAATGGTCCCTGTTCAGCAATCTACTTAAAGTACATGCCCGACTAAGTGCGTGAATAGTCCCATTGATTTCAAAGGGAGTACTTACATCCTTAACGAGAGGCACACTCGGGAAAGAAGGACTGAATCAGAGCTGAAGTAGGAGTCAGCCTCTCTCCAGCCCGGATACTGGCACTTCACACCACGCACCCCCCTACATGTCTCTGCAGCGTGCGGGGCAGTGTCCGACTCTCCTAACGCCTGCCTAGATTGAGTTAAAGGGTGACCAGGCTGCTAGTTACAGGTCCTCAAAATAATAACTAGGCCTACAACGGGCTGCCAGACAGCTGCAGCGCTGTTTTAAGCAAATAAACACCGTTATTTTGACTGGTGTGGTATGTGCATGCTAGCTCATCTCTTTACAAAATAATTGTGTGAAACCTCTAAATGCACAAAATTGTGCAAAACCAGTAAGTCAGCTAAATAAATAATAGAACACAAGAAAAATTACAATATTTTAAATGTAATTCATAATGTAATAAGAGAAGTAATTAGTAAGATGTAGAAACTGATTAAAGATGACAAATAATAGATTATATCTTTGGAACACTGTTTCCATGTTCAGAGCAGGATTACTCTGTTTCTACCACTAAGGTCCCTGGGGATGCTAAAGCTAAACACCATTATGTACCTTAAACAGACTGAATTATATATCGGATTGTTTTGCATTATAAATTTATATGTAATCAGTTGTGTTCACTAAATTTAGATGTTAACAATTTTTAAGATATACACAAAAAGCAAAGATAAATAATGGGTTAGTAGATAAAGTAAGTATAAAAATATTCTAATAAATTAATTTCTAACAAGCAATATTAATGACGTTTTACAGTTTGATTTGCTACATAGGTCAGTTACATTTATTTTAGTTTCTTTGTATAGGTGCTTAATTTCATTTCATACTGTCCTGGTTTTGGCAGGGATAGAGTTAATTTCCTTCCTAGTAGCTGGTGTTTTGGATTTAGGATGAGAACAATGTTGATTGAAGCAGGACATAGATGGAAACAGTTGTTAAAACAAAACTGCATTAAATTTAAGAATTTTGAAATTGTCATTTGTCTTTTTTTTCTTTAACTTCTAACCATTATTCTTCTAAACAGGGCAAGTTTTAGGAGTCTAGGTACACAACTGATGTCTTAAATAGAAACTCTGTTAGGTTTACCTCTCCAAATCATGAAGTTACACCAGTGTACACAGCTCTAACAAATAGCTTTGATATTCTCAGATCTTGTAATATTGCTCTCCAGGATCCCATCTCCCTCCCTTTCGTACTTGTTTCACCATGCCATTATGCAAAGATACTTTGCTGCCTTTATGTCATGACCTCAGCCCCACAGGACTGGGAAGCAGAGCACCACAGGTTGGCTGTGGATGGTCTAGGGAAGGATCTCTGCCACCATCTATTGGTGAACTGCTGGAAGAGAGCAAGAAGGCCTTATTCATTTCCCTCTCTGCTTCCGCCTTCTCAGTAGGAGCTTTCTGTGCAGAAGTCCTCTGGGCCCATAACTACCCTTCCACCTACACCTGTGCCATAGAAAAATGAAATGAGCATTGAGTGAGACCTGCTGAGTGAACTGCTATCGGTCTCCATCTGCCATGTACTAGACCTATTAACCTTACCGCCAGGCAGGCAGTATTAGTCCAAGAACACATCTCACGGCACAGTCCAGTCACCAGAGTGTTTCTGTTTGACACCAGGCAGTGTCACTGGGCCCGACATCACAGCTAAAGGCAACAGCATAGCAAATTACCACACAGAGAGAACAGCACTGCTTACAATATGCCTCTAAATATAACAGCCTGCCAGGAGACAGGCACAAAACAGTGCTCTAGATAGGCCTACCCCAAGATTTTCATAGAATCATGGAACCATTAAGGTTGGAAAAGACCTCTAAGATCATCGAGTCCAACCGTCAACCCAACACCATGTCCCTAAGCACCTCATCTACCCGTCTTTTAAATACCTCCAGGGATGGTGACTCAACCACTTCCCTGGGCAGCCTGTGCCAATGTTTGACCACTCTTTCAGTCAATAAATTTTTCCTCACATCCAATCTAAACCTCCCCTGGTGCAACTTGAGGCCATTTCCTCTCGTCCTGCCGCTAGTTCCTTGGGAAAAGAGACTGAACCCACCTCGCTACAACCTCCTTTCAGGTAGTTGTAGAGAGCGATGAGGTCTCCCCTCAGCCTCCTTTTCTCCAGGCTAAACAACCCCAGTTCCCTCAGCCACTCCTCATAAGACTTGTTTCTCCAGACCCTTCACCAGCTTCGTTGCCCTTCTCTGGACACGCTCTAACACCTCAACGTCCTTGTAGTGAGGGGCCCAAAACTGAACACAGCATTCGAGGTGTGGCCTCACCAGGGCTGAGTACAGGGGCACGAATTGGAATTCAGATTCCAATCAGAATAACCAAAGAAATTTAATATTCTCAATTTTGTGAGTGGGAACACAAGTCAGTGTGTTGAATTCCAGAACTGCTAGGCATTTAAGCCTCGCTCTTCCTGTTCAAACCTTACACCAACGTGGTATTGGCACATGTGAGATCAAAAGATCAATAATATTTATTTCCTAGTAATACACATAGTCATTTCATTGTATGTTGCCTTGTCCCATATTGACTATTTTCCCTGCACCTATTATTCTTTCTTAGCACCATTTAACTTCTTCATATTTCTCTATTAATTTTCTTAAATATCTTCTATTCTCCATGTCTCTTCTCCATATTCAGCTTTATTTAATCTATTCAAATTATTATTTTCGCATCTCCAGCAGTATTTTCTTCAATCTTGTAACCCCTTGCCTATCACTTTCTTTTCTCCCCTCAACCCACTGCAGGTATCTTTTATTTTCTTCTTCTTGGCCTTAGTTATCTGCTATTTCAAGAGTGTCCCTTCTTATATTTTCTCCTTTGAATCCCTCCCAACATACCTTTGCTTGTTGTGCCACTATGTTTACTTCAAGCTGTCACCCACAAGAGTGGTAGCAATCTCTTTCTCTTGCCAGCAAAAGGACTCCCTCAAAAATCTTCATGTGGTATATGAATCTGTATTCAAGCTAGTACTACACACTAAATTAGACAGAACATTCGTACCATCTGTTCAGAGTAACTGTAAAGAGTTGCACAGACGTCAGTTTTGTTGCACAACAACAAATTTTATTGGTCTTGGTAACCCCAGGGACTATACTACACAGTGAGCACCATCTACTGGCATCCAATTATTTATACATGTATGTAGGTAAAAAGCATTTCTCTATTCCTGAACCTAACAAAATTCATCTTTAAAGCATATTTTTTTAGAAGATCTGCAATTAGGTGTGTGTTCAGATCACTGCGTGGTAATAGCTACATTTCTGGCCTGGAAGGGAAAAAATAACTAGACGTTTAAAATACATTATTTTAAATTAATATAAACACACATAAATTAACACACACAATTTGTATATAAATACACATATGAACATACACATATATGAATGGAAATCTTGGCTTTAAATCATCTGCTTTTTACTTTTATCCTAGGAAAATCTACCAAAAGAAAAAAACAACTTAATCTCACAGTAATAACTTCAGATAATGCAGCGTGAATATGCTTTATTGATAGTCTGAAAATCTCTTTTCTACAGAAAGGCTCTGAAGAGGGAGAGATTTTGAACTATGAATTTAATTTGGACAAATATTTGGTACATATACATCACAGGAAGAGCTGGACAGGAGTTTTCTAATTAGAATGATTTTGTAAGAAATGCACTTTCCATGAGCTCAGGTTGTTCTGAAGGAAGCTTTGATTTTCTTCTAAGCCTTATATTTTCTGTGAGTAAAAAGCACAAGGAATCTATTTTCTTTCATTTTCTTCTGATCCATCATATTATTTCATGCCATTCAATTAGCATGGTTTAACATCAAACTGATTTCACCAGTTATACTTCATTACATCATAGGAGTGGTAGAGTTTGGATTTGATGATGTTTGGGGTCTGTTTATTCCCTGTTGCTATTGTTGTTGCACTCTGCAGGCAGTTTGTTTAAAAGTGTCCTCGTTTCAGTAGAGATAGAGTTAATTTTCTTCCTAGTAGCTGGTACAGTGCTGTGTTTTGGAATTAGGATGAGAACAATGTTGATAACACACCAATGTTTTAGTTGTTGCTAAGTAGTGCTTACACTAGCCAAGGACTTTTCAGCTTCCCATGCTCTACCGACTGAGAAGGCTGGAGGTGCACAAGAAGCTGGGAGGGGGCACAGCCAGGACAGCTGACCCCAACTGGCCAAAGGGACATTCCATACCATGTGACGTCATGCTCAGGACATAAACTGGGGGAAGCTGGCCGGGGGGGCCACTGCTCGAGGACTGGCTGGGCATCGGTCGGTGGGTGGTGAGCAATTGCACTGTGCATCACTTGCTTTGTGTATTATTATTATTATCATATTATTATTATTATTATCATTTTATTTCAATTATTAAACTGTTTTTATCTCAACCCACAGGTTTTTCTTACTTCTACTCTTCC
>NW_008825409.1:4301259-4307681 GCF_000699105.1 Pygoscelis adeliae | reverse complement strand
GGAATATACAAGAGTTTTAGTCCAATTTAAAAAATGGAAGAGGTAGAAAAGGCTCTCGTTTAGATCCTATGCTTTCTAGAAATGATAAAGTTTGCACAGAATGAGGACTTCCTTCACTTTCAATTTCTTGCATAAGGAAGACTGTTAGGGCTATGTCCATACTACACTAGTTAATTAAGTGTGCCCAGGAACTTTCCCTAAGTACAAGTAGCATGGAATAACTTGGGTCTATGACAGTAAATTCTTTCAGTCTCCACCACAGGGATTGCTGCAGGCAAGCTGAGCATTGGGAATGGCCCTTGGAGTGATGTAAACCCTGAGCTGTGCCAAGAAACTGTTTGGGATTAGCTAATTTACACTTAGGGAACATGGGAATAGTTTAATGGAATAGACAATCACATTCCAGTGCCTAGAAATGCTCGTTGACTCTGATTAATCTACTAGAATAGACACAGCCTTAGAGGATTAAAAAGTGAACCTAATCCTAGAGACAGGCTAATCAAGATGTATTTCCCAAAGCTGCATATTATGCCATAGGAAACCTGGAACCTCACATAAGGTGCACTGGTTGTCTCATTTGAGGCACAGAATGGGAGATTTACAGGTATGTTATTCAGTGATAAGGAAAAATTACATCATTGTGCTTGACATAATTGACGTGTATATGCTAATCATCAAGCTAATTCAGGGCAGTGACTCTGGACCACATAAATATGTATCACAGAAGAAATACATTCATGGATATTCTCGTGATATTCACCACCAGCTAAACTGTGAGCTTCAAGATATTTCAGAATATTATCTAACATCAAGAGGTAATAAAGCTTATTAAACAAATTGTGTTAAAATTCTGGTAATAAAGCACTGGTTTAATTAAACATTATTACACATTTTTTTAATGGGTAATAGCACTGAAATATCCATAACTTTAACTTTGACAAAATAATCCTATGTATTTTAACAGAAGATCTGATCCAGAACAATAAAGGCCACAGTTTGCAAATAAAATCCATGCAACACAGTGGCACCATAACCATTGCCTAGCTTTCTCAACATTTGCTTCTGGATGAAGCCAGTATTTCTTGAGCAAAGATTAAGTTTCCACCCTAAATTCCAGTTATCTTCGGAACCCTAAAAGGCTTCTGTGTACAAGGACATTTGGACTAGCCCCACATGTTACCCTAAGAGCTGCAGTCTTACAGCTATTACTCCACTCTGAATTGAGATAATGAGTTTAGCTTACATCCTCTCCTGGCATACTATCCTCACTGAATTCTTCCTTCACAGAAAATATTCCTTTAAGCAAAATATTTTGTTGATCTAAAAACCCATTTAATTATACTGCATTATACTGGATGAATGAAAATGCATTATTGAAAAGGCTACCAAGCTTTAGCAGTGGATTTCTATACAGTTCTACTACTTGTGCCAAATGTAATTAAGACCTTCTATTTTCAATTTTAAGTTTACAAAAGGAAAACACAAGTGGAAGTATTTATTTTATATTGTACCATACCTTTTTCAATTAGCTAGTGAGAATAAGTCTTCCTCAGACTGATAGTTCTTCTGAAGATTCCCTTTCCATGCTTCCACATAAGATTCTATGTGTGCTTTTAAATTGATTTGTGCATGCACCTCAAAGCTCTGGCACATTTTAAAAATTGCAATAGAAAATACATAAATATTTAAACACATTAGATACTCCTGAACTTTTACCTTGAGCAGTTTTCTTCAATTTGCATAAAAATGTATTTCTTTAAAGGCTGAGAAGAAACTGGAACATGAAGATACACGCTCTAAAAACAGGCATGCTTAATGCTTACTTTAAGGAGTATTTTAGCTAGATAAAAAGTTTCAAGTTCAGGAAGAAATAAATGGTATATTAAGGGCAAGTGCCACGGTAAGTGTAATACATACAAGAAGCAGAAAGCAAGGAGAATTACTTTTATGAAAGTTTAACCTTCTAAATTCCCTCAAAATGTTAGCGTAACATTGCAAATCTTTTAATTTGAAAACTGCTTTTCCCACTTTTTTGTCAAAGTTTCTGAGTGAAGAAGCAGGTTTCTGTGAATATGAAAAATTAAAATCAAATTAGAAGCCCTCCACCTGCAGCCCAGGGGCAGCATTGCCTTAGCTAATAAAGTGTCTTGATGCTCGGGCATCTTGATGAGGAGCGAGATGCCTGACCATCAAGAGGCTAAATTCTACTTGGAACCCTATCGCTTGTCAAAATGATGCAGGCTACTCCCGGCACTTCCTTGCTCTTCCTTGATCTACACATTGCTATATCCACTTGGACCAAAGCGTTTCAGGAGATACTAGATTTCTGTGGATCGCCACTGTATAAATAATTTCTTGGGAGTTTCAGACATGAACAAAAAAATTGTGTTACCTGTAAGAAATGACTACAAAATTCAATATTACTTGAAAAAACAGTATCTTAGATATAAAATCCTCATGTAGCTGCATAAAACAAACAGATACCTAGCACCAGGCATATATTGTTAAAAAGGAGCATCTGACTACTTTTTGTAAGACTGCCTTTACAGCTACAAAATCATTCCAAATCTCCCCCAATTGTTATTGCCAATACATTCAGCAAAAGATTTGTGCTTCCTGTTGGAGTTATGAGATATCACCACCACAGCTGCTGTCCACTACCTCAAGACAGATTACACAGATTCTAAGTTTTATTTTCAATAAACTGAAGATGAGTGCCAATTTGCTTGTACACCTTAGAAGCCCACAGAAGACAGTAACTTGTGAGAAGAATTTATTTTACTCCTGATGCATGCACACTTGAGATGTAGCTGGAAAAGATACAATACAGGAATCACAATAAACAAGTTACATTACAGCAACGTGTGCTCACAGCATTGTTAAACTATGCTTAAAGCAAAATCACAGGATCTGGGGTTTCAGTGATGTGACAAAAACTAGTAGCTGTTTAGAATAAAAAATTTAAACAATACAATGCCAGATGCATGGAAACTGCAGGTCAAGATGTAGTAACGATGTACAATGCATGAGTGCCCCTTAGCCTCTCAGGGTAGTGACATTAGAAATTAACCTATCACCAGC
The DNA here is from genome assembly GCF_000699105.1 of Pygoscelis adeliae. NCBI lineage: Eukaryota > Metazoa > Chordata > Aves > Sphenisciformes > Spheniscidae > Pygoscelis > Pygoscelis adeliae. The sequence goes on along the minus strand of NW_008825409.1, from coordinate 4,304,600 downwards.
AATTGTCTTGCGGCTGTAAGCTGGCAATAGCTTTGTGTCAGTTTACCTTGGTATTGTGCTGTTGGGAGTAGAGGGTGCTTAGGTAAAGGATAAAAACTGTCATCTTCTAAATTGCAAAGATGTAAACCTGCCAGAGAAGAGAGATCTTTCTTTCCATTCTAATATATTACTTAAAATACAATTACTCTCAGGCTTGCAAATCAGCTAGAGGGCATCCCAGATTATTACCTGGGAAATCAAGGTCTGTACTCCACAATAAAAATAAGTACATTAGACTAATGTTCATCCTAAAACCAGATTTTTTTTTTTTTTTAATTTGGTTTAGTGACTAGTCTAATTTTGCTTAACATGAAGTTCAAATTTATTTCTTTGATCTACAGGACTGTTATCTAATCACAGAAGCTGGATATGAAACAAGCTTATTAGCTAGTCTGGTCAATTTGTTTGTAGACACAGGACAGTTCCCCATAGCTTTTCTAACTGTTATATAGCACTTAAGATTCAAATCAAAGCGTTTTCATTATATTCACAACATACATTATCTCTTAGCATTACAAATTTTCCCTGATACTCATCCTCTCCTTATTTTCATCTCTCTCCATCCTGTAACAAACTCTTAATTTTGTAACAAACTCTAACTGTAACATCATCCTGTAACAAACTCTAACTTAATTTTCTTTGCTTCAGGGTTTGAAAGCTACTTAGCATAACATGGCTGTTCTCAGCCAAATGTTGCTAATAATCTCTGTAACCAAATTTCTCTGCTATAGAGAGCCTTATACATTTTGGACTGAAATTTGTCATAGTTAGGTGCAGATTTGAAAGTAATTTAAGCCCTTAACTCCATTAGAAAACGAGGGCAGTTAGAGGCTTAATCAACTTTGATGGTTTGTGCCTTAGATCTTAGGGATGTAACTCTTTCTAAAGGGCAAGCGTAGGATTTGAAAGTTTTTTACTGAAGCCTGTCACATTCCAGCTGTACAGAATGAACATTTTTGAGCAACCACAAATATCCAGCTGTCAGGTAATATTTTCTTAATGAAACCTTACATGTAAAGGTAAGTAAGAAGAAAACCACTGTTATATGTCAATTTAAGGAGGCAAAAACCGCAGTATACATTTATAATATCTGGATTTAAATGAGTAAGAAAGGAAAAGAACTGAATTCACATTCTGGATGTGTTTGCTGAACAGCTCCCCACCGCAAGTACAGCTACTGTTTAAACACCCTAAGTTTTATAATAAACATCAAGTTGAACTGCCTTTGTTAACACATTAATGTACAAGGCTTAAGAGAATACAGGATTTTTGACAACACTTGGAAAAGAATTACAAAATAAGGCTCACTTAAGAGACGCGGAGGTGCAGGACTTCACCATTGATGATGGTACCCAGAATCTAAAATGCCTGACAAATATGCAGGAAGGTCACAAGTAAATGGATAATCCTGAATAAATGAAAGCACATGCAATCCCACCATGTACTAAGCAAGACAGGAGATGGAACAAATATTTATACAACTTATCTATCCTTTTGATGGAAACTAATTTGCTTACTGTAAACTAGATTATTGAATAGAACAACCTAGGGAAATTTCTTTGAGAAACCTCATATGTAAAGTACATAGCATTAACCAGCAATTAATTAATCCTGTAATATGAACCATAAGAAATCAAATCTGCACTACAAAGTGCATTTGAAAACAATAACATATCTTTCAAACAAAACAAGTACAATGGCAGTGTGAGGAAAAAAAATCAAAGTATGAAATGCAACAATTTAGTACAGATTCAGCACTAGTAAAACTGGCAAAATAGCCAATATGTGGGTTTATCGTTGCATTACATACTAAGCCTCAGAAGCTAAATTTAAACTAGACACAAACAATACCTAGTATATCATATAAATTTTAAGGGAAAAACATGGAGGGTTGGTACTCGAGAGGGAGGAAGGAGAGAAGCGAGGATAGAAGAAAGGGTGGAGGAGTGGATGAGAGGGAGGAGGGAAGGGCAGGGAGAGAAGGAGGGAGGGACTAAGACAGAAGAAGGAAGACACCAACACTAAAGAAATAGCCCTCTCTTTTTCTAATGGGGATAAAAGAAAATACTGTCAAGATATCTGTGAAATATATTTCCCATATTTCATTATATACTGCCATAATCCAGCTTTCTGGGCAAGAATCAACACTTCTACTAATACTCAGTCTGGTTCATTAGTAGTACTGTGAACTGTACCACCACAAGTCTCTCCCAGTTAAAGACAAGGTTGCTGATAACCATCAATTTTTTACAGAATGGCTAGAACTTTACTATTCTCATCTGGGCACCTTGCTTCTTTTGCGTTAAATAGTAAATGATAGCTTTCAGCAATGAGGATCAATGGGTACCTGTACTAGTTGTAAGGCTCACTGCTGCCAGTGATTCTGGTAAACTGTAGATAGGTAGATGAACATCTGCAATGAATGTCACAACAAATTGTCAAGACCTGCCGAAAAACAATTGCGTTAAAGATCTCAAGCCAATGGTTACAATTTTGGGCAAAAAAAGGATCATTGTTTTAGCTCTGGTACTGCTGTAGCAATTTTTAAGGGACTGAGGGACCAAGAAGTGTTTGCAAAGCAGACCTTCCAGAAAGCTCTCCTGCTATGTCCTCCCTCCATCACTGATGGAGACCATTCCTCTCAAATATTCCTCTCTATGTATCTGTTTAAGATGCCGGTTTATTGAGAGATGAAAGAGTGTTTTAACCCTTCATATTCACCATCTCAATGGCTTTCATGTTTCAGCTCCATTGGGATAACGTACAGCAGCAGAGCTATAAGAAAGCAGCAGGAAATACATGCAAATAGGACAGATAAAGCCTTTTCCCCTACCTGCAGCTCTCCTGCCACATGACTGCCTTCACTTGAATTCTAGTTCCAGGCATATGGAACTATGGCTGGTCTATGACTGAGGTAAAAAGCCCGAGCTCCAGCTTCATTGCTTCCAACAGGCTTGTGCTTCATGACAAAGCTTTAGAAACTATGAAGTTTGCCCACACCCATGTGCACAGTTAGCACAAGCAATCTTACTGATGACTTGGCTCCTAGGCTGTGACATATTTACTGATGACTGTGACTAGACCTCCCCCAAAAGACTGAAAGGTTCCTAAAACACAAAAGCCCAAAAGTTTATTTGAATAAAAAAATCTAAACTTTTATATAAAGGTGTCCTGGTTTCTGCTGGGATAGAGTAAATTTTATTCCTAGTAGCTGGTACAGTGCTGTGTTTTGGATTTAGGATGAGAATAATGTTGATGATAACGCACCGATGTTTTAGTTGTTGCTAAGTAGTGCTTACATT
>NW_008825409.1:4294073-4296532 GCF_000699105.1 Pygoscelis adeliae | reverse complement strand
AGGGGGGGGGGGGGGGGGTAATGAGGATGTATTGGATAGTGTAGGACCTGAGCATGATGTAAATGTTATGGAATAAGGGGAGGAGAATGTGCTGGTTTTGGCTGGGGTAGAGTTAATTTTCTTCATAGTTCCTAGTATGGGGCTATGGTTTGGATTTGTGCTGGAAACAGTGTTGGTAATACAGGAAAGTTTTACAGAGTCAGAGCCTTTTCTGCTTCTCACATCACCCCACCAGCAAGTAGGCTGGGGGTGCACAAGAACTTGGGAGGGAACACAGCTGGGACAGCTGACCCCAACTGACCAGAGGGATATTCCACACCATATGATGTCATGCTCAGCATATAAAGCTGGAGGAAGAAGGAGGAAGCAGGGGGACATTCGGAGTGATGGCATTTGTCTAACCCAAGTAACACTCCAAGCATGATGGAGCCCTGCTTTCCTGGAGATGGCTGAACACCTGCCTGCCGGTGGGAAGGAGTGAATGAATTCCTTATTTTGTTTTGTTTGTGTGCACAGCTTTTGCTTTACCTATTAAACTGTCTTTATCTCAACCCACAAATTTTTCTCACTTTTACTCTTCCAATTCCCTCCCCCATCCCACTGGGGGGGAGTGAGTGAGCAGCTGCGTGGTGCTTAGTTGCTGGCTGGGGTTAAACCACGACAACAGACTGGAAGCTTTTTCTGAGACACCAAAATAGCTCTCCATCCCCCAGGCTAAATTCTGCAGTCTTTTACTGCAAACAGGATGTCTTGTCCATAAGTTCCCAAGTGGCTGGAAAAGATACCTTCACAGGTATCTTGCCCAGACAATAGACTGAGCCTACATATCAGAGCCTGTATAAATGGCCCTGTCCTGCTCAGACTACATGCAGCAGTACCAAGTAGCATACACCTTGCAGACAGCTTAGCTTTAGCTAGGTGAAGGAGTGCTTGCTCTAGTATGCACAAGTCTCAGCTGTAAGGTAAAAGTGGTGAGTATGCACTAGGTGAGAGAGATGGAGCACACTACTGTGCTCGTAGCTCCCACAGAGCAGCTGAGCTGCTCAGCACTGCTGGAATAGAGCAGCATGACACCACTGGCACTGGTCTCAAATGGGAGGACTATCTCCCAGCACAAGGTTCCTCCTTTCCCTGGTTCTCACGGGAAGAGGGTCTCAGTGGTGGAGAACAGCACAGAGAGGCTGATGTCTCCTAGCAGTGGAACAGAAAAGGGGTATTTCCAGTTGGGCCCTGGCCTCAGCTGGCAGTGCTGCTAGCATTCATGGGTTGAAACCCAGTTGCTCCAGCGCTACTCTTCTCCTCTGTTCCTGGGAAGGTCACACAGTGAGCTGCAGTCTCGGCTAGAGCCATGCCACTAGCAATCCCCTCCCAGGGCTAGAGCAGCAATGTAGCACCCATACATGTGAACTGGAGCTTGCTTGCCAGCTGAGAAGATGCTGGCAATACCTTCCACTCTGTCTTCAGCACCATTTTGTCTACACTGCAAATGAGAACAAGCAAGCACACTTCTGATGCTATCTTTCTTGGTGTAGGCAAGCTCAGACTGAGGCAAGTGGCTGCACAAAACCTGAATACCCCCTGACTCCAGAGAGATTTACCACTGTATTTCTGGGTAAAGGAATATACCAGTCACCAGGCACCATAACAGATTTAATCAGGTTATACCCCATTCCTACTCTTCACCCTGAAACTGTGGTTTCTATGTCATCATATCTGCAAGGCTTAGTCAGATAACACAAGTATTTCTAGTGGTGATTAAAGCTTTTCATAAGGCACCGGCATGACTCACGGTTATAAATCCTATTATCCTTCAGTGAGAGATAAGCATCTGTGCACCCACAGCCCTTTTTGAAAGCATGCAGTTCTACACTTTTCAAAATGTAACCCACAATACAAGCTTAAATCACAGCAATTCATTTAAAAGCACTGGTTTTGAGTTTGATGGAGGAACTTGCTTTTCAAACCACATGACTATTTTTACTCACTAGAAGAACTGGCCAAAAAACTTTAAACTTGTTTATTGCTACAAATGCCATTGTGACAAAAAACTTACACATTGCAGAAACATGAAATTCAGTAACCAAATTGGTAGGAATGTTTCTTGATTTCTCTGTGACATTCTGCTCCAGAGGCAAGAAGGAAATGCATACCACACCACTGCCTACTAGCACTGAAAGATGAATAGTGTCTAAGTTTACATCATTGCCCTGAATCAGTAGAATACCTAATTTTTCTTTCACAGAAATTTGAGAATACCTTACTCCTCATTTCCTTCCAGCATTTAATTTTCATTTTAACCACAAAACCTTTTGCAAAACCACTGTTTCCAGTAAGTCCTACTAAGAAATGAGAATCAGAATTATAAATCTCATAGATTATATGAAAATTTATTAGAAGTTTCTGTTTCTCTACGAGAAGAATAAAATGAAATACATGTCATACATGTGGTACGGCTGCAT
>NW_008825409.1:4289249-4294026 GCF_000699105.1 Pygoscelis adeliae | reverse complement strand
TGAAGAATAACACACAAAACTAACAATATAATTAAACACTCAAATCAAATTCCAAATCTGTAGCAGATGACTTCATACACATTCCTTTGTTTTTCCCTTATGAATCTTGAGATCCTCTCATTCTCTCAGACTGTCTTATAAGCTCTGTTTAATTGATTGTGTAGGCACTCAGATGTTAGAGAGATGCAGGGCAATTCCTTCTAGAAGAGGTGCACATAACCAGCAAAAGTGAGTTTGCTGCTTTGATTGAAATAACGTTGTAGATGCACAGCTATTGCCTTTGGCAAACAAACAGCACAAGCAGAGAAAAAGCATTACATGGTGCCAAAACATGAAGCAGGATTTTTCTAAGAAGTATAACAACATTTTAGGTCTGCTCGTGATCCAGGGAAATTCAATATAAGCCTCCTATTAACTTCAATGGGACAAGAAACAATTCCTTAATTAGCAAAATCATATTCATGACTAATATTTGAGCTAAACACTTACACAGTTGCCTTCAGCTAAATTAGCTACCAGTACAATACTGTTAATATTCCTCTTGAATCGCATAACTGACGAATCCAATGTATTAAACTTGAAACTTAGATAATATTTAAAAAAAAACTTTCAGTAAATAATATCAATTTTAAAGTCACCTGTGCAAAATATTCAGTTTTCAAACACTTGCTTTTTTTATTATAGCACTAGTTGACGGAACAATAGCAGATATATTGCAAAATTTAAGTAATGTAACTGGAAGTATTATGTTGGAGTTTTGTGAGTCAAGTGTACAGGGCAAAATTTTCCTTATGAATTTCATGGTAACTTTTCATGACAAATCATGCTGAGAAATAATTGTGACAGAATGGAGGTATTGAAAGATACAGTACTACCCTGGGAAGCCAGTAAAAAGGTAGAGGCAGTGAGTCAACCTTATGTGTTAATGATGTATAAGACTACAAAGAAACTAGGCATAATAGATATAACAGAAGCCAGATATGACTATATCATTTTGGAAAAGCATAATCAAGAACAACGTGCTAATGCAATGGTGGAAATCTGCTAGAGAATCTTAGAATCAGACTGGAATATGATCTGAGAGTGTTTACGTTATCAGAGAGGCTAATATTGGAATTGCCTCATGAGAGATTAAATTCCCAGGTTACTAGTGGAATTTGCTCACCAGTTTATCACAGGACCAAATTCCTTGAAGGATGCAATAACTGATAGTTCTGAAATTGTCCTTGACTATATTTTTAGCATGACTTTGGCAAATAATTAATATATTCTGAAAGGACAGGTCATGGAGTTGAACCTGTAGTTGTGACTTGAGTCCATGAAAAAAAAAAACAAAAACCCCAACAAATAGAATTAGCTCTGTAGCCAAGGCTCTCCATTTCATACCACAAGGTGAAAAACTGGGGGACCAAGTCAGTGAAGTGAGCTGAACAGAGAAAGGAAGGGACTTCAAGAGTCAAGGAAGTCAAAGCCAAGAAGAAATTTTTTACACTGAGGGTGGTGAAACACCGGCACAGGTTGCCCAGAGAGGTGGTGGATGCCCCATCCCTGGAAACATTCAAGGTCAGGTTGGATGGGGCTCTGAGCAACCTGATCTAGTTGAAGATGTCCCTGCCCATGGCAGGGGGGTTGGACAAGATGACCTTCAGAGGTCCCTTCCAACCCAAACTATTCTATGATTCTATGATTCTAAGTGTTTGCCCTTTTTCTTAGCTTTTTATTAACAGGTAGGAACAAAACTCCTTGGTTAGCATGGCTGCTGATGGAGGAGGTGCAAACGATCTATGAACTTCTAACAGCAAACACTCAAAGTAAACTACTCCCAAGCAAAAGTGTTAGTCTGAAATTGATTCACACAGAAAAGATTAATGTGCTAAAGACTACACCAGCAAATAGAATCACTTCCCAATATCACTGTCAGATAAAAAGCATGTCATTAAACATGAACTGGGAGAAGCATAGGAAGAACTGTAATGTGAGCTTTTGGATTTTTTTATATAAATGAAAGTGTTTCCATTAGGCACACATTTGGGGAAGTCTAATATATTTTGAATCATTCTGCATCTGTGGTCCTCACTGCCCAGTGGTGTCTGACAGGCAATTTCACGGACTCCTCGCTGGCTCTTTACAGATGCAGCCAGTCGGCTGAAACTACACATTAAACTTTCCACAAGGTATCAAGCACTACCCAAGTTTTTTGAGAACTTCAGCCATACCCTCCACTCCCTTCTCTGATGGTGAACTTTCATCTGTCCACGGACTCTGGAAGACATAATTTGGTCCTCTGTTTATTCCTAGTACAGCTGGTTAATATGTGGTCAAAATATTTTTGCAACAGTATTTTAGAATGTCTAAGATTTCCCTTTCATGTAGTATGCCAAAATATTTAGTTTCCCCCCTCCCCCTTCTTCCAATGTTCTTAAATAGTCTATATATTTGGGGAAATAGATGAATATTTGATTTTGACTTCTCTTTTTCCTCTTGTTCTGCTGACATTATTTTTTTCCTCTTAAAACTTCTAGAAGTCTCAAACTCTGCTAGCCATCTTTGGCTAATTTTTGAACGTTCACAAGCTAATATTGTTCTTTTTGTTTTTACTTTAACTTATTTCAGACTTGAAAAAGAATGGGTTTATTATTTTTACTTTGCCATCCTGTATCTTATTTAAAAAATACAGTAGCCTGATAGATGCAATGATGTTGCAGCTACATGTCCCCAGGTTCGGCCAGTAGTGAGGCTGAGAGCAAACATATGCAAGCATGCACATCACATACTATACACATGTGGATACACATACATACACAGCTGGGCACACAGATAACACAGGCAGAGAATATTACCTTACCAGAACCCACAGAAAAAAAAAAAAGTAGTACTCCCACAAATGTTAACAGCACAGATGGGGCAGTCCTTTCCTCCTCTCCGTCTGTTCAGTACTGAAGTCAGCTGGTGAAATATATACACAAAAATAAGCAGATAATATGCATCACTCCACTAGCTGGCCTTAGACACTCAAGTCTATCCAGTAGCTCGCCCCAGATACCTCTAATCTCCCTAGCTGCTGGCACCTGGACATACAAGCACCTGAGGTTTGCAGCCCCACTGCAGTTCGTGATACTCAGATCTCTTCTCATTACACACACTTATATGTACATATACACACCCCTCCACCAACATTTATCTCCAGTAGGTTGTCCAGACCTATGGTCTTCCCCATAGCTGACCTTCAGATCCCCTGGTCTCTCTGGAAGCTGGCTTGGATTTATGGTCCCTGCAACAGCTAACTCTCACATCTATGGTCTCTTCCTTATCTCACTAGTGTCACACACACGCAGAATACACCACCCAGGAAAACAATTAAGAATAGAGTTTAATAAGAAGACAGGACACACTACAGTCATCAATCACAGGGCATAGCTGGACAAACGTGCTGACCATCCATCTGCTCAAAGTCAGCTGGCTCCTATATCTTCTTTTCCTTCTATTTTCCCATGCTTGTTCCTCCTTGATCCACCTTGAGCTGTCCCTTTCCCTGCCTTTGTTCCTCCCTCTAAGAATCCCATACTCAGTTTCACACATTACCACCACCCCCTTAAAATATCCCATAGTAAGTTTTACACATACCCAAATCCCTTTATATCCCATGCTGACTCCTATACCCCTGTAGGCAGTAACTCCCTGCAGTTTGCAGGGTGTTCTGGGAAAGGAGTTTCTTTGAGGAGCCCTCTTGGTGAGTCACACTGGGGATTGGGGCTAACTGTTCTCCCTTTATAGCCTTAGGAGTAAGCTACAAGTGTTCCTCCAAACGTCATTGGTCATCTGATCCTCGCTGGGCTTTTTCTTTATGGTGACCAGACACTAAACGCATAACCTAATAAAAGCTAAAAGCATTTTAACTTAATTGTGCAATTAGAAATATCAATTGCAGAATCGCTGAGAAAGCGCCTTTGTTCACACATTTAGCTTCAGCCTTCAGAGAACAGTTGGGCTGTAAACATCAGGAAAACTTGTATTTTCATTTTGTTGCAACTGACTGTGTATAAGTAGTAAACATTTTCTGTGTTTCCCTTAAGTGTCAAAACAAGGTAATGCCTGCCCTAGATTAATGAGACACATAGCAAACAAGCCTACTGGATTTTGATTTTTTTTTTTTCTCTCAACAAAAATGTAATGGAGTTTAATTAAGAGGGAAGTGGAAATTTGCACTCATCCTTTTCTCTCTCTGAACAGGAAGTTCAACATTCAAAAGCAAAATCACTGTAAAATGAAGCCACCTGTTCCACGGCAAGAAAATTGCTGGAATAAGCAATAACCAAGCATGCACTCCTTGTCTTTCACATATATTTTAAAGCCATTGGCCAGATTAAAAAAAAAAAAAAAGTTGAAAGAGGGTAAAATTCTCCATGATATAAAAGTTCTCCTGAGTTATGTGGCACCTATACATGAACTGAGTGCCATCTCAGAGGGAATGGCAGGCAGAACTCAGTCCACGTGTGTTTTGCCTCAGCGGCCTGCAAACCCCTTGACAGCCAATCGGCAATTGGTTCAAAACACACACGGTAAACCCAGTTGGTTATATACACATTGCTTCTTGTCTGGTTAAAAGAACACACTCCTCTGGGTAATACTACTTAAGTGGGAGAAGGACACAGGGAGGGGCTACTCTTTCCTTACCCATTTTTACCTTCCTGACAACTTTCCCAGAGTGGTATTTTTGTCCTTTCAGATGTAGTTCATCAGGTGGGGAAAGAACTTTAAGTAACTCACAGAGTTATTA
>NW_008825409.1:4270631-4288962 GCF_000699105.1 Pygoscelis adeliae | reverse complement strand
AGCAACTCACAGAGTTATTATAAGTCTTGTCTGAAAAGGATCTCTGGAGGTCACCTAGTTTGATTTCTGCTTGGAGAGAAACTATCCACAGCACTAGGTTAGATCAGCCATGGCTTTGCCTATTGAAGTCTGGAAAATCTCCAAGAAGGTACCATGACATCTCTAGGTAAACTGACCCAATGCTATACATACATATCTGCACCCCCACCTCCCGACCCTGACTAGTAAATAAATTTTTCTAATATCTAATTCCAAGCTACAACTCACAGCCATCATCCCAACATATCTTCTACCACTACTGAGACAGGTTTGTCTCTGCGACCTTTGTAACTCCCCTTCAAGTAGCTGTCAATTACCCTTAAATAAACTGCATTGGCTTAAATAAGCCCAGCCTTCTCAGCCACTTATTGTAGTTCATGTTTTTTTCTGATTATCTTGATATCCCATTACTGGATCGTCTCCAGTTTCTGACCAGCTTTTTGAACTGGGAGATTAAAAGGCATAGGAAGTATTGCATATGCAGACTCAGTAACACTGAACAAAAAGAGATAACAACTTCTTTTGATCTGCTAGCCACAGTAATGTAGCTCAGTATGCAGTGTACCGTCTTCATGATGTAGGTACACCATTCACTCGTATTCAATTTGACCTCAAGGACTTTTTGGCAGGGCTGCTAACTCACCAGTCAGTCCCAACCTGTACAGCTGCATGGGGTTATTCTGCCCAACGTGTAGAACTTTGCATTTTTCCTTCTTGAGCTACATGAGGTTTCCAGTGCTCTAATCAACTTGCTTTTGTGCATATGTTAAGACAAACATACATTAAAAAAAGACACAAAACCAAACCACACTCACACACAAAAAACACCTCATTTTTTCCTCCTCATGTACATTTCAAAACATCTGGCTAAATTCCTCTTGGTGTCTATACAGAAGACCTGTGGTGTAGGCAGAGCAGCCAACCAGGATGTGTTGCTTGCAGTCCCATATCTGGGTCTTGAACATAATGAGCATTCTTGATTGATCTGTCATTGCATTTCAATTACTATATATCTCACTGACTCCACTAGCGCAGCCCTGATGCCTGTAGCATCTTGCCAGTGCCGAAGTACTCTGCTATGCACCGTACCAGATCCTTGGGAGGAATTAACTCAAATTTTGGTGCCAAAATCTCATTGAAAATCAATGCTAACCAAACCCTAAATAGAAAACAGTCACCTAAATACCTCTGGCAACTTAGTTCTTACTATGCAGCTTTGCTTGGTAAATTTATCTCACTTAACAGAAGCCAAACTGATCAGAAATGGACAACAGAAATAAAAAATATTGAACCACACTGAAACTTAATATGCCCTGTGTTTCAAAATTAAAGCATATTGATAGACACCTTCGGATTAAAGGATTTGCAAGACATACCAGTTTTGGGGTGTTTGCCAGGGGTCCAAGTTACAATGTCGGCTGGACTATTAAAAGCCTTGCTAAAAAGGCAGTGGGAGCCATTACTCATGCTAAGGAAAAAGATGACTATCCTTTTGCACCCAGGGTACCACATATTTCCCATTAGAAACAGGGTTCCACTACCACAGATGAAGTTAGTGCTGGTTTTATGCTTCTCTTTCTGTCCATGCAAAGGATCACCATTATGGTTTGGGTTCTGTTTCAGCTGGAGAACATGCCTGTATCCCTGGTTATGGACCCTGATAGATCTGGCATCTTACTTGCCATAATATTCTGATACTTGTTAAAAGACCTTGAACAACACAAATTAACTCAGATTTTGGAGGATTAAGAATTAACAAACCCAAATAATTTCCACTGATCACTGAACAAAATCAGTGTTAGATTTAAATGCTAAAGGCACATTCCTTTTCCTTTACTGTATATCACTATACCATCTTGCAACGATAAACATTTCTAAAGCTGATCTTTTGAACAGAAAACTGCAAGAACCTAAATTCTATAAAATCAGACAATTCCACATAAGCCATAAATTGAATTGGCCAAATTTTAAATGCCAGACCCTTGCAGTGAGCTCCTAATGTTCAATTAGATTTGTTTTCAAATTGTAACAAAAAAATATTGCAGACTTCTGAAGAGAAAAGTGTTCTCTGTATTCTGGCAGCATCCATCAAAGCCAATTCCAAAGCAAAATACATTGCCATCTGTTTTTCATGCTGTACAAAAACTGACGACTTTGCCACATTATTGAGGATGAGTTCTAAGAGTCTTCAATGAAGCTGAAAACCAGCGTGCACCATTTTACCTTAGCATCAGCCTTATTAAAAGTCTCGTATCTTCCTGTATTCATTTAAAAATCCATTCAAGTATAGGACTTAGAGTATAAAATAACTTTACATAATGATAAAGATTTAACCTAAGAATATTATTTTTCCATTATCCTTCTGTCAGCAGATGTACTTTTATTCCTTCCACTTCTTGTACCTTCTTCACAGAATCCACACATACATTTAATCTATGAAACGATACAGTAAAACACCTTGTGATTTTCCTCTTAGAAGACCTATATATTTCCCATTTTTACAAATTGCAGCATTATGATTCTTATTTGAACGTGGGTGACCAAATTTTGAATGCAGAAAGAGGCTCAGAATGACATAAATTGATGCCTCATACTTCATGTTTCTCACAACTTTAACAGCATCTAATGCATCTCAGCTCTGCCCTTCCTCCCAGCTGTGACCTAGCATAGTTCCGAATTTATATCTTTAGTTACATAGCTTTCAAGGATAGAAAAACCCACTGCTCTGACTGTGTTCCTAAATGATGAGTACTATACAATCATGTCCTTTAGCACACTATCAGATCCATAACGTCACTTCTGAACTACAGCTAAATGAAACCAAACTTGCAATTTCTGTCTCAGCAATGGCTCAAGGAGGTGCAATATCAGTAAACAAGCTCCACTTAATTTTCTGGTTATTATATCCCCAAGCCCTGGTTTATACACTGAAACACTAACAATCCTAGCCTTTTATTCTGGGGAACATTCTTCTGCCAAAATTCTACTGGTTTATATTGTCTACAAAGTCAGACTTCTTTGCATTGTAAAATTTTTTGTTCCCTCTTTTCTCATTTCTGTTAAGTTTGCAGGAATGTTTTTAACCAGAACCTCAAATAAAGCCAGATAGATTACATGAACCGATTTGTGGATATAACTAATTTGATTTCACCATACAAATCTGAAGACATCACATGCAAAACTGAACATGCAACACAAAGAATTAAGAGTATCACAGTGCCACTGTCACCAGTAAGTGTTAAGACTACTGCTACAGGGACACTGCTGTACAAGCAGAAATAGTGCAGCGTGAGAAGAGCCTCAGTCCCTGGCAAAGAGTATAAAGTTAAAAGACACGGTTCCTTAAATATGGTTTAGTATTGTTGGGTACTACTATATACTGGAGAACATAGAGATAGATCAGTTGATGGTTTGCACAGGAATTTCTTAGTATGAAAGGAATTTTCCTAGATATGTAGATGACAACAATTCAGATGGTGAAAAATAACTGACACTGCCATTTGTCGCTATCCCGCTACCTAGTTTTGATATTGATGGTAATACACAGCGCAACCCTTAGAAATCAAACCTGGAACATACATACTTTTCCAGTTCAGTTCTATCCTAGCTGAGACACAACTGGTGCTCAAGCCTTGTCACTGATAACAGCTATGCTAAAGTCAAACTATTTCTGAACATCACTGTGTGCAACAAGGCTGTTTCTTTCATGATCTTGTGTCCAAGTGAATGACTACAAATTTCTGCATGAAGTGCAGCCCTTTGGAGTGGCAGCACTTCCAGAGAAAGCAGACTTCTCTCTTGGGGAGTCAAATTTGGATTGCATTCACAGCTTAAATATAAATTTAAAATTCTGTTTTGGAGTCGAGCAATATTTGTGTTACTTTTTACTTGAACAGCTGAGAGAAAAAAGATTGAACAGGCCTTTATTTTGCACATTTTATTTAAATAGAACTTGAAAAAAAAAACCAGGAATTTTGCCACTTTTAATGCCCCTTCTTAAACATACCTTAGATGATTTAATAAAAGGCCTTCTATACTCTTACCCTTTGCATGCATTATCTTTCAACATAAATTAGACATCACCTTTAAGGTTCAGTTATTGCACTTTGTTACTATAGCAATTCCCAGAGAAACTCTATTAAGCAACCTTCAACAAAAAGCAAGTCTACTTAATTTATAAACACTCTATAAATGAAGAAAAAAAAAATCTCTTTAGTTGTTAACTACCTGATTTTAACAGCTATATAAAGCAATAAAAGATGGCTGCTTGTATCACGAGACTGATGCTGCCTATAGAGCTCCGGGGAAGGACAGCCAAGGTTGGAGTTAGGGCAACATTCAGGTGAAAGATTAATTCTTCGTTAAACCTTGTGATTAAAGACCTCTTTGAACTTAACCTATTCTGTAAGTTAAAATGGCCACATTGCCAACCATGGAAAACTGACACAGTTGCACTGAATTCAATGGAGCAAAGCCAATTTACACCTGCCGAGGCCTTTAGTATTGTATGAGATGAATAGTACTTTCGTTCAGGATGAGAGAACTTTTTGATCATACTCTGTGAAATGAATGGGCAACTCTGAAATCAAGAAAATGGCAAAAGTTTAAATCAATATTAGCCCAGGTAAAATTGAATTTGGTTCATACTATGTTTGCATTGAATGTTCAAGACAAAGTCCCTATCCTGACATTGATAAGTGCATGTCTACACACAGTTTTCAGTGTGTGGTCTAAATATCTGATGCCAAGGCCTATTGTTGAATACACATTAAAAAAAAAAAAAAAAGGAATAAACCTACATATTTGACGTTTTATTTTGACTTCACTATATTTAGCCTGGAACCAACATTCTTTCTAGCTGGTACTAGGACATATTTTTATGTCTTGCTGATAAGACATCTTTCTTCTCAACCAAAATTTATATAGGAAGTGGGCTTCAGTATCAGCTATGGATTCTAATTCCAAATACACAGTACTTCAATTATAGATTTGGGATATGTTTCCAAACTACTTGTGCAGCCCAACTCCTCTACAGAGCTTTCCAAGACCACCTTCACTGGCCTAGGAAAATAGAAGCATATATACATCTACAAAGATCGAAAGCAGTTAGGCCAGATTCTGTATGTGCTCTGTTCTTTCAGTTTTCAGCTTTTTTCCCCTCTTTGAATGGGTGGAAAGCTGGGAGGGTACTCAGGAGTTCATCCAACTTTATTCTTTTCCCTGAGATTGTTTGCAATATTTATCTCCATTTTTATCATGTTCCTTCTGCATGTATTGGCTTGACCTAAACATAGCTGAGAGGTGATAACTTCCTTTCTTTTTCTTTTAAATACAGCATTGAAGATAAACAGAGCTGAAATCAGAATTAGTATCACAGCTTTAAAACTTAATTAGCAATATATTTTCTCCTTTAGTGAAAAATTGGTGCCAAATTCTTGGTTACCAAAGTAGAGAGCTGAAGGTTACTAGAGCAGCCAGTTGGGAAGAAGAATGTTCTGCACTCATGAATCTATCTATATGAAGAAAGATGAAGGGGATGACATAAGAAGCTAATAAACCAAAAAGCACAATACAATGGGGCCAGGAACAACGGAAGAAGAGTATGTTTTCTGAAATCTAGACACATATGGTGCTTTTCCCAGTTGTGCTGGTTTTGGCTGGGGTAGAGTTAATTTTCTTCATAGTAGCTAGTATGGGGCTGTGTTTTGGATTTGTGCTGAAAACAGCATTGGTGACACAGGGATGTTTTCGTTACTGCTGAGCAGTGTTTACACAGAGTCAAGGCCTTTTCTGCTTCCCACACCACCCCACCAGCAAGTAGGCTGGGGTGCACAAGGAGTTGGGAGGGGATACAGCTGGTACAGCTGACCCCAACTGACCAAAGGGATATCCGATACCATATGACATCATGCTCAGCATATAAATCTGGGGGAAGAAGAAGGAAGGGGGGGATGTTCGGAGTGATGGCGTTTGTGTAACCCAAATAACCGTTATGCGTGATGGAGCCCTGCTTTCCTGGAGATGGCTGTACACCTGCCTGCCCATGGGAAGAATTCCTTGTTCTGCTTCGCTTGCGTGCGCAGCTTCTGCTTTACCTATTAAACTGTCTTTATCTCCACCCAAGATCCGATTCTCTTCCCCATCCCACCGGGGGGGAGTAACCAAGCGGCTGTGTGGTGCTTAGTTGCCAGCTGGGGTTAAACCATGACACTAGTGTACTATTTGTTTCTTCTAGTACTGTTATTAACCCAGAATTTTCTGGCTGCCATTAAACCTTTAAATCAGACTACATCAATGTCTCACTGCCGGAACCCTATAGGAGCTTAAAAAAAAAAAATCAGCATTGAACTTTCAGAACAAAAACCCAGTAGTTTAGTTATACACAAGATGAAATTTAAGAAACTAAAGACTCTAAACCATTAAATGGTCTCACAGCTGAGAGCATAGATCCTTCAAATTCCATCCGATTTCTGTGCTATGACTTTCTCAAGGCACTACAACTGCCAACAATAAAAAAATTGAGCTGAATCAATCTAACAATTCCATGAGTCACAAACAAATTAAGATTGGCTTCCTCTGCAGCATAAGGCTAAACTTCCATATATTTTAATTTTTAATAAGCACTAAACTCCTTTAGCAACACCTTTGTGGAAGCTTCTCTTCTCTGCCAGCCTTTTATTTTAATAAAATGTAGTGGAACCTAGTCTTTGAGACCTTTATCCCTTGTTCAATTTCAGCCAGACTGGATACACGAATTCAGAAGTTACAGAAGGATAAATTCCATGCCACAAAGGGAATGGAATGAGATTCATTTATTCAGAAAATTTTTCTGCAGGAACTTCTTTTTCTAGATGTGTCCAAATACTTAAAACTACAAGGTCATTATATTTTCACTTTTAAACATGGAAGCTTCTGAAACTTCATCCCACGGAAAGTTTTTCTTCTGTTTCAAGAGAAAAATTTTAAAAAAATATGTATGTTCAGAATATGAATGCCATAATTTCCACAGTCCTTTCTACAAGACTTGATTGTTCTATGTTGCTACAGCAATCATTTTAGACATAGTTTTACTTAAACCAAATTGTTTATCTTTAAAGTAGATATCAATAGCCTAAATTTTATTATTTTATACATAACACAATAACAAGACATTTATCTCTATAACCTTATTATTTCCTATTATTCAAAATAGGAATTCAAACATTTTCCTGGACTGAAGACAATATTCAGATTTATGTTAACCAGACCAACTGCAGCGGAAGCTGCAGAAGAACATCTTTAAACAAGAAACTAAGTGAAAGAAAGAAATGAAGAGCCAAGAAACAAAGTGGGAAGAAAAAAAGGAAACCAAAACACAAAGGAATGAAAGAATAGGATAAACACTGTTTTTTCCGAGATGATTGGTAAACAGATTAAGACTTCAGTATTGAGAAAAACAAAAAAGAGACTGGGTTAAGGTGACAGGCAAATAGGACAGAGCTCTCCACAAACTGACCAGAGCTGGTGAGCTTCTGTTAACTGAAATTCCAAATTATATGTAGGATCTTTAGTCTTCATAGCCCAAGTGAGTTCTACTATTATTCTATATAAATAAATTTAAAAAACCATAGTGTGTCACAAAAGAAAACTAATAATTTTGTTGCTACTGGAAAATTCAAATACTACAAGCCCAAGTGTTCCTTCAAAATCTTACAGGTTGGCACATATGTGAATTTCTGTGGGAGTTCTGTCTCATTCAGAAATTTGACAGAAATAAATTATGATTAGATAATTAAAGATTATTGTAATGTCCATGTGTAAATTTTGAAACTGAAGGTCACTCTGGCAATCTTAATTCTGTTATTTTCTGCTTCTTGCATGCTATGCTTTTTAAACTTCATAGATATAATTTCATGGCTGTTGGTTGATATTTTTCATTACGTTCACCAAATCATCTTAAAAAAGACAGGGAAATGGATTTGTAAAAACACACTAGACATCTATACCTCATGTTTGAAGTGTTTTATAAATATTGGTGTTAGCAGATCTTACCGTTGCTGTACAGTGTAACCTATAAAACCCAAGTTACACTCCACATCTCACTTTCTATTCATGTCTTGTTAAACTAGGCAGATATTTCAGCATGTAAAACTTCTTGTTCATATCACACTTTAAAGAAATAGTACTTATTTACAATAATCTGTATTTTAAATACTTTCAGATTTGCAAACTATTCTAATAGGGTCTTTCCCTTTTATATCCAAGGAAGTCCATAAAAAATATTATTACTTTTATACGGCCCAGTTGACCATGTTTGAAACAGTTCCTTATTATGTGTAAGATAAATGCTTGGCAGATGAAGTTTATTAAAATTAAATACTTACATTATAAAAAGAAAGTTTCTTAATAGAGGAACAGATGGTTAATGGGCTGTGACTAGCCACAAATGAGTTGTGAATATTAGAGCAAGAATGTATCAACAGATAGGAAAATGATTCTGGACAAGGACCAATTGCCTGGAGTCAGTACACAATCTAATTTTAATCCCTTTCATTTGGATTTTTTTTTTTTTTTTCAAATAACATGAACAATATGATGGAATCACTTTGCTGGAAACAATTGAACAGAACTGACAAATTCATAATGCTTCAGACCGTGAAATCCCAATTGGTCCAATCACAGATACATTTATCATGCCTGTAAAGATATTATTATAGTTACAACTTATAGCCTTTCCCACTGTGATAACTGCTCCTTGGAAATTGGCCAGTCTTGCAAAATAATCCACTCAAATTTCTTCAGAAGACCCAACACAATAATTTTTTTAATCAGAAGGCTCTTTTGTAATTTAATTTTTCTTCTTAAAAATGCACTTGAGAAGCACTCTAATAGAGCTTTTAACATAGAAAAGTCCACCTCAAAGCTTTGTTCTGTGTGTCTGTGTTTACAGAGGGGTTTTAATACCCAAGTATCAAAGCAGATGTAATGACTAAATCCACACATGAACTCTATCTATATGAAGAGCTTCCTTCTAGGTAACGAACACCAATCTGCTTTATTCCTATAAATTTTTATAAGGATTTAAAATGTTGGCACAAGAAACCCTGACTACTTTCTTTTTTTTATCTTTCCGTTCTTAGCATCAGCATAACATACAAAAACTGTCCAGGACAATATAGTACGAGAAACTCACACAAAGTTAATCAGCAAGATTAATTATAAATATTAATATGGACTTATTTATGCTTAATTGGACTCAGTAATCTCTGGTCCTGTTTCAGTAGCTGCCTTTTACTTTAGAAAGTTGTAAGAAACTATTAATATTGTTTTAGTGCACAGATAAACAGTAGAGTTTCTCTAATGGAAATAAAACAGAAGTAATTCCTCTTTGGACTAAATACTATATAGCAGAGGAACATCCCATCTTGAATTCAAGAATTCCAGTGATGGAGAATCCACAAAAATGATACTTAATTGATGATTCATAGTTAAAATGTATTTCATCACATTTATATTTTACTTCTACTCTGTATTAGTCTAACTTTAACTTCCAAACATGGGATCTTACTATATTTTATTGGCTATCTAAAGAATAGTTTCATCTGTTCACACTGAGCTGCCTGTAGACTGATCACCCTGCAGCTCTCCCTCAGAAAAAAAACATGCAGTTTGAGCTCCCCGAGTCTAATTTTTTTTTCTTTTTAACTCATGCCTCTTCTCTGTACCTTCTAAATTTTCAGCACCTTTATTTGAGCACAGATACAAAAATTCAGAGTACTTCCCTAACAACCACAAGCAGGATAAAGAGAGAACTTAATTTTATTACTCAGCATTCCCTAGTACTGATCACTAGAGATTGCATTAGATTTTTAAGGAACTGTTTCATAGTGCAAACTAATGTTCTACTAAACATTTGATTACCTTCCAACCACTCAGAGTTGATTTTTTTTTAAGTATTCACACCTATATGTTGTAAATATGGCCTATAAAGTTTTTCTTAATCATATAACTTTATACTAGGGAGTAGTTCCAATGCATCTCATTCTGCACATCACATAGTCCAGAGAAAATATATTAAAGACAATCATTTTGGGGAAAAAAAAAAAAAAAAGAAAAAAATTATGAAAAAAATTATTAAGAATTTTTTCTTCAAATTCCTTGCCCTCAAAATTCAAATTTATTTTGTGTGGCAACAGTACTATAACCTGAACCATCAAGATACTTTTTTTTTTTTTCTTTCTTTAGATCAATACAAGATCACTATTTGCATTAAATAATGGTAGTCTGCAAAATAAGCAAATGGCTGTTAAAATATATATGTAATAATGAGACTTGAGCACTTCTACCTACAACATCGGCTGAAGCTTGCTTCTTCTAGAGTGTCTGAAGTCCAGCCTGGTAATCAGCGTTGAAGTTTTAAACACTTTATATTGATCACAGCACCAAATTATACAGTTTGGTAGTTTGTTTGTAGGTAGTTGTTTTGTTTGTTTTCTTTTGTTTTGCTTAAAAAAAAACCCCACAACACTTTTGTGAATAACAGGTACCAGTAGATTGGATTTTCATTCCCAAGAGAAAGGGAAAAACACTTTGCTATTTTAATCATCTAATTAAGTAACTGATGAACCAGGGATGTTATGGCTTCATTTTAATTTGTGTCCATTAGATGGGCTTTTTTTTTTTTTTTTAAAATTCATTCTAATGCTTCATTATACTCATGGGAAAACATTAGATCATCTGCCTTTCAGGTCTGTCAGCAACTGAACAAAGTCTCATGAACACAGTAAATGTATAAATCAGCTCCAAATAAATAATAAATCACACAGTTCTGCTCAGTTAAATGATGGATGAAAGTCTGTAAGAAGAGAGAATTTGCGTTGTTTTGAAAATCTAGATAATTCAAGCCTTCTCATATATATTGGGTACGTGCTCAGTTATTTACAGACAAGATAGTATTTCCCACCTACCAAGCAACATAATCTAGTTTGTATCATTATATTTGTTCCTTCCAATACTTCTGCTACTCCAAGGATACTGCTATTGTGCGTCCTCCATCCTAGAACCCTTCTCATTTCAATGAGACTATCAAGAACTCATTTTTCAAATACTTGTTAAATGTAGCTGTCAGGTAGTGTTGCCCTATACTTACAAACATCCAACAAGTTCTGTTATATTTGGTTTGCCCATTGTCAGCAAAGCTGCAAAGAAAAGGTTTCTGCGAAGGCCAGCTCACAAACAAGATGATGTTAAACTTTACTACCCAGAATGCAACGCTGTCTATGAAAAAGATTGCACTAATTGAAGGTAGCACTTAACAATCAAGCTACTTCTAATCTTCAAAAGCCACCTCTGCTCCTTCATGCTTATCCATGGGTTTAAGCTAATAATTATTACCTCCATTGTGCCAATGATCTCTTTCTTATAAAGAGTAAAAGCATGTTCTCATGAGTATTGCAGAACTGCCCTCAAAGCGGGAGTGTTGAGTGAACTGTGGGATGGAGGAAAGAGCACTTGCTTTTGAAGAGTTAAGGGTGAATCATGAGTCCTTTTCTCAGCTCACTTGTCTGAAGTAGCACAGTGGGAGAGGATTAACAAAACCTAGCTCCTCCAAACTTTCTCTTTGAAATTCTAAGCTGCTTACTGCTTAGGAGTAGTCTTGCTCTCCTTGAGCTTCTATACTTTGCCCCCAGATACACATGCTCAAATAAGAGTTAAGCAAAACTTTGGCTATAAAAATACCTCAAACTTGCAACTACCTTGCATCTTGCTCACTTAGAACTCTCTCAATCAGCATACAGACCTCAGATTATTAGTTGCTTCTAGTTTGCTTTCTTCTATACCTGCAGGTGATTGCTATACCACACAGAAGTCCGAGATGATGTCTTCAAGTTATAGAGTACAACAGCTCTGTCCAAAATAGAAAAAGCAGACCAAGGATTATAACTAGAAAAGTTAACTTTCCTTTACACACCTGACACTGGCCAGAAATCACAAGAGAGAGCAGATTTCTGCAGTTGATGATAGAGGTCATTCCCTGTTCACAATAACTGTAACGAAGCAATACTTTAGACACATGGGGCAGCATAAAGGACAATTGTGGTAGTACTATGAGTTTGTTTGTTTTTTTTTAAAAAAAGGTCTTAAACTACGTGGTAATTCCTGCTTTCAGTACGCCAGAGTAAATCTGGCTAGTTTTTCTGGGTTTACTGGTTCCATATTCCTATCCATATTTTTCACAGAACAAGTATGCATAAAAAAAAAATTTGTAGGAGTTTAACTCAAATTCTCTTATCCCTATACATTGAATTCTGTTCCTGTTTCATAACAAGAAGTAGCATGTGCCGCAAAAGTTGCTCCAGCATTTGACTTCACAAACAAGGCAAAATGTCATGTCCTCCTTTGCTTCATGTATAAAAACTTCCAACACAAAACATCAACTCCTCTTCACTGTGGGCAGAGTCACAAAGTAACTGTTTTAAATTAAGTTCACATAATCTGATGCTCCATCTCCCTTTCTTATCCTTTTGTGACCTGAATTAATCTGTTGACTGAATGCTGGTGCTAGACGTCCCAGTCTCCTAGAGAAGAAAGAGGACTTCAGCATTCTCAGCATTTTGCACCTCAGGGCTCTATGTGATTTTCACTCTGTACATCATCTCAGTTTTATAGCACACTGTGTGATTCCTTTCCAAGGAGCTTCATGTATTAATCACTGTCATCTAGTAGAGAAAATCAGGTCATCTCTGTCTAGATATATTGGATGCACCATAGATTTCTTTTTATTGTAGCTCCACAAGATGCTTTTGTTGTGAAGTCCCACAGAGCCTCTGTAATTTTTACTAAAGAATAATCAAGGGAAGTTAGTTTGATAACTTTTTTCTCCCCATAGTTCTTTGAAAACTAGGCAAAGTTTTAATTCATTAAAAAATTAATGAAATGCTTCATTTTAATCATATCACAATAGGTTACTCTGTGTGTGTGTCTCCACCCATATGAATTTGTTGTGCAGAACTCTTGCTCACCTCTTATATAAATCTTAGTAGGCACATTTGTTCCAGTAACTTGATAAATATTTCAACAGATGCATGTCAACACTTTAACATAAAGGTAGAAAAATTAATTTAAACCTTCCAGGTGGTACAACACAGGTGACAGATGCATAACTGACACTGAGAAGGAAGGGAATGAAGAAGACAAATATGGCATTTTACACTGCATGATTTTGTTTTTACAGTTTTGACTGCATGTTTCCTAAAAATCCAATGAGCTAATTATATATTCTTGTAAATCAATACAGTTACTTTAATTAGGTCAACAAAAAATAAATCAGTAAGTGTAGTCAAAGGATCTATTATTCAAAAAGCTATATCCAGCTTATTTTATTTTTCAGGTTCAAAATTAATCTCGAATCCATTTTCAGCCAATACCACCTGCAAGAATTTTGATCTCTGTAGTACAAAGTTCTCCAGGTGCAGCAATCACTGTTCTTAGCATTTGAACATAACCCTGGCTGCAATTCTCATTAGTGAGCATGCCACAAATATCATATGACTATCAGATGCCTCCTTATTATTATATAAAACTATTTGATATATGTACTTCATTCTGAAAAGTCTGTTTAACTTGGGGATGCTTGATAACTCTTATGTTCTATGGCATCTCTTAAACAAATAGGTCTCTTCAATGCATATTACCTTCACTTACCTTTTACCTTTTCAGAAGGGCTCCCTGAGTCACTGGTTCATACACAGATTCAACACAGGTTTCAAGGGACATGCCCTTTGCAGTTCAACCTCTAATTTACCTTTCCTATGCTCATGAGCCACAGCAACTCATCCAAAAGCCAATTAACCCAATCTCCAGGCTAAGCTCTTTGTTTCCTTACACCCAGCTCCATATTCCTTCAGACACACCTCATATATTGGAAGGAAAAAAAACAAAACAAAACAAAAAACAACAAAGCAGCTGAAAAAAAACCCACCTCTGAATTTCTCCATATCTTTTTTTCCTGACCTATCTTTGCAGAAAGACATGACCTGAGAAGTAAACATGAGTTGTAACACTGTAACATTGCCACTATATATTGCATTTCCTGTGCAAACTTTGCCATGTATGGTTTCCCTGGAAGCAACAGTCCTTGCCTTTTCAGGATCCTCTTTGCCTTTCCTCTTTGATCTTCCCAGGCTTACGTACTATTTTCTTGTGCATTTCTTCACAATAGTCAAATTACTGGAAAATGGACAGACCTGATTTGTAAGGATGAGATGCAACAATAAACATTACAGAACCCACACCCAGCATTTCAATGGTGTTGACAAACCATACTTTCAGTTCCATTTTTAATGAGAACCTCAAGACTTTTCATACCGAGAAGACACAAATCCATGCTCCCAGGTTCCACCAAGAGAAGCTGGGTTTAAATAGTGCAGAACTCCACTGGGACACAGGAGAAAAATTCTTCCCCTGCTCCCTTCAACCAGGATAGCAGCTTAACCATTTTTCAGCTTCTACTGAAGTCTCCAATTCATTTCCATTTCCATCTCATAGAGTTACACAATAATAGCAGGCTCTAAAGTAATTTATGTTTATACTACAGTGGAAAAAATGTGGTCTGGTTTGGGTGGGGGGAGGGGAGCGTTGAGGGGTGTTGTTTGGTTGGTTCTTTAGTACAAATACTTCAAATAAAGAAGAAAATATTTGCAACTGCTTTACACATGATATATCATTTCAGAAGCTGAGGAGAAGCACTCTCACATCCCCTTCTAGAGCTGCTTTCGTGGTTACTGCCTAGGTTCTGCTGACATTTTCCAGCTAGTTTGTCTTATCATGTGCATGTTTTCTCAGAATGTCTTCTCAGATTTTTTTTCCTTTAAATTTGGCAGATACATACTGCAGCTTTTCTAGAATGATTGTTCTGTCAACAGCTATTACTGCTGTACGCGCTGTTTTCCTAACTCAGTTCAGTATTAACTTTTACTAAACCTTTTCCTATTACACTTAGGAAACAACAGTCCTTTGCCCTACAAAAAAACATGAGGTGTAACTGTTGGAATCCTTTATTGGCACCCAGTTCCATTTTGATTTAGTATATTCGTTGCATTACCAATGGCATTGCAGCTCAGAGGACCTTATTAATAAGCTACTTTACTTTAGGATGGCCTGATTTTATGATTGTCATTATTGTGGCATAATAATTCTGTCATATTTAACAGTGACAAAATAAAGGAGAGAGATAAAGTGTAATAAACAACCTTAGTATTTTGAAGACCATGGCATGTGCTATGCAAAATAAAGAACGCTGCAGTTCATGAAAAACAAGGGAGCTTTTAAGTTAAGAGAACGTAAGAAAAATAGTATGGCCATGACCACTTTTCCCACTGACACATGGAACTAAAAGAGCAGCAGGGCCACTGAGTTTCAGCTTTAACATCCAGCTGTAATCGGCAGCTGCCTAGCTCCCATCCCTCTCTCTCTCCAAATCCACACACCACCACTCACTGTGCAAGTCATTTATTCATTTCCAGTATGGAAGGCAGATAAGGGGCTAATTTATTTTCCCTACCTAGAACTTGGTAAAACAAATGAGGCAAGAGAAAGAAACAAACATATAAGCAAGATGTTTACATTCTTGGTTCAGTTATGTGTTTTTCCTCACACTGCCTTTGCTAGAGGCTGCGTATGTGAAAAATATCAGCCTGTCGCTTTAGAGCTACAGGGTATCATGCATAGTCGTCTCTGTGCAGAGGCCTTCAGGTTCTGTAGTCACTCCTATAATAAAGATATTTCATGTGTCTGTCAACTAGATACTTTTCCATATACCTCTAAAATTTCCAATATCACTGCAGATGAAAAAGAACAACCTTATGAGTACAGCATCTAATCTCTACCTCTGATGAACGTTTGACTACCCTCTCTGCCAAAATTCAGCTCTAGGTATAAGGTGCTGCAGTATCACTGTGACTTCTAAGAAGTTTATTTTGGGTGGATAACATTTCAGGCTATACTCCTGTTGAAGAGTTACCTGTGAATTCCCGCTAGTGTCCACTCCATATAGCATTTGAGTCTGTTACAGGCCTCAGCTATGGTAGCTTAACTTCAGTCTCCATTTAGCGTGGCTCATGGGGCATTTTTTTTTTTTTTTTCTTTCCTTCACAAGGTCTTTGTTCTGTCTCCTTTGTGTCAATCAAAACAATTGTCCTCCCACTAATGTTAATATTAGATAGCTTTTAAAATCTTCATTGTCCTTTTTTTATTCAAAGAATTGCTTTTATTCTCATTACTTACTTACTAATAACTGTATTTAATGTAAGAAAACTGGGAGGGGGTAGGGGGTTTCGTTGAGTTGCAGCTTTAAAGTCCATCCATACTGGAGGTGAACATTAGAACAAGGGCTTACATTTTGATTCCATGATCTTTTTCCTTTCTATAGGACTAACAGAAATCTGAGTAACTCTGCTTTCTGTAACAAATATTTTTCAAAAGGCTAAGACAGTCTCAGACAAGATAGTACAACATAATGCTTGTAACAAAAGGAACTAAAATAGGTCTCTATGATCTCACTCAAAATATTATGTTCCAGGAATACTTTTTTCAGCTTTACCCTCTGAATGGAAGATGCTCTGTTAACATCATGAAGACATTCATATTTCCAGCACAAGGTGCAAGCACTTCATTTTCACAGTTTAGATCAGAATGCAAATCTGTTAATATAAGTGTATTGAAAACACCAGAGGGGTAATCAGTATCAATGTTTTTTTCTGACACTGACAGGAAATGAAAAGGCAGAGGACACTCGTTATCCTAGCAAGATTGTTGGAAACAAACACTGATTGACTGACCTACCATTTCTGTATGAGAACTATAATAGAATGCTTCCAAAACAAATCATGACAATGCTTTGGGCAAGTAGTATTATATCAAACAGATGTTAGAGTTTTTAAAACCCTCACTTACTAAGGATAGAGAAGCTCTGAGAAAATTTATTTGGGCAGGTATCTGAAAGGCCAAATCCAACTCCTGTTAAAAGTCAGTTGCAAAGCTTTTGTCAGGTGTAAGAAAAAGCAGAATGAAATCCAGACTGATGATTTGTTTTTCCAGATAATATTTTGAAAACATCTTTGCAGCATGAAAAACATTTTTACTAAACTTAGGACTTTTAAATATAGAGGCAAAAAAACAACACTAGTTTGATTGTGCTGAATTATACAATCTAGATTTATAGCAATCTATGTGTTCAGAAGTGCATGTCACAGCCTAGTAACAGTGTCCACCAGTAAAGGGCAAATGCAGGCATTTTTCTACTCATCTACCTAACCTGCTTCATATTCTTCTATACATTCCCACCTTCCATTGAAAGGATGTTTAAGTTTTTGCTAACACTTTCCTAAGCTACAAGTCAGACTTTTTTTTTTTTTTTTTTTTTTCTTTACTATTTATCCTGCTACAATGACAATAGCCCAGATTTGGGGCATGCCCAACATAACTATGGCAAAAGCTACCTATTTTGGCCAGATGTTCTGATGGATCTAGCCTGTTGGTTTGGCTTACCTGGAGTTACTGCTGATTTTTTTTTTTTTTTCCTTAACTAGGCTATTTACATTCCCAACACTGTTCTCAGGTTGTACCAGGCACTATAAACAAATGTCTCTAGCTTAGGGCAGATCATCTGGCAATCTAGACCTTAGCAGTCTTACTCCTGCATGAAGTTCCACTAAAGACTGTAGGCAAAGCTATTTCTTGGGCCCAAACATTGCAAGCTTTAAATTTTACATTTCCTGCTTACAAAGTCCTAATTCCTCGATTCTCTGTCAATCTTGTTGGGCATAGGGTCCAGCCTACTGTGTGTACTTTGTGTTTACTTCCCATCATAAATGCAGTGTTTTCACATTGCTGTACATAAATTACTGCAACTGAAATTGCAGTCAGAGTGACTTTTTACTTCCTTCCATGATTCAGTGCCATTCTCACTGTTTGGAGGTATAATTCAAGCTTCTGTTTTGATTCATGAATCTCCACATGGATTGCTGTTTTGCTAGCCTACTTTTGAACATACACACAGTCTATACCTGAACCTTTTGTTTTGTCTGGGTAAGTCACTGACCCCTGTAAAAAGCAGTATTTCTCTGCCCCTAACTGAATACAAAGACATCCTTTGATAATCCTTGGAACTGGCAGATGCCACCCTTTACTGCTAAATGCCAGAGAGGAGTTAAACTACTTCAGGAGGAGGCAGGAACTCCTTGGTTTATATTAATTGCCTTCTGGGCAGAATCTAGCCTTCCCTCAGGGCAACAGACAGATCCTATTTCCTGCT
>NW_008825409.1:4251179-4270620 GCF_000699105.1 Pygoscelis adeliae | reverse complement strand
TGCTGAGTTTGTAACCTAGAAAGAGCCACTGCACCTAATACTTTTCTTTCAGGTTACTGCAGATCCTAGCGTTCCCTGCCTGCTCAGCCTTTCCATTTCCTGCCTTTAGCAGTTGCACCATAGGATCCTTTTAAAAGTGAGTAGATGCAACACAAACAATTATGGCACTTGAAAGTGCACTATACAGAACAGCTTTAGTAAAGAAGTAGGAAGAACAAGAAATCCCAGTCTTCATAATACTGAAATCAAGTACATCTTAATCACAAGTGGCTTTCCAATCCTGATCTGCAGGGATGTAGTGTAATTGCATCCTCTTAATACCATCTCAGAACCCGGGCTAAGGCAGTTTCTAAAATGGGCAAAATAAACAAATAGCTGGGAACAATGAACAGCAATGGAATAAAAATTTATTCTGCACTACTTTTTAAAACAGAGCCACAGGAAATGTGTCTAAATGGTGATTAATTAATTTATGAACAAAGCCCTTAGTTAAATCATAGTTGAGCATGAAGCTACTCCCCATACCAGTCATCCTTAATCTAACTAATCTTGCTGTTCCTAGCGGTTAATTTAGCAGTGTTGAATAAATAACTGGAGGCACTGAACACTACCACAGAAGAAACTAACGCAGCAGGAGACAACCCAGATTCATACTTTTTCTCATCTTAAAATAGCATATAGATCATAAGACATAATTTGCTAACACTGAAAACCCAAATTCTTCTATATTCTATGAAAACTTAAATCCTACTTTAAATCACTGTAAATAGCTCACAGTTTGCTTCCTCTTCCAAAGCAGTTTGGCTTTAGAAGCTATTAAGTGCCATTTTTCCTTTACCAGACATCTCTGGAAAGTTTTCCTATTTCTTCTCTTTTAGTTACAAGATATCCATTAAAACAAAACCCAAGACATCGGATACTCCATTCCCACCAATTATTATCCAAGGCTTTCATCAGGTTTCTTTAATATTTTTAATTAAAACATTCATAACATCTCTGGGAGGTAAATGTAGTAATAAGTCCCATGACACAGATGATGAAACAGAATCCAAATGAACTGAGATTGAGTCAGAAATATATTTTTTTTTTTAATAAGGAAATACCACACCACATTTCTTTATAGATCAGAACATTTACTCTTTGAACACTGAAGAACTACACAAAGTCATCCTTCCTAGAGGTGGATACTGCTGAAACCTACTGTTAGTTTTAATCCAACATATTGAATCACAGAGTAATTTGGTCAGTCTCAGCACATAGAGTCTTGATTTCTATTCAGATCTCCTTCAAAATCCAAGTGAACAAACACTGCCATGGTTTAACCCCAGCCAGCAACTAAGCACCACACGGCCGCTCGCTCACTCCCCCCTGGTGGGGTGGGGGAGAGAATCAGAAAGGTAAAAGTGAGAAAACTCGTGGGTTGAGATAAAGACAGTTTAATAGGTAAAGCAAAAGCTGCGCACGCAAGCAAAGCAAAACAAGGAATTCATTCACTCCTTCCCATGGGCAGGCAGGTGTTCAGCCATCTCCAGGAAAGCAGGGCTCCATCACGCGTAACGGTTTCTTGGGAAGACAAAATACCATCATTCTGAACGTCCCCCCCCTTCCTTCTTCTTCCCCCAGATTTATATGCTGAGCATGACATCGTATGGTGTGGAATATCCCTTTGGTCAGTTGGGGTCAGCTGTCCCAGCTGTGTCCTCTCCCAACTTCTTGTGCTCCCCGAGCCTACTCGCTGTTGGGGTGGGGTGAGAAGCAGAAAAGGCCTTGACTCTGTGCAAGGACTGCTCAGCAGTAACCAAAACATCCCTGTGTTATCAACGCTGTTTTCAGCACAAATCCAAAACATAGCCTCATACTAGCTACTATGAAGAAAATTAACTCTACCCCAGCCAAAATCAGAACAAACACCCATTATCTTAAGATGAAGCTAAATAAAAGAAGAAATGAGATTCTGAGGGTTGAACATAGGCAGGTTTTAGTCACCTGCCTTTCTATTGGGAATAGGCAAGGACTAGCCTGATTTCTGCTGCAAGTAAAATGTGAACGAACCAGAAAATCCCCTCCAGACTTAAGAAGTCATCTTTGCAAGACTTTCATCAAGATTAATATATCTATGAGAAAAAAGACGTTCATTTAGGACACAGTCCAGTTCATATTTTTAATGCATTCATGACTAAGATACTATGTTTTAACTGAAATCTAGTAAGTTTCAGAGCCAGGCTATGAAATTAATGCATTACTGGTATCAGCACAAGCCATAGATGTACAAGCATTTAACAAGCTGATGATGTGCACTGAGACTTTGTCATACCTAACCATTAACTTTCTAATATCTATGATCAAACACCCTGTTACAATTTCCTATGGTTATTTTATTTTATTTTAGCTTGCACATTGTCACAGACTTACAAATTCTGTTCTGTCCTGCTCTCAGAGCCAAATTTATTTCCAAACATTTCCATCTTATCATTCACATCAAAACTTTGACTGTACAGAATGAGGCTGAAGAACCCTAAATAACCCTAATCAACACTTGCCTTATAGTCAGGTTAGTTATATCATGGTGTTTCCTTGCAAGACTCTTAACACCTACGGACAATACTGGCTAAAAATGTTGACATGCCACTCATCATTCAGAATTAGCATAGACCCAAGAAAAATTAGAGTGTTTTCTCTATTTGAAATAGTACAGCTAGCTTAAATGATTCCATTACTGAGTCATGTGATATATTTTTAAAAGCCTTCTTCAGAGGATTAATTTCCAGAAATCGCAATTCCAGTGCACATATAAGGATTTCAGTGATTCAAAACAAATATGATTACTACTGTTTTCCTACAGAATGTGGGAAAGTTCAAATTTCCCATGAAGGTTTTGGGGTTTTTTTTCTCCTTTTTTAACACCCATAATTCATATATGTGCCAAAAAACCCACATCTCTATGCCCAGAAGAATTCCCTGGTATTTCATTTATTTGTTTTGCAAAACGACCTTAACCCAGCATTACAAAAAGACCCCTAAACACCGGGTCAGACAGCTTTATAACTCATATTTTACATTTTTCATCACTTTAAATAGTCAGGTCACAAAGAAGAAAAGCTTTGCAACCTGTACTTTGGTCACACTGTTCAGGTCACTTCTATCTGTAAAGTCCTGAGACCTTCCTTAAAATATGCCAGGTATCCTTCCACATGACAGTTTCAGGAAGACATTTGTAGATCTGCTAGTACCATAAGATAATATAG
This sequence comes from Pygoscelis adeliae, assembly GCF_000699105.1. Taxonomy (NCBI): domain Eukaryota; kingdom Metazoa; phylum Chordata; class Aves; order Sphenisciformes; family Spheniscidae; genus Pygoscelis; species Pygoscelis adeliae. Next base: position 4,267,375 of record NW_008825409.1, on the reverse strand, counting down.
AAAAAGGTATGAGATGTGCTTAAAAATGAGAGCAAGATGAAAAGAGGAGTAGCAGCTTAACAGATGAGTAAAGATTCCAGACTGTTGTTTGCACATCCAGCTTAGCTTTAAATACCCTAGTAGAAAATAAAATTACAGAAAACATCATATAAGAGAAGTAGCCAGCTTTTTCCAAGAGTAAAGGTATGAAAAATAGTTTAAGTGCAGATTAGCCCACATATATTTTATCTAACTTATCCTGATAGGATAACATTACCAGACTATTTTTAACAGTTTAAGGTATTTGAAATTAGTAATAACAAAAGACAGATTTCGCTCCAAGGTAGTGTTATTCTGGTATGGAACCTGAGTTTTTGCGGATGGCATGCCTACTTATTTACTTACAGTACTGTGCACTTAACATTGTAATTTTTTAACTCTCTGCCCCTGATACACTAGTCTCTTTGGAATGAGTTTCCTGGGCTCCCTTTTTCTGTAGTTCTCTAGCTCCTACCTTGGACTGAATTTATTAGCAAGGAACATTATAAGAATTGGGATTCTTACCTGAAGTAGTGATCAATCCTTCCTGCTTAAACTTACGCCTTAAAGTTTAGACAGAATTCTTTGATGATTTTAAGGGAACAGAAAAGTGTAACAGAACATCAGCTCTTCCAGCCCTAACGTCTTTGATTTAATTGTGATAATGTACTACAAATGGAAGAATTATTTCAGGTGAATAGCACCTAAACTATAATTAACATGTCAATGAAGTTTCAGGGTTCTAACTTAGACAAAAGGAGAGCAAAAGAACAGATACATAAATTCTATCTACAAAACATAGTGTCTACTTCAGTCATGAGTAATTCCACTCAAGTCATCAGAGAGTTGCTTCTGGAAAAAACTGTCATTATCTGTCACATACTTCAAAGATTAATTTCAGAAAAGACTGTTACACTAGCAGTCCGATTTGCTGTCCATCAGGTTGTGATATTCCCAGTGTTTCAGCTTTAGCATCTCTTTCCTAGGTAGGTATCAAATCTTAATTTAATTCAGTTGGTTTAGTTCACATAGATAGTCCAACTTCACTCAAAATACAAAATTATTCTGTATGAGTTACTAACTATCAAAGAGTTATACAGTTTGACTGCTTGAAAGCTTTTTGCAAGCTTCTAACATTTACCTGGTTCAAACTCTCAGCACTCCCATCCAACAGCAAAAGACATAGAAGATCCACATAGCCTAAGCATACCTTCACCCTACTAGCTCCAGCTTCCACCCCCACTGTAGGGTTTAGACTAGAAATTGTGATCACGATTCAGCTGGGGCTAATTACCTGTAAGATTTTTCTCCTTTCCGCAGCTGGTTTCTTAATCAACATCAGGTACAATCAACCTTTAGCTGAGTAATTTTGATCCAACATTTTACCAGGTTGTATCTTTTCATTCCACCCATAGCTGTACTCTCTAGAAGACACAATGTAGAGGAGTATTGGAAACATCAGGAATACAACACGGTGCCTGGCACCATAAGGTAAGAAAAAGCAAGGTCAAGAAAATAAAAAGGATCTTATCACTCTAGCATGTAGAGCTAGTCAGTTACGAGTAGTCATGGCAACATCAGGAAACCAAAAAAATACAAACCATAGGATGGAATTCAGGACCACAGTTAAACAAGACAGTTACAAGGTTAAAGTCAAGGCTTTGGTAACACAGCCTAGAGACATAATAAAAAGCAAGAGATAATAAAACCCCCCATTATGTGGTCTTAGGCAACCTACCAACCAAACAACTAACCTAGACCCCAGCTTACTGGCTTGTGGAAACTGCTCAGGGGTAGCTGCAGGCTTGCCAAAGCCTCATGGTAATTCTGCAACCAGTTCAGATTATTTTTTACTGATCTGTTTGCCTAGTTTGACTGACTAGAAACCAGGAAACTAAATAACGTATTGTAAATACTAAATGAAGGCTTCAACCACATCCATGTTCTAGACTCTTCTTGCTAGAAAACTCTGCCCAAAGAAATTTTTTCATGCTTTTTGTCAAGAAATAAATAAAATAAGAAGGTTATCAGTTCTGTTCCGTAACTATAAGAAAGCTGATAACATCATTGTTTTTATCTGTTGCTGAGTCTAAGATCAATGGATTATTTCAGTTTTGCTCAGTCTAAAATGTATAAGCAAAGTTCCTTTGAACTGTATAAGGGTGTTTTTCTCAATATTGCCTAAAGTTACTTTAGAAAAAAAAGCGTTTGAAGTTCCTTGGGATTGGATCCTCAGGGTGTTCTATCTTTTAATGGCAGCATATTCTTCAGCAGCATACATTACCTTACTGAATGCTTATTTCTAATATTTTGCATGAGTTATGATAATGTTTTCCAACAATAAAAAGAAAAAAAAAATTGTTCCCTAGATTTATTTAGTTTAAAACACGTACCATTGAAGAAAGCATAGCTGCAAGTATACAATACTGATTTCTGTTATGAATCATCTATCACCTATTTGGAAGATTTCTGTTATCAAGACAAGACACCTGTTACCTGTATTGCTGAAGTATGCTAATTTGACAGAAGAAGTATGTCCCTGATTGGCAGCTAAATCAGCTTTTCCTTTAAGGCTCTCAAGTTTCCTTTGATCATTCACTCAACAAAGTTTTTATTTTCCTTGATGAATTTATAAAATCTCAAAATAAAAAAACCTGTTAGTTAATGTTTAAGTTCACTGAACAATTCTACCATGAGTTGCATTATGACATTTTTTCAATGTAATTCATCAGTGAAAACTAGAAATAGAGAACTGAATTTTTATACATGCAACTCCCCCTATTTTATTCCTTAATTTTTCTTTTCATCTTATGAAATGCTTTCTTTTGTCAGACACTCATATTTTCTTGATTCCAGTAAAGAGCTAATATTCTGAAGCAACACGAGTCTTTTCTGACAGTTGAGATATCTAGCCATTAGGATAATATAAACACATATTTAAGGAAACAAACAAACAAACAAAACTACAGCAAAAGTTGCTATTTCAACAGTGGCAGATTTAGATTTTAGCAAAGCATTCCCAATCCTCAGTAATAACTATGTGCCTTCCAATTTTAGAAAATAATGATGCTCTTAAATTTAGAAATCATATACAAATTTTTATCTAGATAATTCATTTCCATTTGAGGACCACCTGGAGCACTAATGCAGACAAGAATAGTTCCAGTCTTTAGACTGTGCTGGCCATTACAGTAGCAGAACATAGGCAAATGAAGTACATACTTGTCAACATCTGAAATGCAAACATGCATGCCTATTCTGGAAATGTAACACAGTTCAGGAGGAAAAAACAAGTTTGGTAGCTCATAGATCTTAATTCCAACTTCATTTTTATGAAATGGGATTTAGATTCTACATTACTTACACATTTCAGTTCCCTAAATCTTCCTTTATGCAGCTGCTTTATATCATATTTTTATTTAGTTATTTTTCAATAACTATGATGAGAAAGGATATCAGTACGTAGAGTACTGTATTTTTATTATTAACCTAATGGACAAAGCTTTAAAAAGATCAGAGTGAAAAATTCACAGTCTTGTGAAGTTGCTTATGATGGGTCTCATTTTAACTCCATAAGCTTCAATAAAGCTCATTGAAATGATTAATGATGAAAGAAATTATGATGTTGGAAAGTCATACCTGAGAGAATAATCTTTAAGGCATATTTACAGGCACATGACTAGCAGGGGATCTAAACTCACGGTGAGGCTAATGAAGTAATGAAAGGATATCTAGAGCTATCTATGGCAATGTCAGCAAGGGCTGCATCCACAGGGCTTATAACCACGCTTTGATATTGAGGACATCAATACCCAAATTTTAAGTGTCCTACCATCTTGTGGGATCCTCAAGCCTAGCTAAACAACAAATACTACTCACAACATGGAAAAAGTTAATAACAGAGGAGAAGACATAATGGGTCACTGAGTCCAATCTTTTCATCATCACTGCATCACTGAATTGTTTTGTTACCTATATTCAAGTTGAATTTTCTTACATGCATTACTCTGCTCCTGTATGATGACTGTTTCAAAACCTCAGTCTTCCTCATTACACTTCCAGCCTGAATACGGTCATCTGTAGTTCATACCATTTTGTTCTGATAGTTTTTTTGTTCTAACAACTCTTTATCATCTTTAGTACTAGTCTCTTTCTACCTACTCTACAGGTTTACAGAAAGCACGCAACTTCTCCATCAGCCAGTGTTTAGCTAGCTCTTCAGCCTTGGTTAAATCCACCATTGTTTAAATCTTCATAAATAGGCTAAGTCTCTCTGCCTTGTAGCAACTACTGCCTCCCATTTCAGAAAGGGTGGTCTGACTTGTTCAAGTGAAGTCTAACCACTGCCTTGCACAACAGGATTAATACTTTCCCTTATAAACCACAAAAAATTTAGGTGATATCTCCAGATATACTAAGATCCTCTTTCCCCATTTTTGCGGCTGTTTCTTTGTGATAGGAAAGCTTATCCATCACTCAGTATTTCAAAGACTGTTGGGTTTTGTGTCATTCAGTTCTTCCAGTATCATATTCTGAAGGTCTTCATAATGACAGCACTGCCAAGCTATTTTCTATAGACCACAATCTACCTTTCTTGCTCTGGAACCAGGAGAATCTATTTAAAATAACTGCTTCAGTTACTACTTCATAATGCTTTCTAAAAGACTGACACACATCCAAAAATAGCCAGCCTCTTGATGACATACTGCACCACAGTATGAGTTCTGGGTTCAAGCTCTTGCTTCAAGCCTATTGGAGGGGGAATCAAAACAAGTCTTTTGCATCCTAAAAAGGCAACTAAATTGATGATAGAATGGGTAAAAAGAGATCTCACAACAAAGTTCTGAAATACTGAATTCTTTGTTAGTTTTGTGGCTGTTTTCAGACTTCAGGAATCCCTCCCAAGATAGGTAGAAAAAATCCTAAGTTTAAGAGTTTCTGTAGTTACTGTATGACTTGAAACTGTGCAATTTTAAGACTTAGTGACTGGGCACAGATGCTCAAGACAACCTTCAGCTATTTCCATACTATAGGGCTTACAAGGGCATATCAATCTAGAATCTGAAGTATATCCTCCTGATTTCCCATTGCATAAAACTTCTTACCCTGCTGGTTTTCATCAAAACAAAACCAAGGTTTTCAGGCAGGAAAAATGGCACTGTAAAATCAGGTTGCCTCAGTGGGTGAGCAGGAGACCAGACCAGGAGTGATGACACCATGAGGGAGATGTGCCCTGCATTATATACATATGTGGTGGGTTAACCCTAGCTGAATGCCAGGTGCCCACCAAGCGGCTCTATCACTCCCCCTCCTCAGTTGGACAGGGGAGAGAAAATATAACGGAAAGCTCATGGTTTGAGATAAGGACAGGGAGATATCACTCACCAGTTATCATCACAGGCACAACAGACTCAACTCGGGGAAATTAATTTAGTTTATTGCCAATCAAATCAGAGTAGAGTAATGAGAAATAAAAAACCAAGTATTGAAACACCTTTCCCCCACCACTCCCTTCTTCGTGGGCTCAACTTCACTCCCAATTTTCTCTACCTCCTGCCCTGCCAGCAGTGCAGGGGGACGTGGAATGGGGGTTGCAGTCAGTTGATCACACATTGTCTCTGCCGCTCCTTTCTCCTTGGGGGTAGGACTCCTCACACTCTTCCCCTGCTCCAGCATGGGGTCCCTCCCATGGGAGGGAGACAGTCCTCCACGAACTTCTCCAACGTGAGTCCTTCCCATGGGCTACAGTTCTTCATGAACTGCTCCAGTGTGGGTCCCTTCCACGGTGTGCAGTCCTTCAGGAACAGACTGCTCCAGCACGGGTCCCCCACAGGGTCACAAGTCCTGCCAGCAAACCTGCTCCAGTGTGGGTTCCTCTCTCCATGGATCCACAGGTCCTGCCAGGACCTGCCTGCTCCAGCACGGGCTTCCCACGGGGTCTCAGCCTCCTTCAGATGCATCCACCTGCTCTGGTGTGGGGTCCTTCATGGGCTGCAGGTGGATATCTGCTCCACCATTAACCTCCATGGGCTGCAGGGGGACAGCCTGCCTCACCATGGTCTTCACGTCTGGAGTGCCTCCTTCCCCTCCTTCTTCACTGATGTTGGTGTCTGCAGAGTTGTTTCTCTCACATATTCTCATTCTTCTCCTCTGGCACAGTTGTTGCACAGCAGTTTTTTCTCCATCTTAAATATGTTATCACAGAGGCACTACCACCGTCGCTGATGGGCTCAGCCTTGGCCAGCACTGGATTCGTCTTGGAGCTGGCTGGCATTGGCTCTATCAGACATGGAGGAAGCTTCTAGCAGCTTCTCACAGAAGCCACCCCTGTAACACCCCCACTACCAGAACCTTGCCATGCAAACCCAAAACAACATAATCTTAAATTCTGAGGAGCTTTGGGCATCTACAAGACTATACAACAGCTCTGAGTATTTTGAGAGTATCACTGTTAGCTATGTGAGAAGGACATACTGAACTAAAGAAAACACCACAGAAATGTTCAACATAGCAGTGACGGTGCCAGCTCCAGACCTAAAAGCAGTATAACCATTCAGTATTACATCTGATTTGGCAATGCAAAACCGGAAGACCTCATTAGGATTATTGAACCTTGTCCACAAACTCAGGCACCATAGCAATAAGCATCTTACTTTGTTGGTTTTTCATCACTGTATTTCCAAACTATGCACCACAAATCCTAAAATGATGACCTGAAGCTATTACCCAGAATGTATCAGATGCCTGAGAGATTCAAATATCACTCTGAACATACACGAATCCTTCCATGTCATATCTTGTTTTTAGTATAGGCAGTCTTGAGTGTTGCAGAATACAATACTGTTAAACTAAACTGTGCATGAAGGGAGAAAAATATCATTCCTAGCTTCAGCTGGTGACTAGTAAAAGCCCTGAAGCATAGGGTTAATATAAAACTGGTGAAAACAAAAGTACATCCTTTTAATTTGTTTTTGATCCCCCCATGGAGGCATCAATGTGTAAAATACCCAAGCACTCAGGACACAGGCATAATTTTCCATTTCTGCAGTCCTGCCCATAAAAACGCCAAGCCTTTCCCTAAAACAATTAAGATTGCTTGCCCTACTATTTTAATTGACAGACTATTCCAGATCTTCATTATCTGGATCATTATTTTTCTAATTTTCAGTTCAGGTTGACTTGTTTTATAACGATGTGATCCTGTACTAACATATCCTTTTAGTTCCTCTGATATTTAGGTACTTATAAAATGGTATCAAACCTTTGTCTGATATCTTAGGAAGGCAAGAATATTTGATCCCTTTTCCTAAATTAGCCATAATGATAATACCACTTTCTCCTCTGCACTAAAAATACTTTGTCTATGGTAGTCTAGAATCTTCTTAGTCTTTTTGTAGCAAGAGGGAATATTATATCAGATGTGACTGTGAAAATGCTTAACCTGGTTTAACTGGTTTAATGGTTTAATTTCCAGATTAAACCAGTACCTTTGCATAGTGCTCACTGAATCATGTACTTATATCAGCAATAGCTTAGGTATCTTTACAATGTGTTCCAATATGAAGTACAGACACACCCAAAACATTTCTAGATTTTAACCCATATTCCCCTCACATCAGGTCTAAATTAGAGCAGCTACACCTTTAATAACATTGACAAATTTCAAAGTTTTTACTAAAATATCATCTTTCACTTTTCCATTATCCTTGTATTTTGAAATCAGTGGACTTTTAATTTTAATGTGGTTTTAAACACTGGCTACTGCTCCGACAAAATGTTGTGCCTGTTCTTAGTTCTTAATTCCTCATCTTTCTTCAGCTATGTTTTCTCATGTCTTTTCTTTTCCTATCTCCCTTCATAATTCCTGTTCTAGTATTTTTGGTGCTCCTAGTAGTTTTTTTAAAAACAGTGATGTTAAATAAACGTGACAGTCAACATACAACAACTATTTAATATTTGTTAACACCTTGATAAAAGTAAAGATTGAACAGCCATCTATGGGGTTGTTCACCTATTTGCCCTTCCACCTATCTATCTTACTTTGTAAAGAGAAAAGGCAGCAGAAAAAAAAATTAAAATGTTACATTAGAGGTGAGATTGCTTTTGTTTCTAGAGCTCAGTCATGTGGGATGAATTAAAAAAAATAAAGTGACCCTATCCAGTACGAAGAAAAAAACCAAAACCACAAAATCCAATTCTACTTAGCTGACTCTCATAATAGTGCATCAGCAAAATAAAACTTACTTAAGATCAAAAATGTATACAATCGATACTACAATTACTAAATAAACTAAACAGACTGCAATTCTTCTTATGGTCTCAGAGGAAAATACACAGAATTTAGTGACACCTTTGTCACTTTTTTATAATCAATTTTCAAAATATAAAATTCAATGTTTGAATTCCTCATAGTGATTAACATATTCATACCAATTTTCTGCTTCTCCCCTGAAGATGCACTACAGCAATGAGTTTATTATTGTTCATTTGACTAACTGCACATCCAGCTATTACAGATCACTTTGAAACTTTCAGAAAGTATGAGAGAAAACATTCTTTTAAGGTACTTTCAGTGCCTGCCAATTTGATAAATACATGCATTTACTGTCATAAATACAGACAAGGTTTAGAAAATGAGGGATATTAGAAAACCTCTTGCTACTTTTTTGCAATTTTTTGACAGTTTTACTCAAGATATATTTGTCAGAGTGTGACTGAGGGGTGTTATACAGCTAATGGTTCCTAAAGAAACAATATTTACTAACCTTAAATACTTGCTAGAAAATACAAGTCCATGGTTTTCAAGAATGAGATGGAATATTTGTTTACTTTCTGTAGAACAAAAAATGATTATACAACTTAGGTATTCTCTAGCATAAAAGCAGATGATACCCTCATTTACAGTTACTTAATCTCAACTTTGAACAGTCCATTAGATTAAAGTTTTGTGTGCTTCTTTTTTCCAAACTACCTTTCAATTCTTTTTCATTCCTCAGCCATACTTTCCTCTTGATATTGAATATGCTCTTAGTACAAGGTCAATTTCAATTCCCTAGTTCTCAAGGGAGAAAAGTAATTCAATGTGACACGTGTTTTCTCACTAAGGTTATTTGATTTTAGCCTTTCACTACTTGCAATGTTGGTGGGTTTTTGTTAGCTTGTGTCCTGATTTCAGCTGGGATAGAGATAATTTTCTCCCTAGTAGTTGGTACAGTGCTGTGTTTTGGATTTAGGATGATCAAAATGTTGATAACACGCTGATGTTTTAGTTGTTGCTAAGTAATGCTTACAGTAGTCAAGGACTTTTCAGCTTCTTGCGCCCTGCCAGCAAGAGGCTGGGAGGGGGCACAGCCAGGACAGCTGACCCCAACTGGCCAAAGGGATATTCCATACCATGTGACGTCATGCTCAGTATATAAACTGGGGGAAGTTGGCCGGGGGGTGGTGACTGCTGCTCGGGGACTGGCCGGCCAGCCACTGGTTGGCGGGTGGTGAGCAATTGCATTGTGCATCACTTATTTTGTATATTCTTTTATCATTATTATTATTTTCCCTTTCTCTTCTGTCCTATTAAACTGTCTTTATCTCAACCCACGAATTTTACTTTTTTTTTCCCAATTCTCTCCCCCATCCCACTGGGACGAGGGGAGTGAACAAACGGCTGTGTGGTGTTTAGCTGCCTGCTGGATTAAACCACAACAGCTTGTTTTTGATTCTGCACTTTTCTGGCTTTGCATTTGGTAGAAAGCTTTTGCAAAGCTTTTGTTTTGCATCTAGGTAGAAAGAAAGTAAAATAAAGAAATAAAATTATCTAGTTTCTACCTATTTGTTTTTCCTGATATGAGAGGCAGACTGATGAAATATAAAGCAAAAGGTTTAAAAATACTTTATGTTATATTATTATTCTAATTAGAACTAAATCAAACTTAAAAAAAAAATCATTATTTTTACCATTGAGGAACAGACCTCATTTGCTAAAAGGCAATGACAAATTTCCATTACCCTTTGCTGGAAAGATCTTTCGTTCTCTCTTGCGGGTAAGACTGGTCTGAGGACAGTGATTTCGGAAAGTTCGAACATCCCATTTGAAAGACCCGAGACCTTTGGTTGCATTTCTCAGCTGAAGATTCTGGCTGTTCTGAGTGAAAACAAGTAAATTCCTTATGGGTGGTGCAAGTCACTTAAGAAGGCCCAAGCCCTCTGTTACTGGCAGGTATTTGACATCTCCTCAGCCATGTGATAATCTACTGAGAAAGTAGTTTCTAGCATTTTTTTCTTTTATTTTCAGATTTCCATTAAAATGATAAAGACAAATTTTCTTCTTTTACTTCCCTCACAGTACTTACACGACAAAAGGCTCTTTCCAAGTCCTTTATGTTCTACTGGGTAAATTATGAAATTTCATGACTGTTCAAATATGTAGCTAATTATAGATAACAATGGCTTAAAAAGAGTTTTCCTGATTTACAGTCAGCTCAAACAATTCCTTGACAGATATTTTGTTTACTTATACTATCTCCAAAGGGGAAATAAACATCTTTTAAAAATAAATAAATAAAAGCATGTCTAACCTAAAATTTACAAAAGCCTAGTAATTGTAGTGTCATGACATCAGTTTGGTCCATAGCCCACATGTGGTGCTTTGATGTTGAAGTGCATAAAGTTAACAGATTAGAAGAAAGACTGCCTACTGTTTGGAGAATCTTGAAAATATCTGTGCCTGGTAGGAAATGTGAGGGACAAAGTGTTCCTCTTCAGAACGACTTGTCTTGATTTAGTGTTTTAAAGTGTGAGCTTTAATTAAAAGAAAAAAAGTCAATGATTAATTGCCATTGATACTTGAATATATTCTTACTTAGTAAATGACTGACTAAAACCAGCTTTTAAAACCCACCCATTTCTTACATCATTCCAAGGCACTGAATGCATCTCCCAGCAGGAGCTGATGTTTTAATGATATAACACTGTACCTCCTATAAAGAAGACTAATGTCAGGAAGCATTGTAGGAAAAATAATTTACCAGGACTTGAAAATCACAATACCAATAGATTTAGATAAATCTGAGTTCCACTTGGGTTTTTAAGGAAAGTTTTATTTTCTTCCAGATCAGCTGAACCTCTCTTAATCACTTTTTTTAGCAAGACAAAATTAGAACCAAGCTTTTAAGGACACTGTGGTGCTATTTCCATTACCGTGTTCAGGTAATACAGAATACACCTCCAATCCAGATATGCAAATAAAGTGAAAATGCATTTAAAGTTATGTATTTGACTGTCCAGTTGCAATGGAATCTTCTTTGATAATTATTTCAATTTCACTTCAGCTTAGAGCAGCCAACAGACACATATTATCTTTGTTTATCAAGCAGTTCAAACACTGAAAAAACTAGTATGTCCATATTTACAATGAACAGGCACCTAGTCAAGAATAATGTGGAGGCTGCAAACTCTTCCTCTGATGTGCTCTGAGTGTTTGTTATCCAATACTGCCTATTACCAGCACAACTGTAATCAATAAACCCCACAACCACAGGCTATCCCACTTTTTGAACATAGCAGTATTTGGGCGACCATTGCCTTTCTGTAACAATATTTCCTGAGTTGTCTTTACAAGTCTTTTGCTTTCAGGTGCAATATTAAAATCTCACACAGTCCATGAATGAAAACAGATAAGTAGTTTTCTCTAAGGAATAAACTATTTAAGTAGATTAAAAGCAGCAGGTATACATCTGTGTATATGAATTAGTAAAGCTACGCATTCAAGCCCTTTTTAATGGATATCATTACAGAGAGAGCGTGAAGGGGGGGGAAGAAGGGGGAGAGAGAATCAGCGTTGTTTAAAAGATTGCAGTCCATATGCAGTGCATTCCATGTGCAGCCTCACCAACACAAAACAAAGGAGTATAATGAGCGCCTTTGATCAGCAGGCAATGCTCCTTCTAATTTAGGGCAGTGTTCAGCTTGCCTTATTCACAAGTTATTAAACTAGCTTGGGTATCTGTGAGCTAGCTACCCTGCTACCACTTCCATCAGCCTATGGCAGTCTATGAAGGCTCAACGAGTTAAGACTAGTATGTGCTCGTGGAGCTATCTTGAAGGCTACCCACTGGCAATGCAGCAGAGGTTGGGGAGCCAGGTTGATGCAGCAGAGCTCTACAGGCTGAGATCAAGTTCAAGGTGGTGGAAGGCAGCATAGGAAGTCTTAGAGCACATAGTCTATTTCTATCATCCCTTCTAAGCAAGTAATTCAAAGTTACAAAGCTGAAGCAAAATTTGTGTAAGTGATACAGGAACAGGAACCTTCATTATGAATTATTAATTAATTATTAAATAATGAATTACTAATTCATTTTCTTCTAAGCTGCAGATGCAATAAACTCAATCCAGTCTCAAAGTAATCTGCAGTATACAGTGGGGGCCAAGCTTTTCTCAGCATCTCCTGTACAAGCTCCCACAGAAGCTCCTGTCATACCACATTATTCCCAAGAATTGTTTTGCTCAGATGGTTTCAAAGACCTGAATGTTGATATAGTTCCTGTTCAGATTCTGATGGGGATGGAAGGAAAGCTGTTGCCAAAGGTCACACTGTGCTCCTTTTCTTCTCTTCATAATATATTACTGCACTTTTCTTTCCACAATAAAAAATATTATGACCTACTCAGCATATGGGCCAAAACAACAGTGCAGCCATTTTGTCATAGGGAGGTGGTTTGGAGTTTTATTTGTTGTTGATTTCGTTTGTTTGCTTGTTTGTTTCTTTGCTCAATGAGCTCTGTAATTAAAAAAAAAAAAAAAATTACCTGAGAAAAAGGAGGAGGGAAAAAACTCACAGTGTCTTTTCGAATATTTTTTCCTAATGCTTTTTGTTGAACACAAACTAACCAGCAGAGCAAGGAAGAAACCACTGACCAACTAGGAGGAATAACAGCTGGGGAAAGGAAAAAATCAAGATTTTAGTTACTAGTGTTCCAAAAACTCTACAGCACAGTTACAGAGTGGCCATTTGATCACAAGACCCTTCTTCAATACATAGCATTGGCATACACTGCTAACATAAGGTCTTTAAGTCTAGGATCTGAACTCCTGTGGAGATCATCCAGGATGCGGGTGTATCTCAGAAAAAATGGTCCAGTTTTACATGCCTCATTATTTTGCCCATACTCAGCAAATGTTACCATTTTTGTTGTTAATCAGAAACCAAGATTTCATTCAAACACAGAGGACTGATGGGTGACAGAATGGAACATTCATAGCAAATAACCTAGGAAGAAAATGTGTGCAAAGGTTTATTTGGCCTAACATCTGCCTTCTTAAACATTTTTCATTTTCAGATTGTCTGCTTTGTAACTGGAAGCATAATTCCTGCATGTAGACACACTCAACTTCATACTCATTCCTCCTCAGGTACTGATAGCTCTGAAGACACAGCAGTGTTCAGTTCAACCAGCGCACGTAGGGTGTACTTCCACCTCTTCTGATGAAGCCCTGGAGCTGCAGCTGAAACTACCTGATGAAAGATGGTTCGTGTATATTTAGTCACATTGCATTGCACCTTTGGATTACAAAGCAGGCAGAGCTTTAACACCTCTTAGATCATCAGGCACTGCTTAGTATGCAGTCATAAGAGCTGCTTTTAGATTGTACTTGATAGGACAGCCCTAAGAATGATTTGTAAATCTTTCTAGAGGTTTCTCTGTGTCCAACACTTAGGGTCCATACTGCCACTCATAGGCCATTTGAAATCAGGTTGATGTCAGGCTGTCTGCAAAACATATGTGCCTTCATGGCACCTTTGTTGCCAGGGGTCCTTGCGGGAAGTGCAGCAGGATAGCTGACAGCTGAGCCTCTCCTCAAGGCAGGAGATCATGCCCTTACAGCACACACTAATCATGAGGCTCAGACAAGTTTATCTCTAGGAAGCACTGGTGGTGTTACCTCAGTGGGAGCGCTGAAAAGCATCTCCATAAGAGGTGACAGAGGCACTTAACAGGCAGTTATTCTGGTCTGGAGGCTTTTCTATTGCCACCATGTGTCTCCTAAACCTCAAGAACACATTGTATTGTGGGGAAACAGAGGAGTATTTGTGAAGATACATGGAAGAGAGATGTAAGTAGTAGTAGCATCTGTGACCACCAGGTCTCTGTTTCTGTATGGGCTTCTACAGAAACAAAGAAATAAGCAGAAAAATTAGATAACAAATATATTCTTAAGAGAAATATTTATTTGACCAAGCAGCTCCCAGGAAAGTGCAAAGTTTGTTGTTTTGTTTTGTTTTTTTTTTAATGAGGGCATGCAAACTGATAGCTAGAGACACTTACTCTATGACAGCTCTACTCTTTTTAAATACAGATCTAGTTCTACTTCAAGACTGTTTTTCTACTTCAATGCTGAATAAAGCATGAGCACAAGATACACAATATTCAGTTCATTTTATCTTTGGAACTGAGCATATGATTTATTTTCCACTGATCTTTATATTTATCACCCAGATTTGGGAGAAGAGCAACATGTAGTTCAATGTGTAGACAGATGATCCACAGAAAACATGGACTGATACTGTATGATGAATAGTTGTATGATAAGTTACAGGTCAACCTTTGACAGTCACTTGCTAATGCCAGGTTGTTCCAGGTTGGTTACAGAAAAGCAGACTTCATTTTAAAGAAAGAATAGCTTAGTTAACCAAGCTGAAAGTAGAAAATGAAGCACTGTTCGTTGTGCCCTTTCTAAGCAGCCCTTCCAGTGTGGTCCAGTGGACACTGTGTGCATTGTATTAACTAGAGCAAAATAACAGGTATCAAAATGCTCCAAAACATGGGCTGTTTTCAAAAGTTAAACATTACAAAGTACATGCAAAATCAGAGCAGGAGCTGACATTTCAGTGAGATGTTGGACCAGCCATATGAAAGTCCTATGACTACAGTGTTACTATCTTTTTCAGCAACAATAGAGATATGTTAAACTAATGGAAATGCAAGCCTTAATTCAGGACCAAATGACTTTTAGTCTCAACTGCATTGAAGAAAAAAAATAAAAGAATTACTTCAAACAGTCAATAGGTAACTAATTCATGCTTATCATGCATAATAATTGTTCAACTAATGTTGCAATTATGTGCAGCATAAAAGACAGTGAAAGACCAGCATGCTTAAGACAAAAGCATGCTTCTTTTTAAAGAAAAATTCAAGGCTGAGAGACCCATTTCAGCTAGAGATCGTTCCTGAAGAGTGCGTATGCCCCTGGTCCAATGATTGCTGTTAGACATGAATGCTGTTCTTCAAATATTTAACTGCACTCTCCAATTTTTTAAGTAGCATAAGATTGTCTTACACTGGTAATTAACATACTTAAAAAGAAAAGGAACTATAAACCATTCATGCCCAGAGATTATCTTGTCATGAGTTCCAAAAGCAGACACAAAATTATTCATATAACTAATACATTCATATAAGTGGCACATACGACGAGACATGGTATGTTGAAAAGATAAAACCTTCTTCTTCACTTACCAACATAGAATTAAGACACACCCTTTGTTTTCATTGTTCATAGCATTTCGCTGAGATTTATTATGTAGAATTAACCTAGCCAGCAATCAAATATTCTTGCATATCTTAAAAGGTGTTTGAAACAAATATATACACAGCATAATTTTAATAATGGAAGTGTTTTGTAAAGCACAGAATCCAGTGCTGTAAAGTGTGACCTTCTAGGGGAATGGGCTAAAACTGATTTGATTTGCACACAGACACTGATGTAGCTTGTTTCTGAAATAAATACAGTGGAACCTAAATAATGAATACATTACCTGACGAATTCCACTAACGGTACCAGCTGCCTGCTCCCCACATTGTGTCTCCAACCTCCTCCAGTGTTTGCTTGACTATGGCACTGTTGACAGCCTGACAGCAAAGAAGATTGGCTCTTTTCACAAGGCAAATTGGCTGTGTTCCCACAGCAAACAAGGGGAGGATGGCCATTTTCATAAGTGGCTAATCTTCATAAGGGTTGGGGTTTTCTTCCTGTAGCAAGTCTTTGTTTGCTGGCACAAAAAACTTTACTTATGATAAACAACAACTCCCTAGTTAGCTATGTTTTGATTTAAGAAACAATACTATGAGCATTCTTTCTCACAAGTTTTCTACAGACATGTATTTTAAAAAATACATGCAAAAATG
>NW_008825409.1:4250533-4251128 GCF_000699105.1 Pygoscelis adeliae | reverse complement strand
AATTTGACAGTGAAAGGCTCTGACATTTAAGGAAAAACAGTAATTTGTGCTTAATTTTAAAGGATGATGATTCAAGAATCAGGCTTATCCATGCAGTTGTAACAAGAGCTTACATAATACAATTTGGGGGGGCTGTATCATACCAAACAGTACAAGTTAAAACAGATGAACACCTGTGTAACTTGACTTTTTGAGATGGATGTATCTGAGAGCTAAGTGATAATACAATAGACTTTTAACATAATAAAGAATGTAAAGTGCTGTTTACAATGCCTATTTCTTTTAAAAGCACAGAGAAAAATGTGACATCTTTCAAAAATCAAAGGTATGCAAAAAAGCTAATTTTAAATATTTGGTGGCAAAAACTTTGTTACAATGAATTTGCACTTTGAGCACATACATTGACTACTGAGCTTTCTGCCAGTCAAAGAAAACATTCCTCATATTTATGCTTCTGAAGCTGTCACAGCTTATCAGAAAGCAAATTTACAGTAAAATAACCTAAAGCAATAAATTCTTCCCAAGCTTTAGACATCCTGGCATTTTATAGTCAGCACAGATAACAGAGTAACGGGCTTTTAAGAATTAATCGGGG
>NW_008825409.1:4236359-4250511 GCF_000699105.1 Pygoscelis adeliae | reverse complement strand
GGAAAGCTCATAATTTATATTAGAGTTTTGAGTGTGATTCTTCACTGATATCTCTTTTCTGATTAATAAAATTACAGTTACATTAACGAGTAAGAAAAAGTTTTGTGTCTTTTTTGCTTTTCCTTGTATTGCAGTAAGACATTGATTCATTGATTACACCGGAGCAAAACCTGCTCATGAAGTATCTAATAAAAATTGCAGACTAAGGAGGGTAAGGCACCCACCAGCTCACACATTTCCCTACTCTGACAGGCAAACTGTCTTCACAGTTACTTAAGGATGGCCCCCTTTCCTACATAATATCTCAGAATTACTTTATTGAGAAGAAATAGGAGATGAAGCTAAAGAGATTTAGTTTACAAAGAAAGATAATGAGTTTATCTCCAGAAGCAAAGGAGCTCTTGGGATCACTTAAGAAGTCAAGGCAAGCAGCAGCAGTGGCCCTCTATTATAAGGAAGCCCTGTGACTTTCTTGTACTACAGCAGTTCTCCATGTCTCCCATTCTGTTTGATGTCAAATGAACACCGCAAAAGTCATTACCCAGTTCTACAATCCTGTGTTATTTAACAACAGGATAACAATGTCTGTTCTGATGATTCAGATGCTGTTGAACGATGAACAACAGACTGAGGAGGAACAACAAAGCAGAGAGGGTTTTCTCAGGACGTGAGAGATTTAGAGTATGAACTACTGTAGAAAACAGTCATGAAGGGAATAGAAGGAGCAAGAAGGCTTTTTTCCTGACATTTTAAATTTTCTTTCTTCGTTATTTTCTTTAAAAAGAATTACTGAAAACATGACTAATAGCAGAGATCATGGAGCCAAAGGAGAAATGTGACTGATATGAAAGACAATTTAGAAGATCTAAAGACAGTACAGCTTGGAAAGCATGGCAATTACCAGAAAAAATAAAAAGTTATGTTGGCTATGACTGGGTTTGAGTTAAATTTTTACATTTCTTTACTAGAAAGACCACCTACCTTGAGTGGAAGATTTCTGATGATACACTTCACTTTAATTAGGCAAGTTTAAACCACAGGTATCAGTTTCTTCTTTTTGTGGTTGTCAACATTTATTTATGATACTGTTACACGCTGAAACTTCTCACCACCAGACAGAATTGAGCAGTAAGAGAACAGAACCCATAGACTAACTAAAGGCTGAATCACTAATCACGAGCCATAAGAATGCAGTCATAGGGCTTTTACTTTTTGCTTCAAGAAACTTATACAATCAATAGAAATACTTTTTCTGAAGGAGATGGCTATAGATAACAGATAGAAAGAACGATGGAAATTATCTGCATCTTATTAAAAATAAGGGCTAGATACAGTGTGCAGTATACCATGTTTTCCAACATCTACCTGCTACATCCATATGCTGAGATAGGGCACTGCTAATGAGAAAGACAAACCCTCATCCTGCTTTAAACAGTAAAGGTATGTAGTGTGTTCCACCATTTTTTTTTCCCTTTCTTTTCCATAATCTTACAGATATTATTTTAATTTAAATATTGGTGAACAAGTTGTCCTCTGAAATATAAAAAATAAAAAGGAAAAAGAAGAGCAACACTTGTGTTTTTAATATGCGTGATATAAAATATTAATTAGCTCAAAAGTTAAAGGTACTTTGCAGACTAAGACGTTTAATCTAAAGTATCCATATTTCTATTTTGAATAAACAGTCATCTCTGTTCATTGTCGGAAGCCTTGCTATTCTGAGAAAAAGCAGACAAAAATACTGGAAGTTAAAGACGGTGTACAGTACAGCAGGTTAAAATCCAGCATATTTGGAACAGGGATTTGTGCCATGTAGCTCTTGCAATGCACTGGCTGGATTACAAGGAGTAAGGGGAATCTAGGTTTTTGCCTTGTTGTCTTTTACTTACAATTTTCAGTATTTGGAAAAAAGAGCATGCCTCCAGTCTACTTCAAGATTAAAGCTCACAATACAAGAATTTCATAACTTTATTTTGTGTTCATCAGCTCTTTCTCAAAGACCAATGAGCAACACAAAAGCAACAGCACTGGAAAATACTGCTAGCACCCTTCGTTTGGAGACTAAAATAATGCAATAATCCTAACCACATCCTGGGATCTCAAGTTCAGACTCCATACCACAGCCTGGTAAACATCTACAGAGAGACCTTATAGTTCCTTATCTGTCATGGAAATCCAATTTTTTGTTAAATAAACAGATTTTTAACCCTCTTTAAATGCAAGTGAGTGTCAAATGTACTTTATGTTAGGAAGCTGTCACGTGGTTGAAGTTTTAAAGTTATTTCTTGCTCTAGTAATTATAAGAAGCTTATGTAAATTTTTATTATATTTAACATTTTTATGTCATTCAACTCCATCTGTTCCTATCTTGGCTCTCATAAGTTACCAGGTAACTCTGTTTCAGAAGAAAGTATATATATTCAATGACTAACAACTCACAACATCTCCAGTCCAAGATAAATTTTTCTCTCTCAATGGTTTAAATTGCCAACAGAACTCTCATTTAAACAAAAGAACAATGGTAATATAGAATAATCAAACACTTCATAGTTCATCAGAATTATAAATTGCTTTACCAAGCCGTAAAATAAACTTTGGTAAACTGTCCATAAAATTAAGTTGTGCTGCACTAAGAAGTAGCCTGTAACATGACTGGAACAAAATTCATATTATCTAGCTGTTCCTGCCTGTCAGCCTAGGGTGTAGAGCACAAATCCAAGTAACACGAGGTAATCAACACCAGGAAGATGTCTCTGGCAGCAGTGAATATCTGGTATGTTAAATCACTTTTCAGATTAAAGGACAGGTGTTTTGTGGAAGATTTAGTTAAGGCTAGAAACATTTCTCATTGATTACTTATACTGCTTGCCTTTGGATTTCTCCCTTTTCAAATATATGAAAATGTAATTTTTTCCTTGATGATCCATTTCCAGGCTTGTGCTCCTTCCTCTCTGTTGTACATCAAGAAGACAGCAGTAACTCACACTTTCAGGGCACCTTAACTCTGAATTACATACTTGGGTCAAGTGATCTTTGCAAATCTCTTAATATAATAAACATTGAGTGCAGTTTTCCCAGTTCTCTTACCATGTATGCTATTTTGGGTACACAGGACCTTGCAGAAATAGACACTGATAACAATAATTATGTGCTTCAGTATTAATTAGCTTGGATAGAATAGGCACCACCACTGACGGATAAATAAGGTCAAGTTAGTTTTAAGTTAGCTATTTAATTCTACTGGTCTCAATCTAATATCAATGTCCTCTACTTTATTTTTTTTTGAATAACTTTATTTTAGCACTCAAACCCATTTTGTTATTAATTTAATCAGTTAATAAACATAGTTAATTTCCCACCGAAATTTAGGATTTTCGTTTCCCCCATAGATGAAACTATATGTTCTGCAAATCAGATTAATGTTCAGATGAAACTATATGTTCTGCAAATCAGATTAATGTTCAGTCTGAATACTCTGGTTAATCACTTTAAGATTTTGTGACACAAAAAAGCACAACGTTTAAATAGAGCTTGAAAAAAATCCAGAACCTTTATTTTAGTTTTATGAAACTAACCATCCTTTAAACCTACACGCGCCTGAAAGATACTGTCATGAGGCGGTATGGTCTACATTTTTACATTGTTCCTTAGTAAACAAATGAATAATAAAGCAGAGAGATAACAGACCAGGTACTGATTTAAATGCTAATTATCAAAATGACTAGTAAAAATTTAAACATCATGCAATTAGCCCACATTATTAGCAGTCACATTTTTTGTATTATATGACAAAATAAATACCAATAGAAGGCTCAGACACATTAATTTAGACTTGTTACTACCTATGGCCAAGTATGAAATCAATTGTATAATCTACACATCCCCAAACATGCCCTTCATACTATGAGATGTCTGCATGAAATAGAGATGAAAAGGTCAGGGTGATAGTCCAATTTAAGAGGAAGAAATTCACATACAAAAGACAAAGACAAAAACCTTTTTTTGCAAACTAATTTTGTTTTTAAAGAAGGTGCATATTTGTGTCTGAAGCTACTCAGGAGATTTTTGGCTATTAAATGCAACTCTGAAGAAGGTACATGGCTGCACAGTAAACACACTGAAATAGTTCGAGAGATGTGATAAATGCAATTTTATTATGACTATGATTTATCATAAAGATAGCATCACAACATACATGACAGTATTGATGTCCTCTCAATAGATAAGTGTTCAGCTGCAAAATCACCTGATGGGTTGTATTTGCATACACATTGTAGTAATTGACAGTATAAACCTCTGTATCTACACATCTCACACCCTTGGCCTCCGTCGCAATCTGATGCTGGCTTAGCCCAGTAAGTCACCCTGTTGTCTTCCCCTGCACATCTATTATCCTGCACTTTTGGTGCCACATCAGACGTGCTCTTCTCCAGCTCCAGGAATCAGCTTTATTTTATTATTAACATCACTGCATATCCCTTCACATTCCCAGCATCATTCATCCACCCACCAATGGGTGACTAAACAGTCAAATTTCTACTGTTAATTTTGTAGTTGTCCAGTCTCACAGGAACCCTCAGCAGCTCACTAGGCCAAAGAGAATCTCTTTCCAGTTAAGACAATTCAAACATAATCATTTCATGAAGCTTATTTTCCTTTTCTCAAAGTATGCACTTGGATGCTTCTAGCTCTGCTTAAAACGATGCTACTGTCTCCCTCGAAACCTGAAGAAGAGCACTCCACCACTGGCACTACAACAGATACACACACATTGGCTACGCCATGGTCTGCATAAGGACGGCTGCTGCTCTTATTCTTTCAGGAACCTCACATCTTCAGCATTTGCTTTCCACACATCCCTAGCACTGAAACAATATGTACGCCATTTAGTAATATTCTTGTTTTATTTGGGGGGGGGGGGGACGGACGGACGGACGGACGACGGGGCACACAAAAGAAAGAAAAAGCAACAACTGCTGTTTCCACTGCAAGTGCAGAAGGAATAGATCACATAACCTAGACACTAAAATGACCACTGGTCCAGGGCTGAGTTCTCTTTGCTTTCTGTCTTATAAGGGAAAATGTGGGGTAAAACTTCCAACTGTTAAATGGAAAGACAGAAGATTTATCATGTAACTGTGTAGGAGTTTCAGCACTGAGACATTTGGTAGTGATCATGGCAGCGGTGAATCAATGGGTAGAAATGTGAGTGACAAACAGAAATTCATGATAAATTCTGCTGTCAAGGCAGTTATTACTATTAATAATCACAGACAATTCTTGTTAAGCATTCATGCACTAGGTAGCTTTAAAATAAAAAAAAAAACACCAACAAAACCACCAAAAATCCCACATTCCCCTTTTTTTTTTTTTTTTTTTTTTTTTAATATTTCTGTAGCCATTTTAGATTTGCGTATCTCCAGAAGAAAACTAGTAAGGGAGAGTATTTCCCAGGCCTGACATGTTTACTATGTAGAACACTTAACAGAGCTTCAATGACAGAATAGAGTTTTTATTAAATTGACTTCCTAGCTGTCCCTCAAACCCTTTCTTTCTTCCAGGACACAAGATTTTGTAAATGGCAGGTTTTAATCCAATATGTTTTGGATTGTTTTGCCCATGTTTTCAACTGAAATTACTACATACTATGTATGCCCTAATATCACAGCTTCCTTGTGCCATTAATATAAGATTTGTGAATCCCATGGCTCAGCTGTATAATAAATGAACAATTGTGCATTTTAAATGGCATTTTAACAGATTTTTGCAACATCAGCTGCCTTTTTCTCCCCTCTGCTTCTCAGTGTTCTTCCTCGACTGCTCTCCAGCACAGAATCTAAATGAAGCAACAGTACAGTATGTACAACATACACACTGCCTCTGATATTCAGCAGACCACCTAGTTTTGCTTAGGAAACTACACACAAATTTAATCTAGTTCGGATAGTGTTTTTATTGCTTAAAAGCAACTGTTTAATGCATTCAAGATAAAAAACACCATCTTTAAGAACCAAATCATCCTCTCATAATGAAACAGCACAATACTACAGACATTCTTATGAGTAAGGTTGCGAAGTAGTAGTTAAAGAAATAATTTCCAGAAGGCTGTACCACAAAATTATTACTGTGGGGACATTTGTTTGTTCTGACTGAGCATGAATTAACCTTTGAGTTGTGATGGCACATAAGGAAAAAAAAGAAAACTTTTAATCCTGTAGCCCAAACTAACCAGAGTTAATACTCAGTCTGGGAAGCATCCTGTCTCTAATTAACATTTTAGCTGATTTTTGGTCCTGTAGGCACATCTCAATTTTAATATATTCCAATTGAACGCTTTTCCTTTACCCTTCAGGCCTATATTCTTGTGAGGTAATTTCTTTTGTATTTTCAATGCTAGACAAGAAATCACTGCAGTTAGTTTAAATAAGGCTGCATAAAAGAAAAGATAAATGGTTTTAGACAGCCATACTGCTTTGTGAAGTACTGAACTGTGTTATGGGTTGACACATCCTTAAAACTGCTGCTAAATCACAGGCTCAAAAGTTGGAACAGATTATTGAAATGTTCTTAAATGGTTCTTTGACACCATTTTTACTTGAGCCATTAGGATATACTGCAGCACAAGGAGACATTCAGAAGTGGTTTTTGACATGAAATACATTACTGCTTGTCAGAGTATGCAATGGAGATCACAGTATGTATAGACTTTTCATATATTACATGATAGATAATGGCTTCTTTGAAAACATTTTACAATGTACTACATTAACCTATAAAGTAAAATATGGCTATGTGCATTTTTAAAGTTATTACATACTTAATTAATAAATTATTAAATACGTTGAACTATTTAGATGATGAGATGCATAGCTTTCTGTCTAATTTTATAATAATAGAGTACATCATCTAATTTTATAATAATAGAGTACATCATTTCTTTGTTATCCTGATTAAGTAACCTCAAAATATCTGAAAAATGTTATTGTTTATTCATTATAATCCTCTGGTATTAGCTATTTCTGAATTTTCAGTAGCTAGTCTATATTCTACTTTGTGACCTGTGCACATCTGCTTGCTGTTCTACAGTTTACTAAACTAATTACTATTTAAGTCAGTCCTGGTCCATTCAATGCCCTCAGCCACTGCAACACTTCAGAAGAATCACATTTTCCTTCCTGATTCCCAGTTGCCCTTAGAACAAGCACTCCATTCTCATTTCTTGGGGGTGGGGTCTAGATCTTTTCCTAACCTGAAAACAGGAGACAGGCCACTATAAATACCTGCTCCTTTCTTCCTTTGATTCCATGTATCATCAAACACAGAAGCCTACAGAGGTTAAAATCCAAACTAAGTTTCTGCTTAGTCATTTGAGCCACATTGACAGAACTGAGACACATATCTACAATCATACAATCTACAACCATAAAATCTACAAGTAGGAGAAAGCTTTCTCCAGCAGCCAAACTCAATCCTTAGAGCCTTCAGAGAGTTTTGAAGACTAATTTGCTGATAGCTAGGTCCTTTCAAGGCATTGCTAACTAACACTAATTGAAAACTGAGCCATTAAAATTATTAATTTTAAAAGGTGGGATTTTTTTTTTCTCTTTAGCTATAGCTCTTCTAAACAGAGGAAAATTCATTCCCTTGAACTTGATGCTCACCAGGCTTTTTTATTTTAAAAAAATATATATACAGTTCATGTTCTTTTAATAAGTTGTTGGATCAATGTACCTAGGACTTCTGTTTCTGTTGAAGTTATACTATAATTCCTTCTAATTTACATGATACATGTTCAATGTCTTTTCAATAGATTTCAACTAAATACTACAGCTTCATTTATTTAGCTTGTGCTGGTATGATCTCTACTCAGTAAACATCTTTCTTCCAGGCTAACCTAAAAATGTGAAGTTAAATTGGCTGCAATTGACAGATGTGATAGGACATGGAGGGAAAGAACTGAAAGAAACCAACAAGAAATAGCAATTGTTCATATACCACCTCAGCCATCAATTGATCTAAGGATATTCAGGAATCGTCCCTGACTGCACCCTTACAGCACTGTGAGAAACACTGTTTGTGCCCATTTACTTAGAGAAAATGTAGAATTTAGAATGATTCCACAAAACATTCCAGAACTTACCACAACAACCCCACCTGTCTTCAACATAATATAGCAACTGCTCCTAAAAACACACACACAACATATAACTGTATAAACTTGTCTTACTGCCTTTTAACTTAAGCAAAAAAGACCCCCACAACCACACCATCACCCTCATAAAGAACACAGCACCATAACTCAATATTATGCCACAAAAAAGGAACAACTAAATTCCCAACATCCCTTTGGAAAACCAAACCAAACAAACAAACAAAAAAAACCCCAAAACTTTTATACAATTCTGGCTTTTACTTCATGAAGAACCAGAACCACTGCTATGATTTTCTTTCTCTCACAGTGGTTCAGAAAGAGTTGACTGCAGGAGAGAAGTTACACCCTTTCTTAGTTGGAATTAAGATTAATTAAATTTTTAACTAGGAATTGTATTTCCTGACTACTCCCTGTACTTGTGTAGGACAGTACGTTTTTTCTGTTTTGAGCAGATGACGATAGTACTTCACTGACATCAACACTGTCACCCACCGTCACCCTGCCCTGTATATGGAAGCAAAGCCAAAGTGGAAGTGTCATGTACATTCAGCTGTTTGGCTGCAAGAACATATGCCTTGCAACACAGAGCAGTCACAGATATCCCCGGTTACGTCCGAATTATCTAGAGCTGATTGGCCTTCCAATGCCGAGGCTCATTAGTCAAGTGTTTTCTCTTAAACAGAAAGGGTAACAGCTGACATTCATCTACTTTTTCCTTATTGAAACCATTAGCAGGATCTTTTTCCCCTACCTACAGAATAACTTTCATAAAGTTTGTAGGAACGTAATATTTCGGGCTTCTCTCTCTATAGCTGCAATCGGCCACTGGATACCAACAAACATGAACATAGACCAAATGGAGGGCTGATGATATAACACATCACTGCTTTAGAAAACAAGCTAAATCTCCTTCATGTTAGTCCTTTTTCTCTTGGAAAGCTATCAGGAAAAAAACAACTATAGCCAACCATGACTAATGTTTTTTAAATTATTATTATTATCATTAAACTGCATTTCACATAGCGTAAGGAAAAAAACCCTATCAGGAAAAAAACAACTATAGCCAACCATGACTAATTTTTTTTAAATTATTATTATTATCACTAAACTACATTTCACATAGCGTAAGGAAAAAAACGCACAAAACAAAACAAAAACCCCACAAACTTCCCTCTCTCAAATACGTAGTATCATAACCACAGATACTATCTCTGATCATCCACCTGTGTAACCTTATGTATATGGAAAAAATATGCTTCCACTTAGGATATGTAATATACCTACATAAGTTTCTGAGTTTAGA
Source organism: Pygoscelis adeliae (assembly GCF_000699105.1). NCBI lineage: Eukaryota > Metazoa > Chordata > Aves > Sphenisciformes > Spheniscidae > Pygoscelis > Pygoscelis adeliae. The sequence goes on along the minus strand of NW_008825409.1, from coordinate 4,241,056 downwards.
AACACATCATAGTTAGTGAGAGAAGGACAGCTGTAACTGACAAAGTCCACTTTTTAAGTGATCATAAATACAGGTAAAATTCTTATTTTGGTATCACCCCCATAGTGCAGTTGAGGATATTTACTTAACAGCAAAAGATAATGGAACTCCCCACTTTTAATCTTAGCAGAAATTTAATTTATGATGATAAAAAGCTAATAACAACTCATTGACTTCAAACACGTGATATACCCAAGCAAGTCTATTTAAATCCTGTTTTGGCAGAGATTTTTTTGATGCTAAACACCCATTAAACACCAGCAGGATTAGAGCATTTTACACTTTGCAACTCCTTTGAAAATCGCAACCACTCTCACAGTACATAACGTGTGATGTACTGCAGGAAGTGTAAATTTAAGATTTAATTCTTTCAAATGGTGAGTTAATGGGAATCGAATGGGCAAATATACTTCAAAGGAAAATTTATGTTTACTTCACTCCTCAGAATAAAGGAGAGGTATCTTACATAGAGGATGAATTAATACTGAGTACATTGTGTGAGGGAACTTCACTGAAGAACATGATGTTGAAAAGGAATTTCCAGAGGAGAACAAGGATTGATTGAGTTACTCGCTGAAGCACTTGCTGTGCCTTCAAGTATTCCAGATACGCTCCAGGCAAATAGCACGACTCTAAGCTGTTATTCCAGAAGGGCGCACATCTTCTGCCAGCCGTAAGGGAACGTTTCAAGTCATCTGCTGTGACAGTACACAGGGGAAGGAGCTGCTGCCATTGACTGGCATCTTTGGCAAAAGTCAGCTGGGACAAGAGCAAAGAGAAACGAGCAAAGAGGGACAGCTGGAGGCCACAGTCACACTAGGGGTGGAGGGCTGGAAAAATGCTCTTGCTCCACCTACAGATATGCAAATTCAGAATACATTCAGTGCCCTGAGCACTGGTTAGGGCAAACAAGACCTGTCAGGGCATTCATCAGAGCTGACTGAGCCCAAAACTTTTGTCTATGCAAAAGGGAAGAGACAAGTAATAGTTACTGGAGACTCCCTCTTGTGGGAACTAAGGCACCAGTCTGGTGGCTTGACTCAAGCTTATATCTCAGATTCATTGCTTGGCCCGAGCTGAGATCCAGGATGCTGCAGAGGGACTGCCAAGGCTTGTCTGGCTCCTTGATGTATTGCTTTTCCATGTGAGCACCGCTGATACTGCTGGGGGTAACCCAAAGCATATTGAGAACAACTACTTAACTCTGAGGGCAAGGGTAAAAGGCATGATGGGGCCCATGTTGTGTCTACTCAAGCCTGTCACTGAAGGGGAAAGACTATAGCAGAAGTGGTCTCATCTAGCAGGTCCACAACTGGCTGTGCGTGCCTGGTGTCTTGGTGGCCTGCTGTTGGATTCACACCAAGATGTTGATATCCTTCTTGTACTGGGAAACCCAAAGCTGGATATAGTACTCTAGATGCAGTTTTAAAACTACTGAATAGAGAGGATGGTCCAGCCCTACACCTGCTGGGTATACCCTTACTAATACAGCCTAAGATGCTGTTGGTCTTCTTTGCTGCAAGTGTACAGAGAGGGTCCCACAGCCAAGCCCTGACTGCGACACCAGGGACGCACAGCCAGTTGTGGACCTGCTAGATGAGACCACTTCTGCTACAGTCTTTCCCCTTCAGTGACAGGTTTGAGGAGACGTAACATGGGCCCCATCATGCCTTTTACCCTTGCCCTCAGAGTTAAGTGGAACAGGCTGTTTAAAGAGAATATGAAGTAATACAGATTATGAGTGGGCCCGTCAGAAGGTGAGAACAAGAGGATCCAGACTAGGAAAAGGCTGGGGAAAAGGAACCTGAGTAGGTAGAAAGAATTAGGCTATCCGGAAAAAGATGGTGGAGTCTTTTGCCAAGAAATACCATTTTAAAGATGTGTACTAGTGGTTCATTCTTCTTTTACTGGATGCCTATCTTTTATATATGGAGGACTACCAACTATTAAGTGTTCTGAAGAACAATATGCTCATCACCTCAAATTGGTCACTCATAATTACTGCATACTTTAATCCTGAAATGTCTCACAAATTTGTCACACAAAATATTTGTCTATTTTTATCTTTAGCATCTCTGAGCTTCAATTTAGTCTCTAAGAACTGGTTTAAAACACTGCATACCTCAGTCTAGTAGAAGTATTAATTCACTAAGACTGGTGAAAATTTTATTGTGAGGCATAACACCTCTGCCCCCAATTACTAATTCTTTATTCAAAGTAGTGTTTGAATAGCAGGAAAACTGAAGAAAAAAGTGTTGAACAGCTGCTCAACTAAGTGAGCTCCTTGTATCCTGTGTATGGTATCAGGCAGGCGGCCTGTAGAAAAATATAGTCCATAGCCATATAATTAAAACCCGTTTAATATTGTACAATGGATTTAAAAGAGCACATTAAGGTTGTACAAGCAAACTTAATCCTGGTATGTTCTAAAGCTCTGAGTGCAGCTTTAACAATATTCTTTATATATTGTATGTGCGGAAGATATAAAAAAGACATTCCATTTTATTTCATTTAGACTTTAGTCACTCAGCTCCAGGCAAGTGTTCTATGCATGATGCTTCCTGTTATTCTACTTAAGCTAGAAGGTTTTCATGAAATATTTGCTTTCCATCTGAGTGAAATATATTTTCAAATTCTCTAACATTCTCCAGTCAAATAACTTGCTTTTACAGGCAAACAAAAGAAACTAAACTCCTTCCTGAAACTGTTCAGCATCTGTTACTTTCCTCTTAGGAGACAGCCCCAAACCTTCACTATTTACATCACCAGAAACTGTCTTTTGGTTTTCAGAATTAGTTTATTCTCATCTATTTGTTGTGATGCTGACTTCTTTTTTTTTCTTTAACGAGCTTTCTCTCTTTCTCATGTTGAATTCCACTCTCTGTGGGTATTTATGGATAGCAACTTTATTCTTCTGAACCTTCATTTGGATAGATTCAGTAAGCCAGGTTCTTTTAGACCCATCATAAAACAGCCTCTCCATTCTGTAATCTTTATCCCTCATAACCATTGTTTGACCCTTTTCCTGTCTGAATAAATGTCTTTCAAGCCTAGGTCTTGAGAATTGTAACAGTAAATATAAATATTATATTCTTGCTTCACAGTGACATAGCTTCAATGAGAAGGAGAGAAAATGTCCTGCCACAGGACAGCAGAATTTAACTTACTGTGGAAGACAACATCTTGAGTCTGCAGGTTTCTCACGGTACTACTGCTTTGCCCTCACCACAAATCCCCTTCCCCCCAGCTCTGCCCCCTGGCAGCTTTTCCATAAAGACCTAGGCAAAAGAATAAACAGTTTTGAAAGAAGGTGGCTACTACTATGCTTCATCTAGCACTCTGTGTCACAGGCCCAATACTATTTGTATGAGACAGATTTGCTCTGAGATCATGGGCCAGATCAGGCCCATCAAAGGTCTGAGATAAAAAAAAAAAAAAAAGAAAGAAAAAAGACAAACAAAAAAACCCTGAGTACTAAATAACAATCAGACCTCGGGAGAAAAAAGAACTTCCAAGAGCTCCTCCTCCTTCTGCATGTGCTCAGAAGCAGCACTGAGCATCCACAGAGCATTACCATCAAATAGAGACATGCTCAACGAGCAGAGGTTGAGCAAACATTTCTGAAGTGTGGTTTTGGCACTTCAGTTCTGCCTACTCTGAGTGACTGAGTTCCTTGTTAGCTGGAGCTGAATTCTGTATTTTTTCATGTTGCATCTCAAAGGCGTGGATATAGAACTTGGGCCCTGCAAGCAGAGCACATATGTGCTTTTCAGCTTTGGGTAATTACTTAAGCTGTGGGATAGCTATGCTTGTTTATAGAATGTTATAAACTAGGCTTTGTACTATTGTCAGGGGAAGTCAGTACCTGCCAGCCTACAATCTTTTCTAAGCATCTGAAGTGGGTTTGGCTTTTTTTTTTGTTTTGTTTCTTTTTGGATTGGACAAATACAGATATTAATCTATTGGCAAACTAGTCTGTTATGAGAAAGAGTCTAAAATTTGATTTGTTTTTTACAAACCTAAGTGCTTGACAAACCAAATGACAGTTCTGGAACCAGGAGCAAAAATACTGTTATCAGCCAGGTGGAAAAAACCTGTCAGAGACTATCTTCTGCAGCTTATTGACTAGAAACTGTCTAAACTATCTGGTCTGACCTCACTGTTAAAGAGAAAAACACATACCAGCAGCAAAAGCATTGGATATAACCTTCAGGACCACTATAAACATACACCTATATACAGACAGAGATGCACATGGTTTCGTAACGTCCTGCCAAAACATTCAAAGACGAGCTTGAATCATTTGGCTCACCAGCGCACAAGAGAAGGCAACAGATGATTTTTAAGACCTCTACTCAAATACCATGCATAAAGGAATGTGGACCAGATTACCTTTTATGCACCAACTGCTTTCATTCTCTTCAGTGATGCAAAAGCAGCTGCAAAATCAGTCTGATTAGCTGGTTAACCATCTTTACAGCTGCTCTGTGACACTGAGGTGCTGTAAAGCAGCTGGAACTTACTGAAAGTGAATGGGGCTTTGTATTTCCAGGAGTCACAACCAAGTTAATCAGTGACAGGTGATGTGTTTCCTTAAAAAAAAAAAGAGAAAGAAAAAAAAAAACCAAACCAAAATATAAATTTGACACCAAATTTTT
>NW_008825409.1:4234853-4236342 GCF_000699105.1 Pygoscelis adeliae | reverse complement strand
AAAAAAAAAAAGAGAAAGAAAAAAAAAAGCAAACACAAAATATAAATTGACACCAAATTTCTAAGCAGTTGTAACAAGATCCGCCTTTTCAAAAGGTATGTTTTAAATAAAAAAAGCAGGGTTAACAAACAATTTTTGTGTAATTCTGACCCTTTTAGTCTTCCACACTAATGAAAAACATTTCCATCCACAATTATGGTCAGGGCTAACAAATAGATAACAATAAGTAAACCTGCAGGATTCTATGCTAATTTCAAAAAGAGTGATGTGCAGAAAGGTGTGGACTTGGGAAAATGTAATTACACCAATCCTTCATCAGGATGATGAATTCCCTGGTATAAAGGACTTGATTATCAAGCAATATTTATTCTCTTTTTGGCTGTTTCAACAATTTACAGATAGTGCTTATAGAAACTGAGGGTTAAAAATCTTGCAATATTCCACCCGTAGACAAATGCTACATACTTTTTCTGATGCTAGGAAACCATTTGGTTACTCATTCTCTTTGTGTGTGTATGCACATCTTCTGGTGCATGTATAAGAAAATCAAATACGTAATGGATTCATTAGCAGGATTTTGACCCAGACCTAACAATCACAATATAATGCATTTGTTTTACTCTAACAACTTAGGACTCTGCTATCGGGTATGGATTCCTGTGTATTAGACACTACAAAAGTAGTCAAGAAAGGGAAGGAGTGGCTGTGTATCAGTGTGATAAAGTTTGACATCAGCAAGACAGAGAAGAAGCCACTAAACAGTGAAGCGCTTGGGAACATTTCACCAGGGCGGGAAAACACCCAATGCAATGCACAGGTTAAATATAGCCTAGGTATTTGGTGTCAATTATTGCCATAAACTTGTGTATACTTTTTTCCATTCACATATCAAGCATTGCTTCCTGATAGTCAGAAAAAAGGTTGATTCATGTGTAGCTCCCCAAGCCTGTTCATATCATCAAGATACTAGAAAAAATTTGACTGATGAAGGACCTTCACCTTCTAGGTAGACCTCACTGAATAAACATGCTGAAAAATGATGCAAAATAGATTCCTTAAGTACCCTCAAGATGTATGGAAACACAATAAAGACAGAATTATACAGTTTCTTGGTGTCATCTCTACCACAGTAGATAATTTTAACCAGCCTAGTAAGGTATTCTTCCGTTAGTCCCTTAGCAAATTACTTTGTACTACTTTGCAGACAAAGATGCCAATTGGTAACAACATCCATGTAGTACATCACAGATGATGATATATCAGCTGTCTGCAGCAAGAAGCAATCATTGCACAGTGATTAGAAAACAGAATAATGTCCCTGTTCATGATGGTGCCTTAGTCAGAAGGGACGACAACCATTAGTTGCTGTGCTGCTACAGGACATTCGGCAGTAATGACTGGAGAGCATCAGTAAGAGATCAGCTGCATGAATGAGTGCTTGTGTCAGTGCTTGATTTATTTTTAAAAAAAATTCTTGCATAGCAGTGCA
>NW_008825409.1:4206503-4234817 GCF_000699105.1 Pygoscelis adeliae | reverse complement strand
CAAGTGTCAGGAGGAAGGGGTGGTAGATAAGAAACCCAGAAACAAAATGAAGCACAGTCTTGAAGAGATTAATCAAGCTAGATATGCAGAGGTCTCAAAGACGGAAAGGTCATTGAAGTGCAGAAGCCTAAAACTGGCAAGGAAGAAGTGCATTAACAGCTTACGGGGGAGTCACTGCCTTTTTTGAAGCCAATAAAAATCATTGCCAAACATCTGGCAGCTGATGTTAAACTTCACCCAGTGACTGGCTAATAACACATGGGTTTCTCCATCAGGAATCGGTCACAAAAGACATAGCTGTCTTGGCAGTATTCAAGTTTAAAGTAGACATGTCCGTGAAATTAGCTCAAAAAAGAATAACCTGGAAAAAGGGACAATAGAAAAAATAAACAGATAAACTAAGTCTGCAAGGCTGAGGACTCAGAAGCACACTGGTTGCTCCTGGTTGAAATATTTTCTTAACAGAAGTATATACTGGGGATTCAAACTGGTTCTAAGTGACCCTGGCCTGGAGGTGCTCTTTGTTTCCCAAACACAGCTGGACTGAAGAAAAATGACCTTTTCACCCTTGAGGCAAACAAAGCGGCTGAAATTGGTTTTTTGTTTGTTTTGTTTTGTTTTGTTTTTCTTTTGCACTCCACATAATAAAAAACTACAAACAGCTCCCTTTCCAGAAATACTTTGGATTTTATTACACTCAGACTATATGGTTCTTCTGAGACTGTGACTGACTGTTTTTAAACTTCCTGCATCTGTGTATATTTTTCTACTTTTTTTTTTCTTTTTTTTTTTACATTTTTATTTCCAAGGCACTCCCTTATTATTATCCAACAAAGTCTAGTATTTCTGGTTAAAAGGAGTTTCTGACCAGATCCATTGCTGGCTAGTGGTACACTTCATGTGACTCTTCTGTAAATAAGTGGGCCAGCTGAAAAGATTAACAAAGTAATTTGGCAGACATTTGTTATGATTTGACAGGTGTTGTGATGAGTACAAACAAGTCTGCTGGCTTAAAAGTACATAATGTCAATATATCACACTGAAAACCAAACAAAAAACCCCAACCTATTAAATATAATTATTGATAAGAAGTCTAAATGGACAGGTCAGGCTTTCACTAATTTTGTGACTGAGGATTATTCATTTTCTTATAATTACCTGAAGGCTGTATATAAAGTGAATTGTTTTTTGAGTAATTGCTCTGGGGGGGAAAAAAATCGTTGTTAGAATGGGGAGATACTTTTTACATATCTTTTACACTGGTCCTGTCATTATCTGTAGCACAGTACCTACGGTCACTTAATTCACAGTCTGCACTACCCGAGCTATACATGAGGCTGTAGAGACTTACTGATCAGGAAGAGCATCACTAGTATTCCACATAACTGTTTGTTCAGAAATGTTTAAATAAGACAATGTTCATTTAAACAGAATGCTAAAGCACTGGCAAATCCAAAGCATGCAAATACCACTTAATTTTTAATCACTGATTGCTAAGTTTCATTTATGCCTGAGTGGCCATTGGCTTAATTACAATATTATAAACTCATAAGTAGTTCTTGTTCAGAAAAGGCATTAGGACATGCCCTGAAGAATATGTTGCTAAACATAAGACTGCTTAGTCTGTGAAGCCTCAGCAGAAAAGCCATTAATTTGTGAAAATGGGGCTCAGTTTGCAATTATTTTCTGTCTTTCTTGATAAAGGTGACTTCCTTGAGACTCCTCTATCTTCATAATGTGCCTCAATCCAGTCATTATAATAATGCATTTCCAAATTGAAAGGATGTTGAATTCTCAACTAAGCTCCTGCATTTGTAATCAAATACATTACGATCCACTGACTTAAGAGCATCTTGGTAGGATGCTGTGTAGATGAACTATGAAAAGGGAAAGTCTACTAATGGATGAAGCATGCTTTAGATTTAATCATTTGTGACTGTGTTATAAGTTTGGGAAAAAATGGCTCATTTGTTTTTTTGTGCTCAGGATATAATGTAAAGTGTTTGTGTAGACATCTAAAACTGAAATTCTTCTGCATTTCCTTTAAAGGAGAAAAGGATGACTCTTGTAAAGAATGTCACAATGTAATCTCTAGCTGTTTTCCTATTGAAATATATGAATTTAAAATAGTGTGAATTATATTACTAAACATACACTTGAAGATTATTTGAAGACACTGTTTTGGCTGCAGCAAACTTGCTAATCTAGTTTTAAAGACTAGTAGAAACATACTTCAGAAGGTAGCTTCACACTGCTCAGGCAAGCCAGAGTCAGCTACAATCAGATTTTCAACCAACCCTCTTTCTGCTTAGTCTAGGAGCATTCAAAACCTTCTGAGCCCAGTTCACCCAGGAACAGAAGAGAGGGGGATTTTCTACTTGCAACATAAAAAGAAAATTTTGTGAACAAGTGATGAGAAATGGCATTAGGCCATTTCAGTGGTGCATAACATGATTGCACTTGAGAAAGAGACAACATGGGTAGCACATGGCTGGCACATGTAAAACACAAAAATTAGTCAGCTGGTCTGTAAATGAGTCAAAAACAAGACTAGGCTTTGTAACCCATTGGCAAACTGACATAATGACAGATAAAAAGTCAGAAAAGCTGAACTTTCATTTTAGTGCCTGAAAAATTCGATTCTGTGACTTTATGGTGTGCTAGCAGTATGCCATTATTGTGTTTTTCTCTTTTCCATTCTGCCCAAGGAAACTTGAGTGATAACTAAGCTTTGAGTCAGATTCATGGCTGATGAAACTAAGGACCAACATGACAAGGCAGAGCTTGGAAGGAAATCCTACAAAAAATATATTTAAGTTACAAAGTCAAGGGCCTCCAAACTTCATTAAAAAAATCCACGAGAAATCTTAAGTGTTCCTTTTTCTTGTGATATTCATGGTAGATATGTAAAACAAGTGGTAGATACATTTTCTGTTACTGAATTTTAACATGCCAAACAGAAGATTCAAATTTAGCCTCTAAATTAAGCAAACACAAGACTGTATCTGCTAGGTTATGTGACAAAGTTCATCTGGACACCCACAAAAGAGCCTAGAGAGACAAGAGCAGGAGGGGAAGCCCAAATAATCCCCTGCTGGGTGACTCCCTGGCCCATCACAGGGGCTATCAGCCCAGCAAAGGCCCATCTGCACAAACCCAGAGGAGCACTGCAATAAGAGGAACCAAATAGGTTCCAAATAGGAGGAATAGTAGGAACCCAAAGGAAGGACTCCTGAGGAACAACTACCTTGTTCAAGCCCCTCCCCAAGCTGTCTCAGCAGAGCTATCTGCCCCAGTCCTGAGATGAAACCCATCCCATGAGTCACGGGGAGCAGCTGTCAGTCACCTTTTGGACTAAAGGGAGTTGCTGCCTAGGGGTGGGACATATGGGGTGCAGGGCAAAAACAGTTTGGGATTGCACAGGACTTATGGGATATTTAGGGGAGGAACCAAATAGGTTAGGGGGTTAGGTGATTAGTGAAGAAACAAGAGTGGGAAAATACAGGAATAAGGGGATGAAAAGGGCCGGTCTCATGTAGATAGTTGGCTGGTCAGTACCCTTGCCTGGCCATGCCCTTCATGTGACCAGCGCAGTATGTCCTGTCTTCTTATTAAACTCCTTTCTAACTCTTTCCTGGGTGAGGGCTCTCTATGCCGTGTGCATGTGTGTGTGCATATGGGGTGTGAGTGCAGTAACTAAGGTCAGACCATGGGTGGGAAGGCCCGTGTGGTGCCAGCAACTGAAGCGAGTGCAGGTGTGTGAATGAGTGTGTGATGGCTAATGAAGGTCAACCTGGACAACCTGGTGAGCAGGTGAAATGGCCTGGGAGCAAAGGTGGGGTGAGTGGGTCTCTAAGGGCAGATCTGGGTGTGAGAACACCTGCATATCTGTAGGGGTGAGCGCGCAGTGGGGTCAGCCATTGGGACGAGGGGAGTCCTGGCCATCTGTGTGTGTGTGAGGGTCTGTACCAACAACTGGAGTAGTTCTCTGCCCTCAGGGGCTCCTATGTCCAGGTGCCAGCACCTGGGGAGGCTGGGATCCCAGGGCCAGCTAGTAGTCAGGATGTGTCTGAGCCCAGCTACTGCAGGGATCTACCTTGTACATATATATATATATATATTCTCACTAGCAGGCCTCTATCCTGCCCAGCCAGAGAGGCAAGCAGGATGAGGCCATTAGTGCTGTCTGTGTCCATGTGGGTGCTCTGAGAGTCTGCCTGTGATCTGTGTGGCTGGCCATATATATATATATCTGTATATGTGTGCTTTTGTGTGTGTGCCTGCTGGGAACACATCTTCAGCCTTGCTACTGGTTGGACCTGGGGACATGGAAAGGCAGCAGCCTTGCCTCTCTCTGGCTGTTGGATCTGGCCTATGTTTTCCTCTATCAGTACCAAGTGGTACAGTGTGGAAAAGGAATGTTTTCTGGAACATAGGCTAGCACAGTCATGAGAATATATTGATTCAAAATTCAAGACTTGCTAAATGTTATTTTCCATTAGACAAAAAATTGCAGAGATACTAGAAGGAAATGTCTGTGGTACATAATGACTATCTCATTAAGATATTAATTCCATGAGAGACACTATGCATGATGGAGACAAGATACTTTACTTTGTGAGACAGCAACACTGGAATATATACAACAACAAAGAAAACAACTGCTCGTTATAAATATATTGTAAAGTGTATCTACAAATTGATGTATAAGGTTACCACACTACCGTTTAGTGGAAACACACAAAGCAAATCTTAGCATGAAAATACACAAGTGTCCATGCACTGGATAAATGTTTACTTCCAAGTCATAATCACAGCAATAAAAGTATCTTTCTATTTCTTTCACAGAATTAGAATAACTGAGATTTGCAGATGATATTTCAATTTAACAGACAGACAGCAGAAGAAATCTTTGCATTAATTGAACTTGATAAAGTTTCTATCAACATTCTTACATAAAGGCAGGAGAAAGGGGGAAAACAGCTACTGAAAGGCTTAAAAGAGCTTTATAAAATCTCATTAAAAAAAGAAAAGCTATATAATGGATATTTAAAATGTGAAGAAAGTTATCACAGATGAGGAAAAAAACCCAAAGACAGTAGCAAGGAAACCCAAAGTAGAAGTTCTTTCCTTTCAAGTTATAAGTAATTAATATTTAAACAATAAAACTTGGCAACTGTTATGATCTTCAATATTTCCAAGTCAGTGGCTAATAAGAAAAAAATACTTTTTCTTCTATTTTCTTCTATTGTTTATCTTCTATTTTTCTTCTTTTTCAGTCTTCTATAAGATTCTGGTTTCTGTGCAGTCAAAACTTTTTACTACCCCTTATTAACTAATTTTGCTTCAGAGAACAAACTCTAGGTTAGACAGTAGATCATAAGAGATAACAGTGAAAACACCCCTGTGAATAACTGTTAGAGAGGAGGAGAACTAAACCCTACAGAGCTGTTTCTTGAGTAGAAAGTTCTGAAACAGCCACAGATTGATGAAAGGGAATCCTGGCACTGAACTGTAATGTTTTTATCATAGCATTTCACTGAGGCACAACCAGCATCTTGAAATACTGCAATGCAGCATGTGACTGTCCTTCAAGCTGTTTGTCTTTCACTATTTTATCCCCCCAAATCTGTCCCATGCATTTCTTACTCCAGAGGAGAAATGCAAGCTTCCCCGCACCCACCCCTATTGCCACCAGTAGCTTTGAAATGGACGAGGGGAGGTGGATGGTTGCAACTCTGCCCTATGGGCTCACATTCTCCACTGCATGAGCGTTTTTGTCAGACACTACACAGTTAACTCCTGCAATAGCACTTTCCTTAGCCTTGTCTACTTTACCATTTTTATAATGCTCTCCAAGTTTCCTCACCAGCATCACAACTGAGAATTATAGCTCCAAGGTTTTATAAGAAATGGTAGGAAACTAGTTAACAGCATGAACAGCCACTGAAACAAAACTTGTTCAGTATCCCATAAAGCTATGAATAGTTTTGATGACTGGAAGAGCAAGGGACATATTGGACATTTTTTATGATAACTGAAAATAAAATTACAGCACCTATGATAAAAAGAGAAAAAAAATTCTACAACAAATATTTAAGCTAATCCATAAAATGCACTTGGTGAATCAGTTTGTCACTGTTAGAAGGTATTGGAATATTAATTCAGGGATTAGGCAAAGAGGACCTAATCCATGCAGTTTTCAGTGAGATATTTACATGGCTGGTGTGTTGACTAATCAGATTGCACCATTTCTGTAAGCTAATTCATAAATGGTTTCCCAAAATGAACACCAAAGAGGTTGTCAAATACTGATAAGTGGGGTTGGGCATCTTGTATTTCAAAATAACCTGCATGTAAATGCTCCATTAAAACAAAGACGCAAGAGGGGGTGGAGGAAAGCTGCGTCTCCTGCATACAGCTAGGGTAATGTAGCAACCTTTAAGCAGGAAAATGTTAAGAAAAAAAAAGCACAGCAGTGTCTTGGCAACATTCTTAGCTATAAGCCTAAACAACTGTTCATTCAAAATGTCATGGTTATTAAAACAATAGTACAGCAGCTTAACTGATGTGAATAAGCGGGAAACAAGATTGCTGCCGTTAAGTCTTTTACTTGCACCTCTATCTGTTCCATCTTGTCAAAAGGATTATCTGCAAAGAAGTTAATGCTCGCCTTTCTTTCTAAAACATGCAGTCTTATTACAGTTAATACAGAGACATCCTCATAATAGCTTCTTAACACTGATGTGTCTGGTGAGGGAAAACATTGGGCATCAGCTCCTCTAAATATAGGGTTAGGTCCTTCAAGGAACTACCCATCTGCTGCATCTTGTTGCATTCAAAATAAAGCCTCCTCTTGTGATACTGTATCACCAGAATCAAGAAATACGACATCCAAATGAAACATTTGTGGAGACATAACACTTTTATTCTGAGAAACCCTATTCCATTGCTGGCTACTGTATAAAAACGGACAAACACATCAAAAGATGAATGGCCATTTTAGGCTGGAAGATGATGCTTGAGGAAGAACCAGTGGGATCGATTTGGCTGTACCTTACTTTGTAGTGGAAATCAAAACAGACCTAGGTGTGCTTCCTGACTGAAAGTCCAATTGTGCAAAGATATGTCCCTTGAGACCGCCTGGATCATCTGGTCTTGAAGCACAGGCAAAATTAATTGCATCATAACTGCATGCCACCCAGGGTTTCTCACCCCAGGATCACAGGGATGGTGGAAGAGGTCTCTGCTAAAAGGAGAAAGGGGAAAACTTAACACTTGTTTAAAGGCATTATGAGGCTCACTAAGTGTTAAGGGAGCATAGCTAAGGACTGATTTGAAGATCTTTCACCCAGACTTATGTTCTAAGCTCAACCAAGAAAATTAATCTGGATTTTCAATGAAAGAAAGCAAATTAGAAGAACTTTTGGAAGGTTGAAAACCAAAACTTTCAGAATAATCCTTGTTCTGATAATGTGTATTTTCTTTTCTTAAATATGTGCAGTTAATCTTTGCCACATCAGATTTGCTCTTTCACCCCTAAATTGGAACATTAATATTTTCTTCTATTGCCTTCAGATAAGAAAGATGCTTCCTCGAGGTGAATAAAAAAACCTTGACAAGAACTTAGTATAACTCATAGTACCTTCTCATGTAAGTGTGACACAAGCTCCTGAGAGTCTCAGTGAAAGCAAGGACAAAGGAGTTCAAACACACTCTGGCATTTCTAGCAAAGAATCTGACTTAGGTTTCACAGAATCTAATAGTAGCAGATATATATAGATACATCTCCTTTGGGGTGAGCATATTACACACTTAACAACATTAGTTCAAGCTGCCTACTGTCATATAGGCATTTTTCTTTATTCCAGTCTGTGGGTGACCACCCAAAATCTACACACATTGCATACTTTAAAAACAAAACAACTCTCCCCAATTTTTATGATCACCTTCATTATACACCAAGAGCAATGGTGTAAAGCATCAACAACATTGATAGTAGTTTGGATATTATGCATGTAAAATCATAATTTTAAAGAGACTTATTAACAACAGAAGTGACAGGTTATAAGATTATTTAATACTTAAAAATTGAGAAAGACAAGAGAGATTAATTTAAATCTGAAAATAAAGGGTCAGATTATGACATTGGTCTCTTAACATGTGCTCTCTACAATCTAGATCACAAATTTATTTTCTTCTTAAGTGTTTTAGCTAGTGAAAATATTGAAAATTAATTCAAGAATCAAGAAAACATCTTCATTGACTGAGTTTCTTGAAAAAGATACATTTCTGAGAGATTCATTTGGAATAATTAAAGACTAAATTTTCAAGTTTCATGTGTTTCTAGGAACAAAACAAAACCCCCAACCTCTACAGAATGCCAAATATGGTCCAATAAAATTCATCTAATATTTCTTCTTCTTCTTCTTCGTCTTCGTCTTCGTCTTCGTCTTCGTCTTTGTCTTCGTCTTCGTCTTCTTCTCCACTTTCTCCTCCTCCTCCACCACCATTGTCGTCATTGTCATCATCATCATCAAACAATAATAATATCCATATGTGGGGATTGTAAAATTTGAAAACTAAGAGAAATGAATGTGTACCTGTTTGTGGTGGTGCAATTGTTGTTTTGTTCTTCCAATTTCAGCTAACAGAGAAAACAGGTAGACAAACATTTAAGAACACGTACTAACTGAGATTGTTTTCCCCTAAAGCTGTGCTATTCAATTATGGATTGAATAGCATAAAACTAAGGAACAGACAATGGGTAGGACTTTGAAATGTTCTTAACTTCTAGATTTGTAGGCCCAATTTTTCAGACATTGGCCTCCACCAGTACTGATTGAGAATAATGGAACTGGCTAAGCACTGAGCACTGTTACAAAGAAAGCTTCTAGACTGCTTGTTAGCAAGTAACTCACTTTCCAAAATGCTGAGTGCCTAGCGAGTAATGTCAGAAATCAATGCAAGCTGCTGAGATCTCTCATTGAACAAATAAAATAAAAAGAAATGGGTCACTTTCTATAGACACTAAATATAAAAATAAACTTAATTTTACACTATTTTTAAAAAAAAATTGTAATCCTTAGTATGAACTTTTTCCTTCCTTCTAGCTTGATATTTTGTATATTTCTGGCTAAGCCCCTTTACAAGACATTTACTTTTATCCAGACATAGATGTCTTCACTAATGCAGACAGAATAGTGATGACAGCACTTTGAAGTGTTTGAAGACAGCCTATCTATATAATCTCTGTTCTTCTATGGTTTAGCTCAGTCAGCTTTTCCTAATCCATGTTCTGAGTCTGGCCAAATATTGGGACAACAGAAATGTTATACTAAGTTTAAATTTGGAAAGACAGGTGGAGCTTTTGTATTGACAGCATATTGAAATCTAGCACAGCAAATCCAACTATTTCTTCTGCTAGCTGTAAGGTAGCTGCTGAATAAGTTGAAGGGGGAAAAAAAAGGTGCAGAGCAGAATTTGTGAACAATTTTAGTTTTGTGCTTTCTGTAATTGCTGGCATTCCTTGTTTACTGGGGCAAAAGCATAGAGAACCCAAAATAGACTCACTGTGGACAAGAACACACTTTATATTTGAAATAACAGCATTTGGAAAATTGTTTTCATGCCACATTGGGAAAAAGCTACTATTTCAGCATAGCCTGGGAAAAAAGACAAAATGCCTTTATTATTCTTGTTACTTATTCTGGGCTTTTTTAATAGAGAAAATTTGTTTTATTCTGAGTTTCAAATGTATTTCATCACCATCTTGAGCTGCTATAGTCATCAAGGATATATCTACATGTGACCTATATGTTTGATTCCATTGTTTTCAGATTATGTGTTACACCTTGTTAAGGTGAGTCTCATGAAACTAGTGAACCATATGTCAGAAGCAATGTACAACAGGGACTCAATTCTACAGACTTAGACACATGCAAAAATGATATTTAACGGATGGATATTTAACATAGCATTTCTGGCAGCTTCTCCATTCTCCTCTTCTCCCTCACATCCATGGTCTCATAGAAAATCTAATTGAACAGTACACCAAGGGTTCTTTTACATCACCTGTACCCTAAGGCAAGATTAATCATACCAAGGTCATTTCTGACAAAAGGCAATGTAGCATGTTCTCTGAAACTTCTGATAAAGGTACCGCAATCTTTAAATAATCTAGCTGAACTCTTAATAATCTCTGACATTTTCCTGAATGCCTAACTTAAGTTCTCTTGCTGCAAGAGAGAGACACTTTTGTCCTAAAGATTTGGAGAACTCATTACTGCTTTTATCTTTAAAAATTCTTTAACTATTGAAAGACTGCCATCACATCTCCTCTAGATTCTTTTCTCCAGTTAGGACATTCCCTGTTCTCTACCATTTTCCCCACCAGCCGCATTTTCTAGACTTCTGACTACACTCAGAAGTATTATACTGTCATCCTCTGAGATATATCCATTTGGCTATTTCCCAAAATGTGATGACCAAAATGGGATCAAGTATTCCTTGAGTCTTACAATATTAAATAGAGGAGAACTCCTTATTGCAACTGACAAACAATACTCTGACTCATGAAAGCACTGGATGCAGCTGATTATTCCTCTCTAAGTTTAGAGTTGCATTTAACACTGAATACATTTTAGTCTTTCAGTGTGGAAGGCATCAGCCTGCTTCCATAAAAGAAGTGAAGCCTTTAAGATCATGCTCCCTGTAAGTATGAGCTCACAGGTCCCTAGTAGTTATTTAATTTACTGACCATCATGAAGCAAATTTCACAGAAGGGTAAAAATTTTAAATATGTTTATGTTCTTACAAGTGTTATGCAAGTATGTAGCTAAACAGAAAAAAAAAGAAGGTAGAAGTATTATAATTACTGAAAATATTGTAGCACGATCTCTCATGGTATTAGACATCAGTGAATCTAACCACACAAGATATTGCCACCCTCCCATCCAAAATGCTCAACTGCAGAACTGCTTCAATGTTTTGAACAGCCAGACAAAATACATGAAAAAACAGATCCAGTTAGTTCTGCTACCTACTAGTTTAATATTTACTTGCAAGATTATGATTCTAATAATTTTGGTATTCTTATGCTGATCTTTGTTGTCGAAGATATGATTTCTAAGTCTGGCTGGGATGAAGTTAATTTTCTTCATAAGTTTTCTTGCTTTTGCTCTTCCTATTCTCTCCCTTGTCCTGCTGAGAACTTAGCTGCTGACCAGGGTTACCCCACAGCACTACTACATTTATGAATCTTAAATACTGTCTGGAGAACTTTATTTTTAAGATCTCAGGAACAATGAATTGATTTTTGGTACCTGTCATAATGCAAATATTTCTGTTGCCAATCACATCTCTCTAACTTACATGAATTTGGATTTTATTCGTGTGTTATCTCTTGCCACTGTGCCTTTACTCCAAGGGCTATTTAAGGTCTCCTCATTAGACCTATTTTAAAGTTTATTCTATGTTGGAAAGTTCTGTGGGATTCTATGCCATGTATAAGGGACACTATATAAATTTAATTGACAGACGATAGGAAATCAATGTTTGTATCATTAAGCCGAAGTTATAAACATAGAACTTTAATAAGAATGTGAAATATATCTGGAGTTGAAACCATACAGGTGAATAAGGACATAAATACTTAGAGTTGGCTGCTGTATGTATGGTATTTTGTTCAGAAAGGAGGAATGTAAATGTTAATCTTTGCGCCGTTATTTCATCCCCTCCTTTAAATAAACAAAATCTCTGGGAATCTTAAGAACACCATTATCCAGAATGCTGGAAATTAGTAAAGAAAAACAGAATATCTTGCAAATACTGAACTATTATTAATCAAGCCATTTCCCCCACCGTATAATGGGATATTGTTATGAGCCTACTCTTTAAAATATAGAACCTCATTCCAAAAGAAGTACTAATACCTAGCTCATTCCTGATATGAGCTAATGCAAAGTAGAGGACTTCCATTAACTATTTCTTGGGATGAATCTTTTCTGAGGCTAAAACTGCATTACACAGAAAACCAGTAACAAAATATCACAAGTATAATGTAGAAATATCAACTCCTGGGAAGTGAGATCTTTCTGGGACAGGAATAATGCCCTTGCTAAGACAGAAGAGGGTAAAACCATTGCATTGAAATTATTTGTTGACCTATGTTATTAAAAAAAAGACCCCATGCAATGCAATGCTACTGATACCAAATGGAAATAAAACTGTGAGACAAAAAAATATTGGGGGTTATTTAATTATTTAACCATTTTATTTTCCTTCTCAGTATTACCAAAATGAACACAGTGATTCTGAGAGAACAGTGAGATGCAATGATTAGGAGCCGTCTACATTAAAGTACTATTAGTACAAAGACCAATTCAAAAGAAACTTTAAAAAACTCCTCCAATGTACATCAGAATATAAAAAGAATTTCTTCCTTCTCTAACTTGTGTTCACTGATATATCTTTAATACCTTTTTTCCCCTAAATCCCCTATTAAAATACAGCTGTTTGGGTTTTATGACAAAAAAGTCAACATGTCTCTCAACAATAAATTTGAAAAATGCCACTAGTAGTTAACTCAGAGTGCTGGTGTGTCAGATAACGTCACATTTAGTGCTGTGCACAATAAGATTTTTATAGGTCTCTAGCAACACTTTTTTTTTTTTCCATTTAAGTACATTTCAAATTAAACTGTTATCCATTTTCTTCATGCTTTCAGCTCACTGAAATACTTGGCACATCTGTTTTTAAAACTTCTGTCCTTACACTATTGTAAAGCACTAGTGTTTCCCTGGTTTTCTCTAGCATATAATATAAAGAAAATATAAAGAAATAACTCTGATACACGGCACTCTGTAAAAGCCCATTCAGCTATTGAAAGTCTTTCCCATTTGGCAGTTAGTCCTTAGAAGCTACATCCTAATAAGAACTTAACTATATAGTAAGTGATGCAGTGTGTGATTTTTAGGTCCCTACATTCTTCATTCATCTAGTCTGCAGCATTAGGTGCACAGAATCCTAGGCAGGGATGCTGCTCACAGAGACACCCAACACCTCCCCATTTATTCAGGAGTCAGAGCTTTTTCTTTAGTAATCATATTTAAAACCATTCCTTCTCACATCACAGTATCCAAAATGCACATAAGCCAGTCCCAGAAAAACTGATAGATTTGGTCCAGTCTTCCTTGTTCGTGCTGAATGCCTAGTGCTTTCTGCTGATAAGAAGACATGTGTATCCAGTAGAAACACTGGTATTACATATTTAAACAGATTTAGGCCTTCTGAATCTAGTCCTTTCCACACAGTTACACAGCTTCAGACAGGAAAAGTGCCCTCTGCCCAGCTTAATAACCAGGTTGTTTGGCTCTTTTCTAACAAGTAGGAAACGTAAGTTTGAAGTCTTGCTGCTGAAGCATAACAATAAATAAGAATTTCTGTAAATGCTTAAGCTTAGATGTAAAGGTATGATCTTTTTTGAATAAGTGTGCTTTAATGAGTTTGGGAATCCATGCAAGCATGGGAAAGTTTCCATGCTAAGTAGTATTTTGTACATCAGTACTATCAGCTTATACTAGTGTATACCGTAGTATAGTGTAGTGTAGTACAGTGTAGTGTAGTGTAGTCTGGCCTAGTCTAGGAATAGAATCAAATGTTCATTCTCTAGGAAAATATTAAACTTAAAGAAAAAAGGCATATACTGGCAAATTCTGTATTGTTGTTTGCGGGCAGCAGATGCTATTTTTTTCTGATACCCAGGACAAATTAAGCATACAATGATGGTCTCTCACCTACTTAGTTACAGGGGACTAACAGCTGTACTCACTGATCTAGCTAATGAAGGAAATGAGGAGGAAAAAAAATTATGGTCTCAACTTTATCTGGACCACTTGCTGAAATACGCAGACAAATATTGTTGAAATTACTTATGATCACTGCAGTTACATAATTTTGAAACATATTTAATTAATTATAAAAGATTTAGTTTGGATTCCAGAATTTTAGCATGTGGAGCAAACTCAGCAGAACCATTTACGATAGGACAAGAGTACACTATATTTTCAGGAGAGCTTTGAATGGCACCAAAATTGGGGTGATGCAAATAGATAAGCGCACACAGAAAATACATGCATACAGGCATGCTCCAATCATGCGCAAAAATGGTTTCTCGACAAAAAGAAAGTTAATACCTTCTATTTCTCTGCCAGTTCCCACTTCAAAATTTCAAATTATAATCAAGTACTTACTTTTACAACACCTGGCAGAGGCCTGGTAAATAAAGTATTTTATTCCATTTTTCAGGCTAGGTGAAATGAGGGGCTTATATGGAAGGAGAGTAGAAGGCAGGAAAAGCTAAATATTCACATAAGTAAAAACTTTCTTGTTGAAAAACCAGAAGCAGAAGGGTTGAAGATTCTAATTATAATAGAATTAGCTCCTCTATTAATGGGTACTTTTTTTTTAATTTCAGTTGAAGAATCTAGTATGGCACCCTCAAAAACAAACAAATGGATAAACAAATAGATGTCTAGTGTAAGAAAGCCATTTAGGATCTGTCTATAGTCAATGGAAAAGAATACTTTCATAGAGTAAATCATCCCACCCTAAGAGTTCAAGAGGTGATACCTCTTCCAAGGCAATTCATCCTACCTGACACTTACCAATGACTGTCCAGGGCACTTAAACTGAAAGGTCAAACTAAGTGTCTAACTTTTAGGTATTTGAAGGTGGGTAAAATATATCCCACTCTAAGGTTCTGTGGAAAAAGTTATCTGTAACAATTAGGAGAGTGACTAGCTGCTGTCAGTCAAGGTTTCTAGCTCAGGCTTTCTAATAAGCATTTCTGATAGGCAATCCATCTTCAGATGCATGAGTGACCCTTTAGAGGTGCTCATTTTTTTTCTGTTAACTAATGGGGATACCTAGACAATGAGCTTAAAGTAAATGCCACCTTTGGGTGGCTAGATGCAGATGAAAGGAACTCCGTTTCAAGTGGTCTTAGGACACTAAATTCTTTAAAACTCATGGCTATGTAATTATCAGAGGAGATAAATTTCATAATATTCTCATTTTATCATGTTATTTTTGAGTATCATCACCATTCTTTGCCTTATTTCTCTCTTGTTGAACATAATGGGAGGTACCTACTGGCTGAATCTGTCATTTTGTAGGCATTACTATTTTGTTTTTCCTTCCAAA
The DNA here is from genome assembly GCF_000699105.1 of Pygoscelis adeliae. NCBI lineage: Eukaryota > Metazoa > Chordata > Aves > Sphenisciformes > Spheniscidae > Pygoscelis > Pygoscelis adeliae. The sequence goes on along the minus strand of NW_008825409.1, from coordinate 4,219,613 downwards.
CATGAAGTACCTTCTGGTTAGCGGTAAGTGTGTGCATGTGGACTCTAGTGATACAAAACATTCCTTCTTCTAGGCCATAGCAGAAAACTCAATCATTTTGCTCACACAGGCAGTGAAATTTTAAAAACAGAGGACCTCTGGCCAGACTAAGGGTAAGACTTAAGCACCCAATAAAGCAAGAACGTGAAATATATGTTGTTATATCACCTCTTAGCATGCATGTTTTTCCATTTACATCAACGGGAATTGCACACGTTTTGTATAGACAGAAAAGTTTAACATAAACAAACCCATGAAAACAAAGCCATTAAAAGTGTTACTTGAAATAAAATTCCATCTTTAACACACTCTATTGTGTATAGGTTTAACAGCACAGATGGTATACTACTTTTAAATCCTTCTTTTCTGGTGTCATCTACAATAGTTAACTGAATTAAGTTTTGGTTGGTTTTTTTTTTTAATAGAGGGGAGGGAAGAAAAGAATCTATGTGTGTTTGTCTCTAATGAAGTAAACTATTTTCAGGACAAGTTTCATATATAATGTTTTTGGTAATTGAAAAAGGCAGTTGTCATGATTATACTGAAACTTTGATTCAGAGACACTAGGTAGATATTTATGGCAATTATATTGTATGTATTATCTTGGCACATTATATTTATGCTGTTGTTTAAGGTCTATTATTCCACATTTCATTGGTTTACCAAACAGAAAAAACAAAATCTTTTCCAGTTTTGCAAAGAACTTAAACCCTAAAGGTATTAGCTGTCTACAGTTACTCCCAGCAGCTGAAGCAAGGACTGATTTTTATTTTTAAAATATCTATATTGAGTTTTTTGTGGGTTTTATTGTGATGGAATTTGGTATGGCTTATGTTATAGTCCCACATCTGTGAAACAATGAGAAACTCTCTTATGTGTAATCCAATCCTGCTAATTCCCTGGCCTTACTCTGATCCTGGGTCAAAGAGGTCAGAATATTTTTATATTTTTTATGTAGTAACAGAATTGATGTCTCATAAGTGTAAAAGAAATCTTGAAGCATTTGGAGACAGTTTTATCCTCCCACTAAATACGTAAAATCTTATTGACCATAAATTATTGATAGAGGCAGCTTCACATACTATTCCCTTCCTTTTCAAACTGAATTTTGAAGCTTATTGCCAATATTTTGCTTGAGGGATTTTCAGGGAGGTGATTCAAGGAGTTTAATACACATATCTGATGTGAGTATACTTAACTACATCCTAAAACAGAAATAAACCAAGACAACATGACTTTTCCAGCTGAACTTTTGTTGTTTTATTTCTAGCTTTCTCCAGCAGATTTTCCAGGGTTTTTTTAATTGATCCTAAAAGGTACTGATTATTTCATAGAAAAGTATGATTTTTTGATATTTTTAGGGGAATTTCTTAATACATGCAAGATATCTGGATATTTACTATCATCAAATCTGTGAATGTTTGGTGTTTCTTCAATGCTAGCAGAGAAATTCTTATCTTCTTGTGAAATTCTGAGCTGCATCTTATGCTAGAAATTGCTTACTGTCAATCTTCTGGAAGAAAAAGGAAATGAAGCCTACACATGTAGTTGAACTACCACATAAAAATGCAAATAAATGAAACATTTTTTGTTTCATGGACTTCAGGAGCAGCTTTTTCAAATTATAATGTTGATAAAATACTGAAGTATTGAAAGTCATTTTCTACACCTTTTTATTTTGGGAAAACAGTAGCCATAATAAAACTGTATCTTCTGGTAATCTTTTAATTTTGCTGATCCAGTTTCCCTTGCCTGTAAAATGGAACAAGCATTATTTTATTATATATTTTGCTTTCTATTCAGATGCCTCTAAGACGATTAACTTTGGCCCTGAATCTGAAAACACTTCTTATGTGTAACCCCTAAGTTCAAGAAAATATGCTTCACAGCATATTCTTAAATAATATTAATATTTCTCAAGTTTTTAGTAAAATTGATCTGTCTCTTCAGAGGTTTTAGAAGATTTCTGGGTATATTATCTGTGTAACACTGAATTATCCTGGCCAACCTGTGGTCCTCTGCCCATAAAGGTCATGCTTCAGGAATTCTGCTTAGATAAGGCAGTAATTTTTATCATACAAAAAAATTTCACAGTATACAAAATACAGCTCAAAGGAACAAAAAAAGAAATTACAGAGAAATAGAACCTAAATCATAGGCTCCGTCAGTATTTGCTAATAAGCATGCCCCAAGTATCAGCAGAAACTAAGAGGAATTCCTTGTACATTTCACAGAGGGAATTATGGCTCTAATTTCACGACTATGGAAATATTTTTTCCTACTTTACAGTCCTCCTACAATACTTGCATGAGTCAATTGTTAAAATCAATGCTTATTTCCGTGTGGTGCCTATTGTATTTTTAATTGAATCCAGATTTAAAAATAAATAACAAACACTACTCATGTTCATGCAATAAACAATCCCAACTATAGCATTCTTCCCAGAACACTAATATTACATTTGGAATATGAGGCCTTTCATTGTTGGTTTTCTGCCTAAAATATTGGGAAAATAGACATGGTTCATTTCTGTTTTATGTAAGATTTATCTCTAATTTGAGACTGCATAACTGTCTGGAGGTTAGCAATGGGTAACTTCAGTATAGTAAATAGATTTTGTATCATCCAAAGCTGCTTTCTGTTTCTGGAAATCCTTTGCTTCTTACCTCTTGGATGTTCTAAACTGCATGTGTTTTTATAGTTACTCATAACGGCTCTCCTAAGTTTTCTTTTATATTGGAAATGTTTTATTATTCCCTTAGGACTGGTAATGGTAGACACTTCATGAAAAAAGAAATTATTATAAAACTTCTCGTCCATTTTCCTACATCTAAGAGTACCTTGTTTGCTTCCTTATTCTAAAGACAGAAAAATTTTTAGATCAAGACACAAACTTGTTAGCCAAGCTCAGCTTTTGGGCAGTTGCTTATTAGTAGAAATGGGTTAATATTAACAGTAAACATCATATTTAATCAAGAAAAATAATATTAAAAATTCCAGTGACGTTATTACTTTATTTTTTCTGAAATCAAACATCTCTAGAACTTCAGTTTCTAAGCAGAATTTTTTAATTTAAAAAAATCTATAAGTGCAAAGCAATACCCCAGCTAAAAATAATTTTACAAGCAGTATTAGAACAACACTTAAGTCTTCAAACCTTATAGTGTACTACTTTCTTAGGGTTTTTACTGATGAGGGTTTCATCAGGCCACTTTGTAGACACCGGAATTGAACTAGAACTCTGTGACTAGTTTAAGTCCTTAAAAAAAAAAAACAAGATAAAGTTTTGTCGTGTTAAGAGTTTACTATATGAGAGCTGATATTTGAATAGTAAGCTAATTCCAGTAGATAGCAAACGCAGTGTGTAGAGAAGCTAGCCATAGGGATTGTCTTTATCGTGCTATTGGCATTCAAAGTCATGTAAACAATTACCTATTTCAGCTGAATGTCATCTAACAAACAGATCTAATAGCTTTATGCCCATTTTAAACCTAATCAGTCTTCAACTTGGCTGTCATTAGGTGTGAAAAAAGCAGGTTTAAAGCAAAATAAAATAATTCAGGTCTGAAAGGACATTCAAGGGAAAACTTAAGCCTTAACTTGTAGTATTCGCTAGAGAAAGACAAGTTTTCCTGGCTCCATTAACAGTGTTTGTCCTGATTTCAGCTGGGATAGAGTTAATTTTCTCCCTAGTAGCTGGTACAGTGCTGTGTTTTGGATTTAGGATGAGAATAATGTTGATAACACACCGATGTTTTAGTTGTTGCTAAGTAGTGCTTACACTAGTCAAAGACTTTTTAGCTTCTTGTACCCTGCCAGCGAGAAGCTAGGAGGGGGCACAGCCAGGACAGCTGACCCCAACTGGCCAAAGGGGTATTCCATACCATGTGACGTCATGCTCAGCATATAAACTGGGGGCAGTTGGCTGGGGCATGGTGACCACTGCTTGGGAACTGGCTGGGCATTGGTCAGTGGGTGGTGAGCAATTGCATTGCTCAAAATAGGTGCATCACTTATTTTGTATATTCTTTTATCATCATCATCATCATCATCATTATTATTATTATTATTTTCCCTTTCTTTTCTGTCCTATTAAACTGTCTTTATCTCAACCCACGGATTTTACTTTTTTTTTTTCCTGATTCTCTCCCTCATCCCACTGGGGTGGGGGGGTGTAAGTGAATGGCTGTGTGGTGTTTAGCTGCCTGCCGGGTTAAACTACAGCAGTGCTTCTTAAGGGCCACCACACATTCCTCTAAAGGCAGAGCTTAATTTCTAAAAACAGCAGGTCTACAAGGGTGCTGTTACAGCTGGAGGATTTCACTTCAATGGAACCATACCCTGTTTTTCCTTCCCCAGCTACACTCTGTTAATATTCTGGTGCAAAGCTGCCAGGTGGATGGAAGCAAAGAGGTCTGAGAAACAGTGGTCAAGATAAAATGTACTGGGTTCACAGGCATACTGAAGACTTCCAGACTAATAAAAACATAGCCATTTAATTGATGAAGGCACTGCTGTCTCTGAAAGATAGACAAACTACAAATCCGTGTTGAACCTTGTTTTTTTCCATCAGGAACAAATAACTTTCCTTATGTGACCTTTTTTCTTTTTTTAACAGTATGAATTTTAAAATTTATTCACTCCTCTGACCATGATCAGAGAGGATTCTGTAGCATAGCATAGAGAATTTTAACTAGCAGTTTCTAAACCTCATGAATACTAACAACCAAGTGTTTAACAGAGTCTACTTAATATCCTGGGAGAAGCACGGAAGGTGTATTGGCTTTAAAAAATGAGAGGCTATATTTTTCTAAGTAAGTATTAACTTTCCCAGCTGAAATTAGCAAGTAGTCTCAGTGAAGCTGCTTAATTTTAAAGGAAGTTCTATTTGTAAAGCTGAACTGCCAAGCAGAGCTGTGGAGGGACTGAAAAGATCCCAAACTCATGTTACAGAAAATAAGTAAAAGTACATTCTGGTATGTTTGTGAAATTAAAACTTTGTCTTCATCTGGAGTTTTTCATAATAGCTGTCTGAAAAATTGCTCTTTCACCCATAAGTGTTCAGAGAGTCTAGTTCCGGTCCATCAATATAATGGCAGAACCTTTGCTGATTTTAGGGACACCAGAATCTGGTCCAGAGCTAAAAACAGTGGTCACAGGAAGAGAAGATAATAATGGCCTTCTTTCACCCATTCACCTTACGGTTGGAGAACTCTTCCAGGATGAAACTTGATTCAGTTCTCTCCTCTGTCAGAAAATATTTAAGCCAATTTTTCTCACCTTCCAGAAGAATATCCCCACCTCTTCCTTAGTTTCTGAAGTAATTCAGTTCAGCAAAGACAAGTTTTATGTGTGTAGGGGCAGAGGGGGAATAAAAGTGAAGACGGAGATTTACTTCTGTGAACTGGTCCTAAACATATGAAATTTGACTTCTTGAAGATTTATCTATGCAGTCTATAGTCCTTATGCATGCTATGCCACCAGTAATCATGGTCACACAGACTAATAAGATCCTGGCTGATCCATTTTCCTACATGTAAACCTTTATTGACACCCTCAAAAGTGTCTCTAAGTTTTCAGGCAATGATTTCTCCTGGAGCTTCCATAGTCCAAGATACTTCTGCTACCAGAAAAACTCATGTCAGGAACGGATGGTAGCACGCAATTTCCTTCCCGACAACCTCCTTACACTCACAACTGGCAGTGATGAAAGCGTGGTTCCATAGCCCAGTGTCACAGGATGCAGCAGAACTGTACTCTATGCATGGGACAAAAATTGTTTAATATAAAAAAAAATAACACTTTTGTAGACTGCAGCATTGGTCTTCCCTCTTCTGGCTGTATGTCCAATGCTACTAAGGATGGCACATTTGAATGTCTCCAGTTATAGATGGCAAAACCCACATCATTTGTGCCCTGAGTGGTCTGATCACTGACTTACAGATGGAAATCAATTTTTTTTGCTATGTATTCAAACATACATAAATCCACCTTCTCCCCCACATTATGACTATATATTTATTTTTGGGAGACACATATGGAGAAACACTAGATTTCAGAAAGGAGCTTTGTCAGGATGAAAACATAGTCCTGCGTATGACTGGAAAATAACTTAAATACATAGAAAGCTTTAAATGCTGGGACATCCACATGCCCATGCAATATCAGAGCAGCTAAAGGGTTACAGGAATACCAGTGTCGCTTTTGGATAACGAAAACAACAGCTTGATTCCACAGTTGCTTTGCAACAAGCCTCAAACCACTTGCACTTCTTAAAGCTGAAATTTTACATATGATTTTGCATTGGCTGAGCCCAGCCGCACTGATGTGTGGTCAGCTGAAGAGACAGTGACCAATATTTGTACCTCTTAAGAACCTATCTGATAAAAAAATATTACAAGATTCTGCCATAAGACTGTCAATGTTGTCACATATGGTTTTAAACACCCTTTTGAGCACCATTTACAATTTTAAAAAAAACAATTTTTTTGCTTAAACCAGAGAAGAGGAAAAAAACAAGTAAATTATATTATCATGATTTGTATGGCCTAAACATAGTGTATATGTTTCCATTCAGCATTTTTGTATCTTGAAACAAAAAGCAGATGTTGTTTTTTAATTGGAGGTATCAAACTGCATGTCGCCCTGTGCAGAAACAGATGCAAATTAGATTTATAAGGAATGTCTTTAAAGATACATTTCCAATGGGATGAGGGATTCATTGAATTTTCCAGATATCTTGTATCTTTTCAGTGGTTGGGGCACCTTTCAAGGTTATGCTTTATCCTGATTTCTGTGGTCATTTACATACTACTTCCACTCTGAAAGCAAATCAATGGTACCTATCTCAATCCATCCTCCTATCAACTGAAAAATAGCGTAGTGGAAGAAGCATGCAAAAACAAATGTTACAAAAAATACTTATCTTTAGAAGAAAAACAGAAGACTTTTTCTGGGGGTAAGCTCTGGTAAAAATAAATGCTTTTGCAACTAAAGCAAATAGAGTAATGATTCTTTGTAACAATGCAGGAAGGAAAGTCCACAGAGGTATCTGTCATTCGGTAATTTGAATTTCCTAGTCAACTAAGCATGTAGTCAGGGTGCCGCAAGGTCCAGCTGCTCCCCATGGGCTGGGGGCCAGGAGCATTGGAGGCTCCCTGGGGTCAGCCAGGGCCCATCCCACCACCCCAGCCAGGCGCCGGACAGCCAGGGGGGCACCGGGGCAGCCCCAACCCCAGGCATCAGGCACCTCCCTGGGGATGGGCCAGGACGTGGGGAACTGGAGACCGGCCCTGCTGCGGCATTGCTGGGGCAGGGGCTGATGGCCCCGGGGGCTGAAATGGGGTCCTGGACCATGGGCAGGATGGGGGACAGGGAGACATGGACAGTAGGTCCTGAAGTGCTCTCAGGACCTGGACAGCGGGACAGTCCTGGTCACAGCCACAGGGCTTCCTCAGAGCAAAGACGGCATTTAAGAGAACACAATACTTATATGAAAATGTGAGCAACTTATTTTTTATTCACAAAACATTAGAAAACTTGTTTATTTTTCCTCTAAGGCTGCGTTTACTGTTTTCTTCCTCCCAAAGTGCTTTGCTCTTCAAGCCATTACTTTTTTTTTTCTTTAAACAGCTTCATTTAAAATTTGTATAACACTATCTGTTGTACCATGCTGCTTAAATTATTTACTATCAATGTACTTTATTGAAATGCAAGAAAAAGTTTATTCTCAGAGAAATGAAACAACTATTAACAGTAAATTGGACTTCATTACATTTTCATAAGTCTTGATTTAAGATGATTATAAAATTAGAACTTCATTGCTATAAATGCAAATGTCTCCTTCCTAGCTTATTTTATTATTAGTTTATTTTTACAGTCCCCAGTTTTGTCAGAAAATTGTGTGGTTAGTAAATTATTTTTACAAAACACACTAATGTTTCTTTTATACACAGTCAGTAAGAATATAGAATACCTGCTGGTTCAATTATTTTATATAATTATGTTTTTGAAAAAAATTATTTTGGATGGATTCAGTTGTTATGCAACTTAATGTCAAAAACCATAATGAATGCACTGCTTGCATATAACAAATGCACTAAAAAGCCAAATGCCTTAGACTTTCAAAAGCTCCATTTGGCAGCTGTTGGAGAGACAATTAAGAAGTAGTAAATCCCCCATTATTTTTTCCTCTTTCACACACCTTCAAGGATCTGACTAATAAGTTCACTACTACCAAATGAAATAGCATCTCACTAGTGTCTTTTCCCTGTGTCTTACACAGGCCTTAAGTAAAACCAAGTTGTTCCCTTTGGTGGATTTATGTTCTGTTTTCTGGAAACACCAGCCCTGTCAACATATCAGTCCCGTGTCCTCTCTGTCATGTCCCTTTGTCATCTTTGCTAGGAAATGACCGCAGATGCTGCATCGTTTCTAGAACTGTATGCGTACAGGTTGGCCACCCAGCAGCTTCTAAATAAAACATAGTACAAATGCATCCCAGCCATACCTCAGTAGTCTCATCTTTACCCAACTGTCAGTTCTCAGCAAACCTGTACGAACATAGTTTTTCTTGGGATTTCTTTAACTCAGTCAATGTATTCAAACTTTTTTGCAAATAGGTGGAGAATGAAGCACAGGGTGAAATGTCACAGGCTAAGGTCTGTGTGATTATAGTGTGATTATATAAACTTTGTTTCCTTGGAATTCTCAATTAGAAAGCTCTGCATGTTTCTCCAGGTAAGCTTGTCATACAAAATAAAACCGCATTCATGACCATAAAATTAAATAAAAGCTTCATTAATTGTGAGACAGAAAATATGAAGAGTATGTGTCCTGCAGAATTTTCCTTCCTTCTTTTTCTTTTTCCTTTCTTTCTTTCCCATACTTATACATTTCTTCATCTATGATTAGCTGGCAAGTAAAGATCACTTTTGTAAGGTCTGGACAAATGGCACTTTGGTTATATATATACACGTTACACATTCTAAATTCAGAGTCACACGTGCTTCAAATACTGGTTGTAAGTGTCTCTTCAGTGAAAATTGGTATTGTTGACAGAGCAATTGTGACAACTGTTGCAAAGTCCCATTTCATCTCAGCATATGCAGAATTGGGATGAAGCTATTGCAATGGGCACGAGATGAGGGCAATCCTCTAGAATACAGAAAATGTTTCATTTTATTCCTCTTGGCTCTGAGGCATTCAGTCTTCCATACACTCAAATAATTCAAATAATTAACATCATGCTTAATTCTACCTGTTTTGTTTGAATACCATATTCTGCATTTACCAGAGACAGGCCTACCTCTTAAGACTTTCTTGTCTAAACCTAGGAATTTCAATATAGGGGACATGTACAAGTTTTTATTATTTATTTATTTATTTAATAATTTCACCACCTTGCATTCTTACATAGAGGCTACATGGGAATAAAACTGCATTATACTTAACTATGACTTTTGTTTCTTAAACTGAGATGTTACACAGTTACAACTGTATCCACAGCTTTGTTGGTTTTGTTACTTAAGCTTTGTTACACTTGAGAGAGCAAAACTGTCATGTACGGGGAAGCCTTTAGGCACCTACATAGGCAAACTCTCCGCTTCTGTCTCTGTTATTGGCTCTTGTGTCTTAAAGATACAGAAGACATTGTCTTATATCTGCCTTTTGGTCTCATGCTAGTCTTCTGTGACACAAGTTCCATCACCAAGTCTGGAGTTGCAATAAATTGCTATAGAGTCATTAACTGTTATATGTCTGTATAGATTTATCCATTAGAGAGGTAGGCTCTTTTTTCTTTCTTCTTTTCCTGCAATTCTTCCACACAAACATACTTATTTTCCTAGATCCAATATTCTGAAAAAGAATTCCTTGCCCTGAAGAGCAATTTCTTCTGAACAGCATTCCTCTGCTTTTTGTTTTTCAGTCCTCCCTGGCTTGTTAGCATTTTGTTATCAATTTTAAAGGGAGTAGAACTTCTCCCTGCAAGACTGCTTTTTCTGTTCCAGGTCCTGTTTCCTAGAGCACAACCTACTGCATGAACAGGTCAGTGCACAGCAATTGAGATGACACAACTTAGGGAGCCATTTGACTTCAATCACTGCTACCTATTTGCTGGTATGCAAGAACTTCCATAAGTTACTGAAATTGTGGCATTATCTTAAATATGCCACATGTGTATATGTACACACACATGTATATATACACATACCCTTCTATTTATGTATATAGGATTTTCTTCTTTTTTTTATATACATGTATGTGTATATCATAGAATCATAGAATGATTTGGGTTGGAAGGGACCTTAAAGATCATCTAGTTCCAAACCCCCTGCCATGGGCGGGGATACCTTCCATTAGATCACGTTGCTCAAAGCCTCATCCAGCCTGGCCTTGAACACTTTCATGGAGGGGGCATACACAACTTCTCTGGGCAACCTGTTCCAGTGTTTCGCTACCCTCACAGTAAAGAATTTCTTCCTAATACCTAATCTAAATCTACCCTCATTCAGTTTAAAACTCTTATCCCTCATCCTATCACTACACTCCCTGATAAAGAGTCCCTCCCCATATTTCCTGTAGGTCCCCTTTAAGTACTAGAAGGCTGCTATAAGGTCTCCCCAGAGCCTTCTCTTCTCTAGGCTGAACAACGCCAACTCTCTCAGCCTTTCTTCATAGGAGAGGTGTTCCATCCCCCTGATCATTTTCGTGGCCCTCTTCTGGACCTGCTCCAATAGGTCCGTGTCTTATTCTGGGGACCCCAGAGCTGAACACAGTACTCCAACTGGGACCTCATGAGAGTGGAGTAGAGGAGGAGAATGACCTCCCTCAACCTGCTGGCCATGCTTCTTTTGATGCAGCCCAGAATACAGTTGGCTTTCTGGGTTACAAGCGTACATTGCTGGCTCATATTGAGTTTTTCATCCAACGATACCCCCAAGTCCTTCTCTGTAGGGCTGCTCTCAATCCACTCATTGCCCAGCCTGTATCCATGTTTGGGATTGCCCCGACCCCGGTGCAGGACCTTACACTTGGCCTTGTTGAACTTCATGAGGTTTGCACGGGCCTGCCTCTCTAGACTGTCAAGGTCCCTCTGGCTGGCATCCCTTCCCTCTAGAGTATCAACCACATCACTCAGCTTGGTATCATCCACAAACTTGATGAGGGTGCACTCAATACAACTGTCCATGCCCCTGACAAAGATATTAAATAATACTGGTGCCAGTATGGACCCCTGAGGAACACCATTCATCACTGGTCTCCACCTGGACATCGAGCTGTTGACTGCAACTCTTTGAATACAAACATCCAGTCAATTCCTTATCCACTGAGTGATCCACCCATCAAATCCATGTCTTTCCATTTTGGAGACAAGGATGTTGTGCGGGACAGTATCAAATGCTTTGCACAAGTCCAGGTAGATGACATCAGTCGCTCTTCCCTTATCTACCAATGCTGTAACCCCACCATAGAAGGCCACCAAGTTTGTCAGGCCTGATTTGCCCTTAGTGAAGCCATGTTGGCTCTCACCAATCATCTCTCTGTTCTCCATGTGCCTTAGCATAGTTTCCAGGGGGATCTGCTCTATGATCTTGCCAGGCACATAAGTGAGACTGACTGGCCTGCAGTTCCCCGGGCCTTCCTTTTTTCCCTTTTTTAAAAATGGGGGTTATGTTTCCCCTTTTCCAGTCACTGGGAACTTCACCAGTCTGCCACAACTTTTCAGATATGATGGAGAGTGGCTTAGCAACTTCATCCACCAGTTCCCCCAGGACCCTCAGATACATCTTATCAGGTCCCACAGACTTGTGCACCTTCAGGTTCCTTAGGTGGTCTTGAACCTGATCTCCTACGGTGGGCAGTACATCATTCTTCCAGTCCCTGCCTTTAGTTTCTGTGAATTGGGTGGTGTGGCTAGAGCACTTGCAGGTGAAGACCGAGGTAAAAACGTTGTTGAATATCTCATCCTTCTTCATGTCGGCTGTTGCCAGGTATCCTGCTTCGCTCGCTGGTGGGGGGTGGTGCACAGTTTCTTTCATCTTGTATATATATTTATGTATAAAATATATATACATGCATATACATACACCGACACAGAAGACTTTCTTATACTAATTCAAACATTGTCTAATTATCATTATTACAAAAATATTTGCCTGACTTTGAAGGTGCTGTTGCTCCAAAGTTCTGCTGTATACTAAAAAGAAAATCCTTCTATTATACACATAATGGTAATTTGTAATAACACATAGAAAAGTTTCAAGGGAGTTGATTTTCTTTGATGTGTTTTGAGTGGGAGGTGTTGGTTTTTTCTTGCAGTTATGAAAAAACACTTCACAGATTACTTCAGAATACCTTTAAGGTTTTGGTGTTTTTTTAGGGGGAAAAAAAACCCAAACAAACAGAAAAAAAGAAACCAAAAAGAAAAGTGATATTCTCAGTTGCTATATGTAAGATGATATAAGCATGCAAATTTTTGCCCCAGACAGGTATTTACAAAATAAAGACTGCACTGCACATGCATTAGTTATACAAGTTTTCTAATTATGATAAAGTTAGTTACATAGTTAAATGTCATAAAACCCTCAAGGGCAGTTTATCCACTCCTTATGGTATACAGAGACCAATAGCGGTTTATATCTAATATTGTCAGTACGAAGACAGTTAAATTGGACTTACAAAATATGATGGGAGTTCACAAATCTGACACTTCTAGATTTCATTTGGGCTGAAATGCACTGAAATATCCAGAGTCCCTGAGGCATATCAATAACAACTTTCAAACAAAAAGAAAGATTATCGCATTTTACACTGTTGCAGGAGTGGAAGAGGAAAGCAGAATTTGCCTAGTACAAATCATCCTTGGTTTTCCAAATTAGGTTCATCCAGTTCTAGAAATGCATCTTAGGAAGTGTTTTTAAGGTTTCTAATAAAGGTCATGTACTCTAACTAGGCTTATTCATTCTGTGAATGGAATATTTACCTACTTAGTACCATCTAAATGTTCCTTAAAAACACATTGTGATTGCTTCGGTAAGTCTGCTTGCTAAACCATTACACAGTCAAAAT